>NW_019174393.1:12389014-12423416 GCF_002260705.1 Seriola dumerili
AAAAAAAAAAAAAGGCTCTGCAGTTTCCTAAAACAGATGGGCCGTGTATTTTTTGGCAAAAGTAACTCAAACCAGATTAAATAGTTCATTTGTTGGGGACTGTTTGAACACCAGATATAACTGCAGTGCCCGTGTAATGAAGGAACATGTCACAGTGCAACAGTGTGGCTCATTAATGTGTTTTTCATACTTTTTGGACACTGGATCCCTTTGGCACAGTGGAGTAAGCTATATCAGGCTTTGGCTAGCGCAGACACTACAAGTAAGTGGAATCAATTGTTAGTTTTGGTCTTTTAATGGGATTTCTACACAGCGAGAAAAACATGAAATATCACCAGCATTGTACTTTAACTTTAGTATGTAACTCTGTGGCTATTGATAACGTTTTAGTCATTCTTAGTAGTTATTCCTTCACACAGCTTCCTCTGGTCCACTGATAGCTGTGTCCTCAGCAGTTGGCATATAATGATAATACATCTTTGATGCCGAGGCATGCCTGGGCTAGCCAGTGAGAATTCCCTGCCAAGGCTGAATCAGGCAGAGGCTAGTCAGGCTATGTTTTATTGGTTTTTAGGAAATTTGCCTGGGGTGAGATTTGTGGATTTGAACTTATCGTCATAAACCATTCTCTTCTGTGCTTTTGGTATAGTGCTTAGCAAACAAGAACTGGACGAGTCATTAGTTGCCCTGCCTTCCTCCATGTTGGAAAATGTAGGATTCGGGGTGTTTGTCTTTAAAGCCAATTTGTGTTCCTACAAAAAGGAAGGTTTTGATGGTTGGGGAAAAAAATACAGGGGGAGAAAGAAAAGAGCCAGGTGTGCAGAAGGCTGCAGCATTGATCCAAATATCTATATATGTGGACATACATAGCTCACACAGCAGAAAGTGTTGGAAGAGTGGTGCATGCATCTGACTGACGCAGACTTTATGTGAAGCCTAAAACTTCACGACTCAGTCTATATAGTTCATACACTAAATTTCTCCCTCTACATGTCTCTTTTTTTTCTTGCTTAAAATGTCATCGTAATCATCACTTCATTAAATCGGAATGTTCTCTTTCATGTATTTTCACAAGCAATTGATTCTGCCACCGGTTGACAAGAGGAATGGCAGGGCCTGTGGGTTCCGTCCCACGGGGGGGGGGGGCTGAGGGCCACGGCGGGGCGGGGGCCGTACCACCACCCCATGTGTACTATGCTTTGCTTTTTTTATTTTTTTTTTTTCAGACATACTGTAGGGCCCCTCTCTTTCTGCAGCTGCACAGATGGGTTGTACTCTTTTATTCATAAGGGCTACACTAACTTTGATCTGGCTTTGCATTTGCAGCTTGTGTCAGATTTAGTTGGAGGGAGAGAGTGAGGAGGTGGAGGCGAAATGGGAGATTGTCCTACTGGCCAGAAACCCTACCTGCTCTCTCTGCCTCTTTTCTATGCTCCTCAGTTCCTTTGGCCCCACTGCGCTTTCTATTATGCATGAGTGTCAGAGGCAGTACAGTCAATCTGCTGTCCACAGACACAGGGCAAACATCCCCACAGCTGGATGGAGGGAGGGGGGTGGGGGGGTTGTTTGATATACAAAAAGGTAGCATGTCCTTTGGTTTCTCTTCACAATCATGACAGAACCAATGTTAAACTGGGGAATTTTCATCCCTTCATGGTCATGACTGCTATGCTAAACCCTGCTCCCCTTAGTTACCGTTGCTAAGATTGTCAAGTTTTCCAATGTAGCACTTACATGCAGGTTACCATGATACCAGAGGCAGATCTGTAGGGAATATCATACCATTGAAAAAGGTGTACTTGAAAACAGGCTTTTATATCTGTACCTGTAGTTTTGTAGACTTGTATATTTTGTTTTCTGGCTGTAAACTCCGTTTTGCGAGTCTGTGCATTCAAACAGCTCACTTTCACACGCCTGTGCGCCAGAATTACTTGCAGGTGTGCGTGCACGGTCATGGTCTCTGACAGGTTTACTGAATGGTCGGCATGGGATGATACGAAAATTTCAGGTCACGATTATCCTGGCCTAAGTAATTGCGATTCACGATATTATTGCGATAATCATCAAAATATGCTTTAAACTCTTAAAATGGCTGTAAAACATATTGAAATCACTTTACCTCACATTTTGGTAAGAAACAAATATTTTTATTGCATCACACATAGGACACATCTTTTTCTTAGTGAACATCCTTTTTTAGTGAAAAAGAATCAAACACTCTTAAATAAGGTAATTATAAATCATAAGGTCCTCCCCTAAGGCAGTATAATAACCCTACAGGCCTCTTAGTCTGACAACAAACGTGAGGAGAAGAAGAAGGCAGGCACAGTAAACAATAACACCAACACGTGGAATGTTAGCAGCAAGTGTAGGGGTGCGTTTCAGAAAGCAGGTTTAGTGAAAATAAGTCAGCTGCAACTTTTATACTTATTGCATGTTAGATGGAAGGTTGATCTGTTCGCACCGTCGACTGTGTGCTTTTCAGGTGGGCTTCGAGTTTTTGATGTTATGAGTTTGCCATGTTTCTCCTTTGTTAACCCTTTGCAAGGGGGTCTTTGAAGAAGCTTGACCTTGGTTCCTTCCCCTTCCTGTGTCTCTTTCTCAGGTTCTCAGTTCTCCTTAAAGCTGCTAGCCGGTTCTTGATTTCTGCCTTGCAGCAGGTTTATTCCCTCCTTCTCCTCCTCTGAGCTTTTCTTCCACTGTTTCTTAATCTGCCTTCTCTCCTTGACCAGTCGCTCTATTTCCTGCTGTCTCCTGGACTTATTTGGGATGGATGATGACTTCTTCCTCTTCTCTGCATCTCCAAATCGTTCTGCTCCCAAGTTGTAGATCATATCTCCCATTATCTCCGGTTTCTTTACTGCAGTTTCCCCCAGTTGTTCCAAGAGTTTGCTATGGTCTGTGGAATATGGAATATTAAGCAATATCACACGAGAGGGAGTGATGTACTGAATATCAGCCCCAAAATATTTTTTTACCTTTCCAAAAAAGGTGATGTAACATTGGTTCACATACAAGTTTATGTATTTTGTTGACTTAATGGCAGTTGTCTGGTGGAGCCCATCTTTCAGGGTAAAAGGATGTTGTCATTGAATGTAAAAATACTTATTATTGCCCTGATCATTTGCAGTATATTGTGTGCCTACCTGTGCTGTGCTGGGCCCTAAAGAGAGAAATGTTTTTTTCCTCTGCTCAAAGCCCAAGCTGTTTTATGAAGGTGTGTTTATCATTCATAGTGACCCAGGTTAAGTGTCCTGAGAATTATATTTAAGGCTGCAGGTCCCAGTCGGCAATTAAGTACAATTCATTACAGCAGACACACAGCCCTACAGGGGAAAGGTAAGAGCCACGGCAAAACACTGTAGCAAGCAGGGGAGAGAGAAACACACGAGAGAGGAGGTAGAGGAGAGGAAGTGTGAGATTGATATGAAGGAGGAAAAACAGGAGGGATATGTGTAGGAGGGAATAGATGTGAGAAAAGAGGCAGATTGTTTGTGTAGAGGAGGTGTGTATCGAGGAGGGCGAGAGAGAGAGAGAGAGTATTAAAACAAAGAAAAACAAGATTCTTGGTAGAAAGAGTTGAATCAGAAGGAAAAGTGGACCTGTATTTACCAGTGATAGAAGCGGGGCTGCAGCTTCACCTGATGCTGTAGTCCGTCAGCGTTAGCACTCCTCTCAGAGAGAATTTCATGCCTTTCATTTGTTGCATTTTGATGTTGAGAGTGTGTTCTGGTGTTATCTTGCCCCGCAGAGGGGTGCACCGATGCTGACACTCTTTTGAAGATGGGACCTCCAGCTGGGGAGGGTGGACTGTTCAAAAAGCTTTTTTTGTTTACTATATGAAACGTCCCTAAAGGACTTGAGCTAACTCAATTACTCATTTACTGATGTTGTAAATAAGCAAACCACCTACAGATCTAGCAGGGAACTATTGATTGCCCTTTAGAGCTATGGTATGAACTGCCTTCAACTTCAAACATCTTTCATGTTTTTAAAGTAATAATCTGACATTTTTTATTTTGGGAAATTTCTAGGGTTCTTCTCTCTATGGCTGCATTATGTAATGCAACTAGATAGGTCCTACATTTCCTGTATTTACTGACGTAAACTCACACAGCCAGATTTACTGAGCATTTTGAATCTAATTTGTCATACATTCTGAGTCTGGAGTCGTGCCTGTTATTTATCAAACAGGCGCGGCAGCCTCAAAGCGCAGTCCCTGTCATCATAGGTTCACTTTGCATGTTTAGTGTTTGGAAGATTATTGAGAATGTGTGGGATTGGTATCGCAACAAATGCATTCATTGCTGTTTATTGTGTTCCTTATCATTGTAGTACTGCAACTGTTGTAGCTTTGAACGTAAACTGCAAGAACCTTTCAACGGAGCGGGCACAGATTTGTAGATAGCGCGATTACAACCAACCCACCTCCCGAGAAAAGTCACACAAAGTTTTAATCCAGTCATTATTTTTCAAGAAGCGGGTTGTAATTTAAAATTTAACTTTAATCCCACAACTTTTGGAATTCACCCTCATGTTTATTTTATCATTTGCCTTGTACTGGGAACTTTTTCCAGTGGTTAAGATAACGCTGTCGCTCTTACAGTGGAGATAAGATGAGTTTTATAAAGTTAAAATAATGCTTTTACTCCTGTGCCAAGTTGAATTCACAAACGTTTTCCCAGCACACAATATTAGATATTTTAGTCCCTTATTATTCACTATGAGCACCTTGAGTGAAGTTTTGTTATGATAAAAGCCAACTAGTCATGATGTGTCAGTAGTTTTGTCACAGCAGATTTTTTTTCTTTGAATCCACAGCAAACTATTAACGATATATTTGCAAATGTAGCTTGTTGCAGATATCGTTCATACTGTATGCCAGCTGATAAGTAAAAAGAAATTGCAGTAGAAAATTGTCAATCCTGAGGTCATTCAGAAACAGTATCTCTACTATATAGTTTATTGCACCGTAAACAAGTTGACAAGTTTATCTTTGACACTTTTTTTTAAAAGCCACTCTCGGTTAATAATTCAAATTCTTTAAGAACAAAAAAAGTTTTGTGTTTATGTGTTTGTGTTTTTAAAAAAAAAAGTATCAAGAGATGATGTCACAATGTCCTCGAGTACAGCTATACATCACTGCAGCGAGCTGAAAAGCTAAACCGCTGGACGTCACCCAAAACAAGATTTTCAGGGGCTTTAAAGTCACTCTTTAGAATTTCATTTTACACCATGCCAACTGTCGTCATAGGGTTTTGTACATGGTCTGGCATTTCAAACTTGGCAGTGATCGTGATTTGACTCTAGAAGTCATTGGCTCCAGTTTGCTGCCCGGTTGCCAATAGAGCAAACTAGTAAAGACACAGGATCTCCGACCAGTCACAGCCATGTGTTAAGAAACAGCCATTTTCCATTTAGCTAGATGAGAAGACTCACAGCGGGGATGAAAAATGTTCTTTTTGATAGAGCCAGTAAACGAATGAAATGAAACAAAAACAAAAAAACAGGGCATTGTAGTTGTTTATTGGCATTGATCGCCTCTCTTGATTTAAGTGTGTTGATCGCTGTATTAAATGTGTTTAGAAATTCACATTGCCGTCTGAGGGACTGTAAAGGTTGGCCTTCGAGTGAGACACCCAAGACCTGAAAGTCCTCTCATGCCCCATTCCCACTTGACTTCTGCATTCAACAGAATGTGAGCGGCACCATTGGTATGAGGAGCCATTCATTTTATTCAGAACGAAATCAATAAAAATCGAGCTCCCCTTGGAAACTGAATTGCATCGTACGGAGAGCGCCTTATTGCTCCAATTCCACGCGAAAGTAAACAAAACATTAAAATGAAGAAAAATCTTAATTCAATATGAACCTTGTTCGTCTATTCAATTCACAAACGTTTACGGAATTATTTGAATGCTCCATCGATCTCTTTGTTAATAGCCTGCAGTGTATGCATGGAGGCGCCTTTATGATGAGAAGAAGTGGTGTTCTTGTAAAAACAAACTTACTGAGCCTCCCTTTTCTTTTCAGATTCTTCAAAGTCTCTTTGAGGTGAGTGTGAAAAGGAACTGCACTGATCACTGCATGCATTATTTTGAGACAAAATCATACTTCATGAATACCGCACCATTCATGAATGCCAGACTTTAAATACCTGTTTTGCAAACCTACCACCTCTTCAACCTCCACCTTCCCCCTTTTCTTCTCTTTCTCTGCCTCACCTTCCTTCCGGCTTCGCCTTGCTATAATTATTCATTCATTCAGCTTCCTCATTGCATGCACATCGGCTAAGAGGTGCTGTAATCATTTTTTGATGGAAGGCATTTTTCCCTGTAATCCAACAGAGGCTATGCCAGGTCTCACTCTGGGTCTTTTTATATGGAGGCAGAAGAAGCTGTGCCCCTGGAGGCTTAGCATTCCTAATCTGAATGGCTTTTTGCATTTTCTGCCGTCACTGTCAACACTGCATGCCCTCTCGACAAAATGCCACACAAAGCTGACAGTGCTTGAGCTGCGTTCCAAAGCTGTTTTCTTTTTACACACCGGTTAATGCTGTATGAGGTTTTCTGCTCAAAGTATACTGCTGATATTGTAATATAGCCTCAATAATTGACTTTTCCTCTTGTTGTTTACTTAGTAATTATTCACCTAACAAGAATAAGAGTCTACAGCCATGCTGGTGGCTCTGTGAGGCTGTGAGGCACAGTTTTGCTTTGAGCTAAATGCTAACATCAGCATCCTAACACGCTCACAATAGAGGGGCCGAGATAAAACCGCTCTCTTCTAGAAATAAGAAAACTTCAGTAAAAAGAGGAAAAGTTGGGAGGATTACCAAAGTTATTACAAATCATCTGAAGGGGAACAAGAACGTCTGCACCAGATGTCATGGTAAGCCATCCAGTAGTTGTTGAGATATTTCACTTAAACCCACAAATGTCAGCTTCGTGGAGGCATTAGAGGAAAAGTCAGAGGCTCACCAAAAAGTTATTGAGATTTTTCAGTCCGGACCAAAGTGGTGGGTTGACAGACGCTGCTGGGCTCAAAATGAATACAATACAATGCATTTTATTCTCTCTTTTCCTTTTCTAAACACAGTATTTTACTGGATCCCCCTGGGCTGAAATTGCTACAAGGAACATGCACAATGAATAAACAAGGCTGTGCCTGCGTATTACAGTCCACACTGTCATCACTGATGTGCATTGTTCGTGCAGAAAACGTCAAATCATTAATAATGCGTTTCTGCCATGTACTTATTTTCAAAAAGGCTGAGGTAGCATAGAAAACATGGCCAACAGGTGTTTTATTTTTGCTCTTTAAATGCGGCTGCTTTGACATTAATGATGTTTCCAGCTGTCAGAAAAAAAAAGCCTCATGCTTTTGTTTACCTTCTCACAAAGTGTGGATAGCAACTATTAGTCGGTGTTGTTGATGCTGCAGTTCTGTATTCAGCTCTCCACGCTCTCCCCGCCTGCTCCTGCTCCTGCTGCTGCTGCTGCTGCTGCTCCTGCTGCTGCCACACATCACTTCAGGAATCTGATGAACTGTACCAGCCTCAGATTAACCTCCAACCCGTCTTTCTTTTTCTGAAATCCCAGACCATCACTGGAGGTGAGTCATGCACACGCACGTTTGGCACATGGGAACGAGTCCACAAACACACACACACACACACACACACACACACAGAGTCACACCTATACACACACACACACACGGTGAAGTTGCTTCATTGACAGGGTTATAGAGAGGTTTAAAATCCACCTGCCCTCCACTGTCAGACAGGCCCTGCTAGGGCTGAGGTTTAATAGACTCAGGCATTCTGAGTTCTTGGAGCAGTCGAGAGGATATTTTAGGATATTGAGGTGCAAGCGCTCTTAATTCTCTCAGATAGAAATATACTTTGTTAAGTCCTTATCCTTAAACAAAGTCAAGTATTTATTTGACTTTGAATTAAAGAAAGAAGAATCATTAAAATTGCCCTTCAACGTAAATTAATATCTTCTTTTTGAGCTTTAGAGTTAACATTGGAGTATTTCATTCAAACAGTCATAAAGGTGAATGGATACTCTGATATGGGCTTCAGTGTCTTGCTTTAAGACACTTCAGCAGGCCAGATGTTTGCCTACACTGGAGCCTCAAATTGGCTCCTAGAATTGAGGAACAATCTCTAGTCTCTTGTATCTTTTTGCAGTTTTGTCGAAATCTATTTGAGTGACTGAGTTTGACTGTGTATAGCGGACAATACACATACAATACATTTTTGCACAAGTTTAAGTATAAATGAACTAAATCTTATTGAGTAGAGATTTCTGAGATTCCGAAAAAATAACCAAAGTCATTTGTTTTGTCACTACCCACATCTCCTTTGAGAATGAAGATCAGTGAAGAATCAGTGCTGGCAGGAGTGCAATCCTGGGTTTTTGTGTTAGCATAGATCATTAACTGTTTTCCCTGAGGGGATAAGGAAAATACCACGTTCTTATTATACATGCCCTGCATTCAGATGAATGTCTTCATTATTTGCTATATCCTTTGTGTAAATTTAGACTATACCAGATTGTATATTATTTCATACTATATTTCTCACTCTCTGTCTCATGTATTTCTAATACAGCGTACATCATGATATCTGTGTAAAATCATTATTCATGGAGGCTTCTTACATGTTCCTTAAACTGTGACTAGTAAGAGGTGTAGTGCCTTCCGAGGCTTAAACATTAAACTTTTGGTGCAGGGCTGGAAATAGCAATCAGTGATCTTCAGATTTTACATTTTTAGTACAGACATCAGTTTCTTTGGAAAAAGAAGACAAGTGTTTTATTCCAACTTTGAGGCTCTTTAGCGGCAGTGAATTAGAATTGGTTTATCAGCTCAAGACTTTGGATTCATTTGTTTTTAGTCACCCCAAAATGTGCATATCAGAAAAGCGAGTTAGTGTATTTCCCAAAATGTCGAACTTAATCTAGTTACAACCACAGCCGCTGTTTTTCTAGATACAATTTTGGTCTGTTGCTCTTGTCCCCACCTTGGACCGACAGCACCATAATGTTTTCATATGCTGACACCCAGTGTGGTATGAACAACGTGGGTGGTTGTTCATTGTCTGCTTCGACTTTGCAATATATCAGGGCTCATAGGCAGCGTCACTGAGAATGACAGGAAATAGACTAAAAGCAGAAAACAACAAATGCGTCTCATAGTAAGAAGCAGTTTGTTCTCTTCTTGTTTTACTTTCATAAAACCATTAAAATGTCATGTGTGACGTGCTAAAATGTCTAAAACTAACTAAAAAAGTGGTGTGCCAACAGCAATACAGTTCTAACCATTAAACCACATAATTATTATTATAACTGACAATTTGTGCTTCAAAATTAATTAATTATTAAATTCTGGAGGTAGATTTGTCTCAATATTATTTGTGTGAACAGACTGACAATCCTTGTGTAAATGTGTAAATGTGTAAATATAAAATACCTTCCACAAATACACAAAATAAATTTGTAAACTCACAAAACTATCTTGTGAATATAAAACGTCAAATACACACAAAAAAAATCCACAAATAAAAAACACGTGTATACATTCAATTAATTTACAGCATTAGTGAATACCTTGCCAACATGTACAACTTTTGAATGGACTTTTGTGATTCAATTTTCTATTTGTGAATCGAAAAAGTATTTGTGGATCGCATGTCCACGCCTGTGGATTTGCAAACTTTCCACCAGTCTGAATGAAAATCCACCTAAATCGCTCAGCTACTATCGGAAAGCACGTGGTCGCCTGCTGACGACGCCATTTCGGATTTTATATAGCACGCCATCTTCTATGAGCTCCTCTTTCCCCCCAAATAATCGGCGACAAGTAACGCGCACTACTGTTAACAGTTGTTAGATATGACAAGTGAGCAGACCCTGGTTAAAGTCTGTGATTTTATTGAATTATAATCAATTAATTCAGTGTATTCAAGGATATGTTTTTAGCATTTGTTTGTGTATTTGCAGATCAATTTTATATTTGTAAGATCTTTTTGTGAATTTGTGGAAGGTGTTCTATTCTAAATCACACATTAACACACAGATTGTTGATCCAGTCACACAAATAATATTGAGACAAATCTACCTCCACATTAAATGAAACGGTATATTATTAATGTGCCAACAATAAATGTTTATAAAACATAATTACTCCTAACCTGAACTCTCTCAAACCTTACAGGTAAACTGAGAGAAGGAAATTGTTTGATGGCTTTCATGGTATGAAATATTTATGCGCTTTATTTTTCAAGGTTCACCTTTGCTGGTTTCATCTGAACCTTGAGTCAGGTTCTTTGTAGAAGTACAATAGCTACAAGCCAACACTTCTTCTTAATGAATAATTGGATAGAGAGTTTCTTTCCTGCCAAAAGAGTTCCACTCCAGATGAGTAGATAACCTTCAAACAACAAAGGTGATTCTGAATTGTCTAAACTTCAAAGATGTGTGCTGACTGTTGGGTTTCGCACATGAGTCAGGTATTTTCATGCAGTGTGCAACCCAATGTACATTTACATTTTATTTGTTGATACGACCACTTTATGTTCAAGAGAATTCCAAAGGTAAAAGCTAAAAACATTCTTCAAGGACATCTAGCAGTTATTAATCCTAGCAATCGTGCAATAAGCCAGGACATGAAATGAGATTAAAGCAACTTTATAATTGTCCTCCACAATGAAATCAGGAGAGAGACTGTGGATCGACCCTGGTCTGTCCATTCAAATGTCACACACAATTTCTTGGATGCCAGTGGACTGGATTTTAATAAAACTTTGCCTGGAGGGGGTGGTGGGGGGTGAAGACTGTCATAGCTTCATAGTGGCATTTGCCAAATTACACAGATTAGCCAAAGTGAAGCAGTACAACAATTACGTGATATTCACATGGACATCATGCACAGTATCTTGGATGCTGTTGAACTAGTTGTCACCAAAGATAATGCAGTTAAAGGTCTTATTACGCTTTTTACCTCCCAAAATCACCGCTATTACAGCGTCATCAGTTAGTACCTTAAAAAATATAATTCATTGATAAATAAGAATTATACTATGTCAATCATGTACTGTATAAACAAACAGTAGATAACAAAACAAATGATATATTGAATAAACAATATATTTACTATAGAACAATGTATTGGAAGATATTTGAAGTTGTACATAGGTAATGAAGAACAAAACAAATTAAACATATAATGATATATAGAGCGTATTGAATGGTATGGCAATGAACAAACCAGTGTGTATATCATATGCATATATACATACTGTATATCAGACAAACTGAATAGATGCAAATTTGATTTATCAAAGAAATAACATACAAATAATATACAATAGATACAAACAAATGATACAAATAATGATGAACAAGATCAAACAAACAATATGTATCTTAGACAAGCTAACTAATACAAAGTGACATAAACATATAAAATCTTTTTAAAGCAATGTTATTGCTATTATTGCTGGTTTTTATCTCTTTGTAGCTCTGTTCTTTGGTTTTCCAGTTTCCACACAGACTGTATGTTGCAGTTTTTCTTTTTATCTGCCCTTGCATATAAATCGACAGGCAGCCGTTTCTAGTAACGAAGTTCATAGAATTCCACCACCAGCCAAAAAAAAAAAAAAAGCAGAGAGCTGCAGCAAATGAGCAAATGCTGATAAAAATGCATCTAGTAGGCTCAAAGCAGTGGTTCTCCACCTTTTTGAGCTGCAACCCCCCCCCCCCACCACCACCACCAAAAAAATAAATAAATAAATTGAAGTTGAGATTTGCAACCCCCTCCTTCTCAACTCTTGACAAAAAGTTGATGTATTATTTAGAACAAAGTGTGACAAAGAGTAATTGAAACAGCGAGTGAATCATGGCAAACATGAGGCATGGGACTTAAACTTAACTCTGCTCTATTCAAGACACTTGAAATGACGGCAGACCAAAACATTAGATTAAAATGGTTCTCAAATTAATACATGAATCAAACATAAATGACACATTCCCATTATGTTTTCTATATAGTTTTCCACTGTGTGACATTTGACTGAAACTCTTTTAGCTACAACATTTGATTGAACCCACTTCACCTGTAATGGTTTAATGGCGCCTATCTGGAGAATTAGCGCCACCAACTGTTTACCTCAATGAGCCAACTCCTAACATTCGCTGAGAGTGTCGGAGCATCCTGTGCGAGATGAAATATTCAGTCCGGGTAGGTGACAAATCTAGGAACAGCTGAACATGAAGGACTTAAATAGCCGAGGTTTAGCTCCCTGTCAACCTCAGAGATTGTGCCAGCAGAGCTGAAGCTCCGCTGAGACTCAGTTCTGAGTGAGAGATGATGCAGCTAATTGTTTTCAACCAGCCTCATGAGATGCAATGACCAGCTCACAGTAAGGGGCCGTGACCGCTCGCCGGCGTCCAGGCATGTGTTAAAACCCTCCCCACAGCGCAACACGCCTTGGACTCATTTCACACCCTTTTTCATTGTGAGGCATCCCAGACGTGCGCGTGTACATTCCAGTTTGATATTTAGTTGTTTGTGTGTGACTGCGACTGAGTCTGTGTTTGTCTTTCCTCTGCATGTTCAAGCCCATATGTCCCTGCGTGCGTTTTTGTGTGTGTGTGTGTGTGTGTGTGTGTGTGTGTGTGTGTACGTGTGAATTTGTGTCTGTGTTTAGGCTTGTCACCCCGGCACGGTGGCCAACAATAAAAGCAGCTACGCCTCTCAGCGTGATTTGTGTCGCCCAGAAGATTCCTCTTAGTGAAGAACATTTTCCACACGCCTGCTCCTCTCTCTGCGCTCAGTGGGAGAACGTTTCACTAATCCAATTTAGACCTGGGAAAACAGATTTCTGTCATTCCGTGTGGCTCTGAAAATGTAGTATGTTTCATTACTAATCGGTAGGAAAGATGTACCCTGTGTATGTTTTCTAGAAAAAAAGCTACTTTGTTTGAAAAAGTTTTTTGTCTTGCTTTGAAAGCTACAGACCCGATATTATTTATAACAAAAGTGGCACATATCATTTATTAAGTGTATGTGTTGTGATTTCATTGCTTAAGGTGAGGAAAGAAAGATTGACAGACAGTCTGAGCAATTTGATAAAAGGGTGAGAGGGGTCACAGGGTACTTTAAATCATTGAAATACAAATACAAATAACCTGCAAGGGTCAAACCATCAGCACATAACAGCTTGTTGTGCTGTCAAGATCTTTTAAAGTGCTTGTGTGTGTTAAGTTAACACATGAGGCAAGGGTAAAATGTCACGGTTACATGGATACATCCTTTTAACCACCTGCCCATTTCATCAGAGAGCAGTGGATCCATATAGCGGCTCCATCGATGACAGTTGAGATACATGTGAGTGCTGCTTTGTGATGGCACGGGTGCATCAGTGTACATGTACGTGTGCGTCTATTTATCTGTATAAATGAAGTAATGTAAGCATACAGTGGAGTTCTAAGGTCACCGACCACCCAACCCTACTATAAACATCATTTTCCACAGGGAGTAATTTGCCTGGCATGTTCTCACTGACATGCTGCAGAAATACACAATGGAAATTATTATTCTTGCTGATGTATTTATGCCAGAAAACATTGTTGTCTTAACAGTTCAAAGAACTGATTTAAGTTTTGAATTTGGCTTTATTCTTATATTTGCACTATGTTGTGCGTTTAATGTGTGATTGACCTTGTAAATGGAAAGGTGGGTAAACTGTGTCTCCAGTTATTGCTCACTAGTTGCTGGTTTCAGAGAGGAGGGGAAAGAATGCTCTAGAAGGCTCGTAGGATGCTTTTTTTTTTTTTTTTTTTTTTGAGGCCAGTGAAAAGTCTTGGAGTTGGAGAAATAAGCTTGTGATCTGTATGGCAGGAGTGAAGCAAACTCATGTATCTGGAAACCCTGGGAGATGTCTGCGAGCAAGGCGGGATAGAAAATGAGGAGTGGGTTTTGATGTTGTGCTGCAGCTGCGGAGACGTCAACCCTCAGCTGCGTGTCCTATGGTATTAGCTTAGCTTCAGCTACTCATTCATGGTTGCATTATTTTTGAAGGGGTGACATCTCGTTGGAAACCACAGGTGTCTTGTCTGCTTATTCTGCGTCGCCCACCTGGCTTTACCCTCCACTGTTTCTGTTGATTGAGGCCTGGCAATTGTACTTTTTTGCCAAAATGAAGGGTGCTGTCATTGCACGAACTGGTCTCTGTTCAGTCTCATAGTCCACGTCTCCCTTGCATCTTGCTGCTTCATTTCATTGATCCTCCTTTCTGTTTCCTCTTTTACACTTGACTGTGTGCAATTTGATTATAATACATTGTTGCTTTATCAGTGAAGGGATCCCATCTGGGTTATTCCTCAGGATCATCCACATCATTCAGCCCAGAATGCAGATACTGTAGAGTTCAGTACCTACCCCTTATAGGCTGAGGCTATGGTGCAGTTCGCTTAGGCTTAGAAAAAAAAAAAAGCTTTAGAGAACTGAATTCATAGTAGTATCTTGATTTTATCTGGATAAAAAGTACATGAATTCTTTACATCAGCATCTTAACTTAATTAGCAGCCTGTTAAATAACCCCATCTTTCAAACTCCATTCTCTGAGGTTACTCATCCAACCTTCAATGCGTCCCTCTGGAGCCACAGAACACGTTATACAACTGCTTTCACAGACTGAGTAGGAGTCTGCATGTCAAGTAAACTGACCGTTATACGTAAAGTTGCTAGAGTGCCCCTTTAAAGTCTCCCTGTGGAGTGTTTGACCACCAGTCCTATGGTTCAATGTGTTTATAAACGAATCCTTTTTGTATCTTGCGTATGTGGATGAGGATGCACGTGCAGATTGCCTTATGTAAGATCATGTCAGCAAGCTGTGCTTTAATAACTCATTCTTTCTTAGCTGCGGTTAAACATGATTAAGTTATGTGTTTGTAATAAATGATAAAAGTTAATAAATGTAGTTTTATTCAACAAAATATTAGGGCAATTGAACCAAATAAATCAGTGCAATCAGGTTTAACTAATTATGTCACGATTAGATATTTAAAAATGAATGAACACATTTTGATTGATTGTCGTGCAGATGCGAATTAAATTGCATAGATATTAAGAAATTATCAGTGAAAAGAACAGAACTGTCAGAGACGACGTAAGTGCTGTTATGGACATAAAATAACTTAAATTCATAATTGATTCATGACTAATTTTGAGATCTTCTAATAAATGTAACTGAGTTTGACGCAGTGTTGTTGAAATGGAGCACACACTGTTGCTCATTCAACTTTTCTTCCTTGAATTTGGATCATTTCACCCAAATCACAAACATTAATTTTCATTTTGTCCTAGAGGTACACAGCCATGCATAGAGACAACTGCAAGTATATTCATAATAATTGAGGAAGTAAGAAAATCTAAAATGAGCTTATTTGACTTTGCCCTCCAGCACAGTCCATACGACATAAGATGATACGAATATAGCCTATGATAAAAATGCTCAGAAGTGGTCAAATACAGCATTGTAACATAGGTTTTTGACAGGTTCTGCCTCTGGTACTATCATTACTGATTTAGAAATCTCCATATTTGGACTGTAATAAGACACATCAGGAGATGCTTCTCCATGATTTTTGAGTTTGAGACACTAACTGGTAATAATGAATGGTCATTAGAAATGGCACAATAGTGGAACATATAAAAAGCCAATCTTTATTCATTCAAATAGAGGTCACCCACACTAGGTGTCTTTCTTCTGTAGATTATAAATTGCTTCTCTCTGTCGGTCTCTCAGTCTCTCTTTCTCCACCCACCATCTCTCAGCGTTTGAGAAAGTAGACTGAATTTAAATGGGATAAATCATAAATCTGATTAGGTGAATATTCTCTGTGATCTGGAGGGCAGTATGGAAGAAAGGTGATGAATTGAAAATGATGAGGAGACTTCTTTCATATTTATTTTATTTTTTCTCTGTCTGTCTTCCCAGCCACCCCCCGTCAGGAGTTTAGTTGAATAATTTACCAGCAGGGCAATAATGTGAGGTACTTCATTAGATGGAAAGGCTCTCCAGTGTCAACGGAGATGTCTCCTAATTGAGAAGCCTTTGATGAATCCCGAACAGAACCATGACAGTTTCAACAGTCTGGAGACGTATTACAGTAACCTGTGATTTTGAACAGCTGCCATAGAGGTTTCATACTGCTCTGCAAACAGTCATTAACTCGCTATTAACGATGGCTCAAGGTGGACTGAAGCGCACTTCCCCAATCTAAAAAAAAAAAAAAAAAAAAAAAAAAAAATAGCGGATTTTTCGTCTGAAAACTTCAATGTAATGGTGGTGTTCATCTTTCAAGGGGATATTGAAACCCTTTTCAGGGCTAGGATGACACACACAACGTTTTAAACCCCTAGGGGGACTAACAACACAATGGAAATATACTGTACACTGTCTCATCATGAATAAAGGTCAGTACTGTTAAAGGAGTCCTAAATGTGGCCGAGAGCTGTTGGCGTCTGACACCTTAGAAACAATTTGTGACCCAGCAGGATCAGGAGTTTTTCACTGTTCTGCTATGGAGAAGAATATTCTGCAGCTGAACTAGCACCATACATGGAAATAAAAGACTCATATTTAATCGTGGAAATCCTTTTCATATTAGGCTGAAGATGCATTTCATTACAGGTTGTAAGGTCAGGAGGCAGACTTCTAAGCCTGATGACTTCACATTATTCAGTCTTAGACCATTAGCTGCAAAGATTATTAGTTCAAAGTTTTGGAGCTTTATCGGAGTTTGAGGTTACTGGAAAGGAATGGCAAAGTTATTAAACGAAATGGGTTCTTTGATGGCTCTGTGGCTCAAGATATTCTGGGAAGAATCCTTAAAGATCTACAAACACATAAAGGTTCGACCAACAAATATGTGGTTCTGTGCGCTCTAATGCAGAGTAGTTTGATTAGTGCTATTATCTTGTCCATTTAATTTATTCTTAGAAACCATATAAGTTGAATAGACCTGAAAATGCAGTCTGTTTTTGGAAACAACCAATCACAATATAATAATAATAATAATGATAAAAGATGAAATAGTTAGTTGAAAGCCGTGGATAAAAGGTACAATAGTGGAAAACCAGTGGATATATGGCTACCCCCTCTCCAAGTGGTAGCAGTAAAAATGCAACTTGCCCAAACAGATCTACAGTGAACACTAACAATCCAGTTGTATGAAAAAAATTCAAACAATATCATTTTTTATGTGATTAATAGCATTAAACAACATCCAATTTAAAGTAAATTTAAATGAACATTTGGAACATGATGGATGTTGTCAATTAAGTATTTGCGTTCATCGGACAGGGTGGGGGTACCAAACAACCACAGCACTAAAGTATGGCCATTCTTTAAAAGCAGGAGGACGTACTTATTTGATTTAGGTAGTGCACTGTAGAGTCCCATGAGATAATACATAGGTTGTTTTCTTTTTTTTATGATTAGTGTTTTTGCACACATTTAGAGCTTCCATTGCACAATTCCTACAATATGTTCTTATCTTTTATGTAACTTTTACATTTCTAACGATCAGTACTACAGAATTGAACAATAAAAACACACTTGTACATCCATTTTTATCTAACCTTAGTGACCTTTTTAGCAAGGACCATTAGATGTAGCTCATGCTCAGTGAGAATACAGAGTGAAGAGTGTTTTATCATGCCAGAGACACTGCAGAGGAGAGGCCATTGATCTACCACAGTGTCAAACCTCTGCTCTACTCTCTGAACAGTGTGTGTTGACCGCAAGAGTGCACGCAAGTGGAAAACTTTTTGATCCTATAGGTTTAAATACTGCTTTTAAAAAATGTAACACTTCACCACCTTCCTGTACACTGTACTGTGCACAAAAGGACCTTTGGGTGACTATACATACCTGGGTACATACCTATTGAAAACCAAGGCAGTGGTAATTTATCATGGTATGAGATGATGTAGCGGGTCGTAGGGCCTGTTTGTCTGTTTACTCAAGGTCAGTGTGTTGACAGGGTTGCGCCTTGTCTCTTGTCCTGGTTCTGATTTTCATGGACATGATTTGGATATGAAGAACACGTCTTTACGTCATCATCCAGCAAGTTTGCTACATTGCCCAAATAAGTACAAGCATTTTCCTTACACAGCACTTTGTAACCGAATGGTGTATTTTTACTGATTACCTTGTGATAATCAAGATAAAGGATAGAATGTTTGCTGCTCTGAATACAAAATCCTTCCTCATAGTAATATACACCTCTTTGATGACTCTCAAAGTATGTATTTCATCTTCTCGCCAGTATATGAATCACTGCACCCATGCTTATACATCACCCTGCATTTTTTTCTGGTTCTTGAACACCTGGTAAGGCAAAGTTCAGATGGTGCAATGGCCACTAAGTTCTGTCAAAACTGACACAGATTTATAAGTGAACAGATTCAAGCTGCAGATTGTGTGCTCAGCTTTCTCACCACTGTAATCTTTAGCTCCCACCTGCCGATTGCATCTTATAAAACAGAATTTTAAGCTCTGTGATTGGATGTTTCTTGAATAATGCACATTGGGAGTAATTATTAACTTCTCCCATTACATTTTTTTCTACACAAGCTTCCTACCTTCAGGTTTTATGAAAGAACTTCATATTTTATAATGCAGTTGTTAATCATTTGGACTGATGATTGTATAAAATCATCTATGGGAAAATGAATAGGACTTTTACTTCCGGAACCAGGGGCACCGAAAATAGGTAAATATGTAAGTCCATGGGCCAAGCAAGGATGTAAGCTTATCGGCTAAAATAGAGTTAAGTAATCCAAGAGGATTGTAGAGCTGTAGAGCTGTCGACAGAACCCAACTGAGGTGGTTCAGAAATCCACTACTGCATCTCCTGGAGGTATAATGGGCATTGTCACCAGTGGTGAAACCCCAGGGTTGGACAAAAATGTGCTTGGGGCGGGGGGGTATAGTATAGCTCAGATCTGACTTGGAAACACTGGGATTCCCAGAGTTGGTGGAAGTTGCCCCGCAGAACCATATCTTGCTCTGCGCTGCAACACTGAACAGTACCAGCGGCTAGCAAATGTGGAGATGTGTATAAATGGATTCCCTGAGGTACCTAGCCATTTTTCCATCTACTCCTCCATGTCATCCAGCACATCTAAAAGCAAGCAACACACAAGCTGCGCACATTCCAATTTTTCTACCCCCGCCCCCCTCACTACGCACACACACACACACACACACACGCAGCCTCCATATCTCCCACAGATAGAGTATCGCAGTGACCGCCGCATTTGAGCCACAAACCCCTCTATTTCTCTATTGCTCACTCTCGCTATCCCTCCATCGCCAGCTGAGCGGGGCGTCGGGATGCTATCACGCCCCAGGCAATCAGAGATACAGTCATATGTCACAAATAGGTGTCAACTCTTATTACAGTGGGGAGGGGGTTGAAGGCAAGTGAAAACTCACTTATCAGAAAGGACATAGCTGTGACATATCCCCCATCCCTCCCTCTCTTTCCCTTTCTCCATTTGCCCGGCCTGTGCTGGATATCACCTTTTTTTTATTTCACAGGCCAGCGATATTTGACCAATAACACAAATGTAATACCTCTCCCCTCCTCTCTCTGCCACTATCCCAGTTGATTTAATGGACCTGTAAATTGCCAGTATCGTTTATTCAATGTTTTTAAAGGATGGGAAGTGAGTCCTGGAGGTATGGGAGGGACATGCAGGGCTTCATCTCTACTTTCGTGAAGTATCCTTGACTATTATCAAGTTATTTGTTGAGAATTGGTATGATTTATTGCTTGGTGTTAGTTTTGGCCTAGTTTACTGAAGTTGCAAAGTTGGTATGAGAAAAGTTTTCATACAGTATCTCTTATCTTTTTTTCCCCCTTTATTGCATTTCTTGTAGTCTTTAGGTGTTTTCGTGTTGAGAATATTTCTAAGTTTTAAGCTTATGTGAATTTTAGCTAATCTCGTATTTGATAATATGCTGATGCATTGTCTGAAGAGTTTCACGAAGTGTTTTAAAAAGTTTGGCATCTGCCATTTCTTAATTTGACGTAAAATCTATAAATGCATTTAGCCGTGTGGCTCAGGAGGTAGATTGGTTTGTACACTAATATGAAGGTTGGCGGTTCAATTCCTGCCTCCCCCCCAGTGTGCGTATGGTAGAAAAGCGCCATACGTGGTGGAAAAAGCTGTTTGATTGTGTGCGTGAATGTAACTTCCATTGTAAAGCACTTTGAGTGGTTGATAAGGCTAGAAAAGCGCTATATAAGTGCAGTCTCTTTACCATTTACAGAATTGCTTAACTCCATGACAGCATTGTACAATACAGTGCTGAAATAATAAGTATTTAAATAGTTCCAAGACATGGTGCCAGTATGCCCTAAATATGTTTATGAGAAGACATGTTGTGTGTTATCTTTTTCATTGGATTTTTTTTTTCTGAACAATGAACCAAAAAAATGAAATGACAGAATCACTGAAGTGGCAAATCAATATTCTTGCAAATCAATGAACACTCCGCCAAAGTCAGTCGATCTGACATGATTCGTTAGAATGAAATCCATAACCGGTTCTTTGTGCTTGAAATAAAGCACTCATTTTATACAAAAGTACACCGGAGCTGAACAAAATAACGGGCTCGCATCATACATCATACATGGTTTATGGTGCATTGACTTTGCAGAGCCACGCTGCAGCTTCATTAGCCCCGCGTTATGGAAATGTGTGATCACAAACACTGCATTTGCTGTGTAACACTCTTAGTTACTTGCATATTTGAACTTTTCCCACCTTAATGTGGCATTATGCAGCATTCAAATCTTTCAGTGAAGAAGCAATTACATTAGTATGTAGTCAGGAAGAGTGTTTGCATGTTTTTGTTTGTTGGCATACACTGTATGTATATTTACACTGAATACACAGTATTTGTATGCAGGAGCCCATGTATTTCCATATTATATTGAAAGCCGCACATCTAATCGAAGCTAATCTTTAAAGTCGAACAAACTAAACTTTTAGTCTATTGTATTATTGTTGTGTTTTCTGACTTCTGTTCTTATTTGGTTGAAATTGTAATTAAGAAAAATAAGAATTTTAAGTTTTGAATTATTTTTGTGTTGTGAAAGAAGCCCCTACAGTAGTGTTCTACGTTTTGGTTATGACAGATGATAACTGTATATATATGTGTAGACAGGCATAAAAGTGGTTCATGAAATCACTTCATTTCCCACAGTCACACAGGAAGTTGACTATTGTTTTGTGCTCACACTGATGTGAATCATTGAAGAGAGTAGTCTTTCCCCTATATGCACCTGTTAGTGGCGTAACAACACTGCTGAAATATAACCGCGCCTGCTGTAATTTTTAAGATTATTTTTTTTCATGTATTTTGTGCTAGACGATTCATATCCAGGTCAATTCACACACCTGTGAGTAAAGCATATAAATGACGAACTTTGCACTTAACTGATAATTATGGCGCAGCAATAGTAACAGAAAGCACCACGTAGATGTGAACAATGAAGCAAGCAAAACTGATCATGGATTCAGGGTTTTCATTTGCCGAAAGGAAAACAGTCTTGCAATTTCACATTGAGTATTGCACAGCAACGTTAGAGTAAACACACTCATTTCATAGGAATACACAAAGAAATACACATCTGTGAAATAAACCTTTGGAAGATCCAAGAAAGAAAGTAGTTATTCAACATACACCAACTGTTTCCTTCCTCCAAGAGACAGGCTTTGTGATGCATGAAGGCAACCATGACCCCCCAAAGCTGTCAGTCTCAAAGACAACTGACAGATTCCCTCACAGAGATATTAAAATTACATATTAATTTGGTAGGATTCCCTAAAAAAGACGTTGTAAATTTAAGTTATTTTATCATTACCAGTGTCAATGACATTTAAGTAAATTAATACTTTAGTGGTTGCTAATACAATAGTGTTAGTTAATTCTGGAAAAAAGGTTAAGAATGAATAATTAGAAGAACAAATTAATGCGAGCTAGCCGCTAGCTAATATAGTTTTTGTTCAATAAATGCCAGTAATTGTTGTAAGGATGATACTTTTACTATGTTAAAGTATATTTTCCTAAATTTTGAAACTCCTCATATAGAGCTAGCTAGACAGACATTTCCCCTGCTCATCACTGTTCTCACATGTACTGTGTGTAGCTGCGAGCTCATAAAATGTTTTTTACCCAAGCACGGGGGAAAGAAAAACATTTCTCCAGCACTAACATTCGCAAACTAGGCTAACTATTGTTCACTTGCCCAAAAAAAAGCTAGTTAGCCTAGCTTGCTTACTTCCATTTTTGTGAAGAAATTCCAGACTTAGTAGCAATTTGGGTTAGTTTGGGTTGTCCCAAATGTTGATTAAGTGAAAGATGTCTTCACATTGCCTACAGTATTTAACCAACGTTTTGTGGCCTTGTTTAAAAAGAGTAAAAACCTTCCGGTATCAGTGCTGTATAGGACTTATTGTGCAGAATCATGCACAATTGCTCCAGTATTGTTTTACTTTATGCAAAGTGTTAAGAATTAACACTCTTCATAACAGTTTTTCAGTACAGAAAAACAGATTGATTATTATACCAAAACTGATCAATTAATTGATTCTCTCCCTGGATTTTCAGTGCATTCATTGATACTCTTACTAACTATAATGGCAACAATGAAACAGTCAGAGATTGTTTTGTTCTTGTAGCTTCATTAGATAATCAATTTAGCCCCATATACAGTGAATATGGCTAAACATACAAATGACTGCTTTACATATTAGATGGAATTGTGCATTATAGCCCAGTCTGCTGCTCATGTGTCAAAGTACCCGAGCTTCACTCGCACCATGTTACAGTGCATTTCAGTGTCTCTGTGTAAGGGTTTAGACAAACAGGAGCAGTGACAAGACAAACTGAGTGGTTTCAACAATCGCATTACATTAAACCTTCAAATTTTCTCTCATTTTTTTTACCTAATCAAAATCCCTTTTCCCTCGACTCTATTCAACCATTCCAAACCTCTCTCCCAATCATCACCACTATCCCAAACCATCTCCCTATTCCTTTCTCTATCTGCTCAATATTTCTGTGATTTTATCATGCTCTTCTCCTCCATCACCATCTGCCCATTTCTCCTCACCGTGGCAGAAGCAGAGGCTCCTGGATGCCGGCTTCGTCTAGAGAGATGGAAGAAAAAAAAAAAAATCATCTAGCGAGGATGAGTCAGCCATCAATCTTCCTCTCTGCCATTCCTTCATTCACCCTCTCCTGCTCTCCTTCGCTATCGCTTCCTCTGTGTCTGTTCTCTATCACTGTCTGTCTGTCTCCCCCCCCCTTCTCGTTCTAATCCCGTCTTCAGTCAAGGCTTGGACATGTGTGATGGCCCTTCTTTCTCCTCCATGCCATACACCCAGACCAGTATAACCCTCCCTCTCAGCCCTCTCCTTATTACTCCTCTGTCTAGATAGGATCTCCAGGAGGCTTCAAGCCATTGTATTCCTCTCGCTCTCTGTCCTTCAGTGACCGTCTTTACGGAATAGATCCGGATGGGAGATGGCTTAGCTAAAGCCACAGTGGAAATCCTCAACTGATGGTTTCATAAGAGGTGCTACCCTAGCTTAGCTGCCACATTTGGTGTAATGTCCCTAAAACCATCTTTCAGACAAGAGTTTCCATAGTAGCTAAGGGCTAAGATGATGTTGGTTCAAGTGTAAGCCAATCAACAATTAAGCTGCTTCTGAAGAAAAATGGCCAAGATCCATAAAGATAAAGTTGTGGATTAGGTATAAACCTTGTTAGACACTTAAGGGTCTCAAAAAAAGGGGACCAGGTTATGGCCTCCCATTCAGTGGCTAATGTCCGTGTATAGAGCCTGGGGATCACTGAGGGGTTTTAACCTACCCTGTCAGCCTAAATTAATGAGGTAATTAAGGGCTCAGGTGGAATTAGCAGTAGACACCTTAAGTGCCCTGGGGCAGCCAGATAGGCAGGCAGGACGTAAAGCTACAGTATAGCTAGAGGACAGACGATGCCACAGAAAGCTGTGGTGAAAAGGAAAGGTCAAAACAGACAACTGTTGTTCAGTAGGAGTGGATGTAGACTATATTGAGTTGTTTTGGCTTGGCATGCTTTCAGGATGACAGGGAAGTGATTTGTTCAGAAAAATCACAGCAGTGTGTTTTCCACTTGAGGTCTATGATGATAAGGGATCAGGTGAACATAAGGAGAATTTAGGAGGCTCTTATAGGGAGTTTAATGTGATTATATTACATAGACTGCTGCAGTCATAAAATCACCCAATTTAAGGCATCCATAAAAGACTCCCCCAGGAATAATATTCAGATGATGGATCTTTAATACTTGCTCTATAGCTCCATGGCTGTTCTCTTTCGCTGGGATTTTGTATTTTTTTGTATTTCATCCTTTTCTATTCTTGTAATTCTACTCTTAAATGAAAAGAAGAAAACATATCTAAATGGACATTAAGGTTAAGATTTCAGGTCTGGTTGAGTTGTCGAACACTCGTTCAGTAATTAATTTGTCAGAACAGAAGAACAACTGGTGTGTTTGTTTATAATGCAGCCAAAAAAAACTTTTTTCTACACAACAGCAGGAAGCAGTGGAGTTGGTTACCTTCGCTGTTCAGCCTGTTGCCTGTAAATTCACTGTGACTTCTCCTTCTTGTTCAGTTACCTCCCTGTAATATTTAAAACTGATCCATGATCAAAAGGACATTTGCTAACCACAGTGACAAATACATTCTGTTACCTCTGACTTCTTGACAATAACAGCCACCATGTTTTTCGCCAGTTGAATGTTTTCATTACCTACCAGCAGTAGGAAAGGTTCTATTTGGATTAACAGTATCTTAATACAGCTCCAACATGCCGTTATGAGAGTAAACAGAAAGTAGTCTTAAGAAACCTTTTTTAGATGTGTGTATCATAATAAGACAAAATGGCTTTCACCTGACTTCACTGCGGCCAACTGTATGGAGAAAATCCTGTGCTGATGCACTGAATGAGATTATACCTACTTTGAAACTGGTTCAAAATTAGGTTTCTGGGCACTCTCAGGAGTTGTTGAGGGTTTTCCAGTGGCCAAATATTGTATTTACAGTACTTAATGGAACTTTCACTACTAGTAAGTGCAGAGATGTTGTAGAGACACTTTCTGATTAGAGGTCTCAGTGTTCCAACTGTTACCCTATCTGAAGTTACACCAACAGACCGCAAAGAAGTTGTTTTATGGGATGAAACTTTATCAAAGGGATGTCAGTGTTCTGGGGAGTTTCTGACAATGAGAAGGAACCAGGCCCGTGACTGATGCAGATCATTTTTCACATAGGAGCAGGGCAGAGATGAGAGGTGGAGTGACTTCACATTAGTGATTGAGTCAGCGACACAGGTGGGTTTTTAACCTGTCGCTTTTCTAATTCAAAACACGGTGGGGAGCCCTAAGTCGTTTTCTCAGGCAAACATGTTAAAGCCTTATTACATTCACAGTGATCATTTTCTGTCCATTGAGCAGAGGTAATTAGGTTCTCTACTCACACCGTCTCTTCCAGCGTCAATGATATCTCATCGGAGAGAGTGCACTATATAGAGACAGAGAGATTATTATAGAGAACATAGCCTGTGGGTGTTCCTATCAATGACATCCACCATCCATGCGTTCATGCATCCAACACGCTCAGAAATAGACAGACAGGAGAATGATATTATTATACAGGAAAGTAGGAGGTGAAGACCTAAAAATACAACATCATTTAAGGTACAAAGTCTTAGTCTCAGCTGAAGTCAGTTTGAGTAGCACTTTGAATGGAGTGCCAAGTTTGTGCAAGGAAAAAAAATACACTTACTCACACTTATACTGATTCCATTCTATTGGAAATATTAATGGGTGGGAAGCCAGTGAGGGATCATAGCCTTTTTGCAATACTGTCGGCTGTTGCTCCCTTCCAGTTGATCTGGCAACACTCTTTGTGACGACACCCTCCCAGGCCAAGAAAAGGAGGCGGTGGCAACAGTGACAGCTGGTGGGACTGGCCACTTTAAATCAAGCCGGTGCAAAAGAAAAAATAAGAAAGGCAAAAAAAGAAAGTACTAGACTGATTTTCTCAACTGCCTTATAACTACATTATGTTTTATTGGTACATGTCAGACTGTTTGGGTACATAATTGTACTGTTTTGTCTTTATTATAAGCCATATATAGTCTACCATTTTCAACTACTACATGACAAATGCTTTCCCATCATTTTGTCAGCTTATAAAGGGAATTCTATATTGAAGCATCCAAACATTAACTACAATGTTCAGGGTCTGACGAATGTATAAATATCAGGACTTCTTTTGTTTCTTCTTCAAAATGTTTTAAAAATGTGTCTGAAAATCAAAAGCCTTCCCCATGATGTTGTGACAAGCTCTGTCAAGCGTCATATAATTTGAAAGCTCAAACCACCACTGTCAAGGAATTGGCAAAGTAGTGGATCTTCGGTGAATAACAATGCATTTCCTTGTTCTCGATAATGCTCGATCAATACGTATTTTTAGAGGGATAAATTATCAACAAGATAGAGACAAAAAAACTTCTTCTTTAAAATGACATTTCTCTTAAACAGGTGTACAAAAATAGACTTGTAAGAAAGGATGCAGTGTTGCACTTGTATGCGATAGCGGTGAGCTCTCCAGCAGAGGTTGTGGTCGCTGTTGTTGTTGTGATTGTCCTTACAGCGTGTCCTCTGGTGTCAGTCAATAGTTTGGTACCTGCAGGTTTGACTCTTCTCCTCTAACACATGACAAGAGACCTGCCGTGTACTCTGTTGGACCGACTCCCTTCTCCTCCTCTCTCCCTCCTCTCTCCTCACTCTTTTCTCCCATCCCCGGGGTTATGCACATATGACACCTGCCAGGGCGGCGGCATGGATTTCATTCTCACCTGCAGATACGACCTCTTCTCCTCTCTCACCTTCAAACTTTAACCTTGAGTGTTTCCATTCATTCCTGACCTCTGGGTGTCCACACGCCAAACACAATCCAAATGTCAGGGAGAGCTATGGAATTAGACCAGTGTGAGTCCACCAAGCAGAGACTCATTTTTATTAGTTTAGTGTGAACTACTGACAACCAGCTTAAACTCGCTTTTTGTCAGCCTAGCTTCCCCATGTTCCAGAAACGTCCGGGATCAGGCCACAGGGCACAGGTGAATTTGTTGTACCTGACATTTTCTGCAGTAGTGTTCTTCTTCTTCTTCTTCCTTCTCTTCTCCTTTTTCTTCTTCTTCTTCTTCTTCTTTTTTTTCAGGCTCAGTGAACTGAGAGAAAATGACATTTAATTACAGGAGAGCAGTCACGCAGTTCGGCTAATTACGATCCCGGGAGTTCAGTCATCATATCTAATTAACTTTCACTTTCATGAAAGCTTAATGCAGCACCATAGCTAGACACTGCATGTGCCACACTTCAGGAATATTGACAACTATTTGGACATTAATTTCTAAATTGTTTTTTTTTTTTTTTTTTTTGTCACTTTCCTTTGTTTCCAAAAAAAAGAAAAGTCAATGTTTGTTAAGGTTTTGGTTTCACCATTGATGCCTGTTTTATTTATGGAACCGTAAAAGATATTTGTAATTGATCTAACCCTGCATTATTCTTAAATAGAAATGAATATAATCAATCACTTGGATGGTGGTGGTAATTCATAGCCATATTGATTGTTAAAAGCACGCTGCATAGTCTGATTCACATTCATTATGACACTCTCAGAGGACAATCAATTCATTATTATGCTTGCCCTTGACCACATTGTTAGTGTGCTTACTGGGGCATAATCCTCAAAGTGCATGTGTGCATTCATTGATGTTGTCATTTTTCATAGATGTGTGGAGACCTACTTCTGAATTTGTACAGTCCTTTATTAGCATTTTTTTTTTACTACAATTTTTATTGTTATTTTACTTTAATATTAACACAAAAATACTTTATCTAGTTTATCTAGTTCAAAACCAATTTGATGCAAAACCACTAATTGCGACACAGTGTATCGCAATGTGACCTATACCTAAAGACCCCCTTTTGTATCCATTTGTTGTTGACCGAGTCGTATGCATGTGTGCCCTGCGTCCTGCTTTACATGCTGATGTTGTTGATGGGATGTGTGTCTCTCTCTGAGACCTGAGATCGCACTAGAGCAGAAATGAGAGTGCTAATTGGTGGCTTGAAATCCCCTCAGTGTAGCCTGAGCTCTGTAAAGGTCATCTCCACTCATAAAATGGAGTGCTCACTTGTTTTTTTATTAACCAGGCTGACAGACTTGGCCCAGAAAATCAAATAAAAAATTGTATGGAGGTACTGTTGCCCATGGCCCTGTTTAAAAATGAAAAAAAAGAAGTCACAAAGGTTAGTTTTTACTTACTCTCCTTGTCTCTTGTTGCTTTAATAATCACCAACATTGGATGTTTGTTTGTTTTTAAAACTGTATAAAAGGCTAGTAACAACTTTCTGGGCAGAAATACACTCTATAAGTGAAAATACTCAAAGGAATATTTCAACATTTTGAGAAATACACCTGTTTGCTTTCTATTGGATACCACTAACATGTCTGCACACTAAATGTAAAGCTACAGCCAGTCGACGGTTAGCTTAGCATAGAGACAGGAAGCAGGGGGAAATGGCTAGCCTGGCTCTGTCCAACTGAAATAAAATCCACCTACTAGCACCTCTAAGGCTCACTATTTAACACATTATATCTCATTAGTTTCATCTGTGAAAACAGAAGTGTGGCAGTTCACCATTTTATGATTTTATATCATATGCTAAGTATTTTTGGCTCAGACCAGTTGCCAGGCAACCAGGAGAGAGTCCAAGAAGTTTGGACTCCCTACAGATTAAACAAGCGAGATATAATGTTGATGAGCTATAAGATTCTTTTATCTTTGGACAAAGTCAGGTTAATTGTTTCCCCCTGTTTTGAGTCTTCATGCTAAGCTAAGCTAACCGCCTCCTGGCTGTAGCTTAATATTCAGTCAACAGATATAAGAGAGATGCTATTTATGTCTTTAAACAAATGGGCTGCATGTGACTTAAAAATAATCACCTGTGTTGTACTCAAACAAAAACAACCACTACCTACCCGCTGGAGCTACTTTATTATAACGATGACACAACATGCCAAGCACATAGTTGTGATTTAGCATTTCACTTAGCGGTGGCCCTTTAATTCCAGGCTCCTCTCACACAGCGGAGATTTGAAGAATGTTAGTGGCCTGCCATAATGCTGCAAACATCAGCGAACCCCACAAGGAGGATTAATGCCTCGTCTGGCTTTTATTATGCTGTCCTGCCGTCCTTCGCAGGCTGGCCATTCATCCTTGTAAGATGTCCATATCTGCTCTCAGTGTGGGCGCATATGTGTGTGCCTACTCCTGTGTGTGTGTGTGTGTGTGTGTGTGTATGTGTGTATGTGTATGTGTTATGCATGTATGGAAGTGCTTGCCTGCTGCCTGTGTGAGATCTTAAAAGTTTATCCCAGAGGGGGTTAAATCACTTGTACAGTCGTGGGCTTTCCAGGGCTATGTCTGGCTTGTCTTATCAATCTATCGACGTAGCACCTGCGCTGCCGGTTGCGCTAGGAGGCCGATGCGGTAGACGGCCCGGGCCCCACAGCGGAGGAATACTAATGGGGATGCAGATAGCTTTTGGTTTGGCCACCTCAGCAGACATTGATCCCCCTGCGGACTTCCACGGTGGTGACAGATGGACTGTCACCTCTGAATGAGAGGAGATTGGGACACGTCCCCTCACATCTCCATCAGCGGGGGCTCAGTCAGTAACTGTGTTCTGTTCGGCTCTTTGCGTGTCGCCTCCTCTACCCTGCCTTTCTCTCGTTTTGTCCCTACCTTTGCTGCATACTCATTCCTCCTTTTTCTCTCTCCTCCCTCCAGACTCATAGTTAGAGACTCCCATCCCATAACAGTAAGGTGGCAGGTTAAAGCTCCACAGCTGCCAACTGTCATTTACAGACACCAAACCTCTAAGCCGAGATGTTCCTGAAGATCAAATACATAAAGTCACGCAGGGAACATTTTCTCCTAAAAATAACTTGACTGGCTTTTCTTCATTTAATTAAGAAAACGAAGGAGGCGGCGTTGGTTTGTGCTGGAGTCCTCTGTCTGTCACTTGAAAGGCAGAGAGAGTGGGAAAGGTTCAAAGGGTGCAGTAGTTCATGATGACGGCGTTTATAATGCAGTGTTCAGTGTGAGAAAATGTGTGTCACAGGTGGTGTGTCACATGGTCATGGTTCAGTATGCGATGATATAAGAGGAGTGCTTTTAAGAAATAAAAAAACAAACATTGATCTAATTTTATTGAGGCTAAACCATATCACACAATTTATTATTCGAAGAGAGTATTTTTTATATGTTTTTAGAAATTCCTGTAGGGGATCTTTAAAAATTATTTATAATAAAAATCCAGTTTAAACAATTTGTCTATTGATTAATTCACTGAAATTTAATCTGCAAGTATTTTGATTCAGGATTAACCATTTAAGTAATTTTTCAAGCAAAAATGCTAAATATTTGATGCATACAGATTCTGAAATGTGAGGATTCTCTGTACGTTTCTCTTTTATATCATTGTGATTTGAATGTATTTGGATTTATTTGGATGATCTGTCTCCACATTATTCTATCTCCACATGAAAACCCCTAAATGGAACAAAAGCAAATTGATATCTCAAGTGACATTTCCTTAATAATCTGACACCTTATTCCATAAATAAGCCCTTACCTCACCTTTATGAGACTCTTTTAGTATCTCTACACAAATCTGCGACTAACTCCCTCCGGGTCATTTACCTCTAGATATGAGTTTGCTCTATTTGTGTAAAATTTCATTTACCCAATAGTCTATCAGCGCCAAAAAATAAAAATAAATAAACAAATGAATAAAATTAAATAAAATAAAATAAATTAAATCACCATCAGGCATTTTCTGTGGATGCCCATTTCTAACTCATATTAACTTATTTCAAGAAAGTTTCTCATTATTTTGAGATACTAAGTCATTATTACGAGAAAGCGTCTCATTTTAATGACTTCCAGGATGCTTTTTTTTTTCTTTTTTTTTTTATCACATTGGCAGAAATGGGTTTCCATAATTTTCACCTGTTGAGCACATTTGGCTTTAACCCCCAGCACCCCTCCCTCTTCTCTCATCACCAAATCCCACTTATCAGCCACCAACGCCTGGATCGTATTGAGAGGAGCTATGCAAATGACTGGGAGGGAAAGGCCAGATCTAATCTTAAGGTTTATTCTAATTAAAAGTGATTTACTTTCCCTGCCATTCCCTGCAAGGGAAGCTTAATGTCCTGTTCTCAAAGGAGATGGCATCCTCTAACTCAATTAGGTAGGAGAAAATGCACTTGGGTAAACTTTACACTGGATGGAACTGCTTAACATGCAGCGTAGGCACATGTAGTGAAACCTTTAGACTTATTCAAGGAAAAGGACAGAGAAAAGTCAAGGTTAAGGATCGCCCCTATCTGTTCCACCATGGGTTGCGATGAGAGAATTTGACAGCTTAATGTGTTCTTGTTCACAGGCCAACATGACCTCATACTCTCTCGTGTTTTAACTTTCAGATACATTCTTGTTTTTTTTCTCCATCCCTTCAGTCCATTAAGAACTGTGAACTTTTAACTCATTTGCTATCAACTGATTTTATTTGTTTTCTTATTTCTCCAGAATAGAGTAGGCGCTTGCAAAAATGTCTTCTCAAACGAGTATTTGGCCTCGATGAGATATTTTAATTGAAACACGTGCTACATGGCAGATTGAATTGTACGCCAACCTGAAAACTTTACAAGGTATTCATGCCCAGTGAATACTGAAATTACATGAATTTTAAGTTTCTTCACTGGTAACTGAATATCTCTTGATGCCAAGACCAGCAGTCAGCCATTCATCTAACTTTGATCGCGGGAACATTTTACAACATTCTCCTGCACCGATATTTTTTCAGCTCACACTATAATTCAGATAAATAGATTGATAAATCACCGATAGATCTGATGACAAAATGTTCAGTTTTCATCTTTCCAATTCTAAAAAGAAAATTTGTTTTAAAATCAGCATAAAAATCAGATTTTATGAAAATGTTTCTCATCTCAAACCGTCTCCTAGACATTCAGAGAAATTACAATTTAACTGTGACACACCGGATAAATGATTCCGAACCTGCAGGAAGGCGTGTTTGTGAGTGTAGATCTGAGTGTGTGTGTCTGCGTGTGCGAGCAGATGTTTTGGTAGCTGACGTTACGCTCAGCTGCACCTGGAGAGCATTCATGTCAGTCATGGCCATCAGACGGAGAGATGACATCAACATGCTGGATGAGCGAGCATGCTCAGCGTGATCGAGATGAAAGGTGGTGGGTGGGTGGGGTGTGTGGGTATAGGGTGATCTTGCCATTGCACTGGTTAACAAACATCTAATATCTTTATGGTTCAGGTATTTCAGTTGAACTTTTTTGGTATTTTCCATTTTACTCTCTCTAATGGAAAAATGTACTTTAAATACATGAAAGAAAGCAATGGATGGAAATATATATATATATATATATATATATAATGAATTTTTCATATTTCTTTTTTCTTTACTGACCACACTTTTTTAATTATGCACCTCTGCCAAACTGTTGAGATGTTCATTAACAGCAAAAATGCACTTGTAAATAAATGGTATTTTTATTACATTATATGTGATGGTCAAGAACAAAGTATAAAACCCAAGGAATAAAACATTTCACATTTAACATTATAATAAAACATAATGAGAAAAAAAACAACTAAAGGTCACTAATGGTTTTTGTATTTTTGTGACTAATGACCAATAGTCACAAAAGTATATGTATGGAGGATAATCACAGTAGATCCTCTTCTTGTGAAATTGACCAGTATTAGCAGTATCAACATTAATTCACCTAATTAATCACTTTATTTTTAACAAAAACATGTAAAACCTGTCCAGAACATCATACTAATGTAATTATTTTTATATACATACCATGAAATAACACTTACAATTATCATTTTGACAACAGGTACTAATCACTAATATTTAGTTTTGCTTAAAAAGAAAAATATTAGCAACACCGCCTTAACCATTAATGGCCATTTTAGCTACTTTGTAGAGCATGCTTTTAAAGTAGTATCACACATTAATTAGAATTTTGGTTATTCATTTAAATTATTCTGTTTGGTAAACTCTCAAAAACTCATTCAACAATAAGGTTTTAACAGGACTTTTGAAACCTCTAATGCTAAAACTAAACATGCCACATGCCAGGAGCAAATTTTTGCGCCTCTAACTTAATGGACAGCTAAAAAGAAAAAAGTCTTATGAAAAAGTGAAGTGCCCTGTGGGGATGGCTCAACCAAACTGACATCAACAACTTAAAATGTTGAGCAATACAAACTCTGGATTGTACTTTTCATATCTGTAAAACTTCAGCTGTTAAGATTGAGTGAAAATAATTGCAGATATTGTACAACATTGTTGCTCAAAGACAAATTAGCACTGTTGTGTTTCTGTGAGGTCTGCTTACACACTCTCTTATTCAAATTTCAGCAAAATGTGTCTGAAGCCCCAGTTCTTTCAGTGTCTTGTTTTCCTGACACAATGATTTCTGCTTTCATGTCATCCTCTGATGCTTTTGCAGCATTGGATTCTTGAATGTCCATGAAGTAGATCAGCAGAAAGAACATTTTGTTTTATATGAGGAGATGAGGGAAATTGCCGCTTCCCATTTTCAAGCGGTTTTAGCGTTTTATGTGAAACTTAATAATGCAGTGCAGACTGATGGTAATCATCACACAGTTGTTCTTCAACAGCTCGTCTAAATATATTTTGAACGTTATTGAACACAGGTCAAAAAAGTAGAGGAAATGTAAGGTAAGGCGCGCTCAGCTCTTGATCGTACGTCCATCATGCTCATTGTGAATCTCTAATTGACAGGGTGAATGTGCATTTCCTGTGCGGGCCCCTCATTGACACGGGCACCATTTACGCTGTCACCCAACCCCCCCCCCCTCCCCGACACCACCAACCCACTTAGTGAATAAGGTCAAGCAATCAGTCATCTAAGGACAGCTAATTTGTCATCCCTCGACAAACGTGTCAGCGTCCGATCTTGTCCGCAGGGCTTGATACTGCAACAAGCCGTAAAGGTTAAGAGATTCAAAGAACGCCTCCCCCCCCACCACACCCACCCCCTTCCCTTCCCGCCCGCCCTGTCTCCATCTCAACGAGCAATCATGCGCGGCCGAGCAG
>NW_019174393.1:12423441-12740667 GCF_002260705.1 Seriola dumerili
ATCCCACCCTCCACCGCCCGACGCTGCGTACCGCTCCCACTCCCCCCACTACCGCAACCCACCCATCCCCACCACCCCTCCGACCCCCCGCCTGTCCCTACCTCCCCCCCTTCCGCTGTCGTTGTCACTTGAAAGGCAGAGAAGATGTGTGGGATAAGGTTTCAAAGGAGGGGCAGTAGTTACATGATTGACGGCGTTATAATGCAGTGTTCAGTGTGAGAAAAATGTGTGTCACAGGTGGTGTGTGCACATGGTCATGGGGTCAGTAATGCGATGATATAAAGGAGTGCTTTAAGTAAATAAAAACAAACACATTGACCACTAATTTTATGAGGCTAAACCATATACAGCAATTTATTATTCGACAGAGAGAGTAGTTTTTTAATATGTTTTTAGAAATTCCTGTAGGGATCTTTAAAAATTTAGTTTATAATAAAAATGCCAGTTTAAACAATTTGTCTATTGATTAATATGCACTGAAAGTTAATCTGCAAGTATGTTGATTCAGGATTAACCATTTAAGTAATTTTTCAAGCAAAAATGGCTAAATAATTTGATGATAACAGAATTCTGAAATGTGAGGATTCTCTGTACGTTTCTCTTTTATATCAGTTGTGATTTGAATGTATTGGGATTTATTTGGATGATGCTGTCCTCCACATTATTCTATCTCCAAATGAAACCCCTAAAATGGAACAAAAGCAATTGATTATCTCAAGTGACATTTTCCTAATAATCTGACACCTTAATTCATAAATAAGCCCTTACCTCATCCTTTGATGAGACCTTTTAGTATTCTCTACACAAATCCTGCGACTAACTCCCTCCGGGTCATTTACGCTCTAGATATGAGTTTGCTCTATTTGTGTAAAATTTCATTTACCCAATAGTCTATCAGCGCCAAAAAATAAAATAAATAAACAAATGAATAAAATTAAATAAAATAAAAATAAATTAAATCACCATCAGGCATTTTCTGTGGATGCCCATTTCTAACTCATATTAACTTATTTCAAGAAAGTTTCTCATTATTTTGAGATACTAAGTCCATTATTACGAGAAAGCGTCTCATTTTAAATGACTTCCAGGATCTTTTTTTTTTCTTTTTTTTTTTATCACATTGGCAGAAATGGGTTTCCATAATTTTTCAACGCTGTTGAGCACATTTGCCTTTAACCCCGCAGCACCCCTCCTCTTCTCTCATCACCAAATCCAACTTATCAGCCACCAACGCCTGGATCGTATTGAGAGGAGCTATGCAAATGGACTGGGAGGGAAAGGCCAGATCTAATCTTAAGGTTTATTCTAATTAAAAGTGATTACTTTCCCTGCATTCCTGCAAAGGGAAGCTTAATGTCCTGTTCTCAAAGGAGATGGCATCCTCTAAACTCAATTAGGTAGGAGAAAATGCACTTGGGTAAACTTTACACTGGATGGAACTGCTTAAACATGCAGGTAGGCACATGTAGTGAAACCTTTAGACTTATTTCAAGAAAAGGACAGAGAAAAGTCAAGGTTAAGGATCGCCCCTATCTGTTTCCACCATGGGTTGCGATGAGGAATTTGACAGCTTAATGTTGTCTTGTTCACAGGCCAACATGACCTCATACTCTCTGTGTTTTAACTTTCAGATACATTCTTGTTTTTTTTTCCATCCCTTCAGTCCATTAAGAACTGTGAACTTTTAACTCATTTGCTATCAACTGATTTTTATTGTTTTCTTATTTCTCCAAGAATAGAGTAGGCGCTTGCAAAAATGTCTTCTCAAACGGGTATTTGGCCTCGATGAGATATTTTAATTGAAACACGTGCTACATGGCAGATTGAATTGTACGCCAACCTGAAAACTTTACAAGGTATCATGCCCAGTGAATACTGAAATTACATGAATTTTAAGTTTCTTCACTGGTAACTGAATATCTCTTGATGCCAAGACCAGCAGTCAGCCATTCATCTAACTTTGATCGCGGGAACATTTTACAACATTCTCCTGCACCGATATTTTTTCAGCTCACACTATAATTCAGATAAATAGATTGATAAATCACCGATAGATCTGATGACAAAATGTTCAGTTTTCATCTTTCCAATTCTAAAAAGAAAATTTGTTTTAAAATCAGCATAAAAATCAGATTTTATGAAAATGTTTCTCATCTCAAACCGTCTCCTAGACATTCAGAGAAATTACAATTTAACTGTGACACACCGGATAAATGATTCCGAACCTGCAGGAAGGCGTGTTTGTGAGTGTAGATCTGAGTGTGTGTGTCTGCGTGTGCGAGCAGATGTTTTGGTAGCTGACGTTACGCTCAGCTGCACCTGGAGAGCATTCATGTCAGTCATGGCCATCAGACGGAGAGATGACATCAACATGCTGGATGAGCGAGCATGCTCAGCGTGATCGAGATGAAAGGTGGTGGGTGGGTGGGGTGTGTGGGTATAGGGTGATTTGCCATTGCACTGGTTAACAAACATCTAATATCTTTATGGTTCAGGTATTTCAGTTGAACTTTTTTGGTATTTTCCATTTTACTCTCTCTAATGGAAAAATGTACTTTAAATACATGAAAGAAAGCAATGGATGGAAATATATATTATAATATATATATATAATATATATATATATATATAATGAATTTTTCATATTTCTTTTTTCTTTACTGACCACACTTTTTTAATTATGCACCTCTGCCAAACTGTTGAGATTTCATTAACAGCAAAAATGCACTTGTAAATAAATGGTATTTTGTATCATTATATGTGATGGTCAAGAACAAAAGTATAAAAACCCAAGGAATAAAACATTTTCACATTTAACATTATAATAAAACATAATGAGAAAAAAAACAACTAAAGGTCACTAATGGTTTTTGTATTTTTGTGACTAATGACAATAGTCCACATGCCAAGGAGCAAATTTTTGCGCCTCTAACTTAATGGACAGCTAAAAAGAAAAAAGTCTTTATGAAAAAGTGAAGTGCCCTGTGGGGATGGGTCAACCAAACCAAAGACATCAACAACTTAAAATGTTGAGCAATACAAACTCTGGATTGTACTTTTCATATCTGTAAAACTTCAGCTGTTAAGATTGAGTGAAAATAATTGCAGATATTGTACAACATTGTTGCTCAAAGACAAATTAGCACTGTTGTGTTTCTGTGAGGTCTGCTTACACACTCTCTTATTCAAATTTCAGCAAAATGTGTCTGAAGCCCCAGTTCTTTCAGTGTCTTGTTTTCCTGACACAATGATTTCTGCTTTCATGTCATCCTCTGATGCTTTTGCAGCATTGGATTCTTGAATGTCCATGAAGTAGATCAGCAGAAAGAACATTTTGTTTTATATGAGGAGATGAGGGAAATTGCCGCTTCCCATTTTCAAGCGGTTTTATGTGAAACTTATAATGCAGTGCAGACTGATGGTAATCATCACACAGTTGTTCTTACAACAGCTCGTCTAAATATAATTTGAACGTTATTGAACACAGGGTCAAAAAGTAGAGGAAATGTAAGGTAAGGCGCTCAGCTCTTGATCGTACGTCCATCATGCTCATTGTGAATCTCTAATTGACAGGGTGAAATGTGCATTTCCTGTGCGGGCCCCCTCATTGACACGGGCACCATTTACCGCTGTCACCCAACCCCCCCCCCCCCTCCCCGACACCACCACCACCACTTAGTGAATAAAGTCAAGCAATCAGCATCTGGAAGGACAGCTAATTTGTCATCCCTCGACAAACTGGTCAGCGTCCGATCTTGTCCGCAGGGCTTGATACTGCCACAAAGCCGTAAAGGTTAGAGATTCAAAGAACGCCTCCCCTCCCACCCACCCCCCTTCCCTTCCCGCCCGCCCTGTCTCCATCTCAACGAGCAACATGCGACAGAGCAGAAAATTCAATTTTGGATTTGATACTGTGAGGGCTGTGTGGTTTCATGGCTGTAACTCTTCAGAGTCTTTAGGCATGTCGTCCGCCTTGCTCGGTTAAACTCTACAGAAGCCCCCTAGATCGAGACGTTGCTGTCTTGTACATGTCATTCTCAGCTAATGCAGCTTCTCACTGAGCTGATAGCTGTTTCTTTTTTTTTCACCCCACAATGAAATGCCAAAAGGGTGTGCTCAGTCGAAATTAAGGTGACTCTCAATTTTAGTTAGAGTTGAACATGATTCGAGCTGACAGTGACGGGGGAAAAAATGGCCCCAGGTGGATTATCAGTAAATGGAGATTACATTTCTCAAATCAACAAATATTCCTCAATTTTTTTTAATCAGAAGTCACACCAGTAATTTTGGATTTGGATTTGATTGCGGTGCAAATGCAGTCATCCCAAGCAATCTGTCGATCTAAGCACGGCCCGCGTGATTACACAGGCATTACAAGCCGTCCCACTCGTCCCTGAATGCATCCTAATAGCCTGTTTAGTGAGGCCATCTACAGCCGCAGGTGTGCGTCCCATCCCGATTCCCAAGAGTGTAAGTGACAGAGGGTCGGAGAGAGAGACTGAGGGAGAGACACGAATGAGTGACTTTGATCAGGTGAGTTCACCAGGCCGCTCTGTTTGTGTGTGTGTGTGTGTGTGTGTGTGTGTTCACTGTGGGATAATGGAGAGTCAGGCTGACAGCTGCATGTCAGATATGCTTAATGTACATCATTGAAGAGAATGGTTGTAGCCCAACCACACACACACACACTCATGAACACACACTTGAGGAATTAAGTTGTTCACAACTTTTGGCGGGGCTTCGCATGCAGTGCTACTATCGAGTCTTTGGAGTCTGTTGAACTGCGAGGTAATGGTATAGTGATGGACAAGCAGCTGAAGGCATCAGTTGGCTACTTTCAGGAGCATTCTTCTTACCTGGCCTACATGTAGAACCTGGTACTGTGCTGAAAACCACAGGATCTTTTTCCCTTTAGTAGCCTGCATAAGTTACCTGATCATCTCTCTATTACAGAAAGTAGATTGGACATATCAAAATTTTGACCTGCAGGTGGAACTAGAGGAAAAGTCAAAGTCAGTCATATTTGTTAGTGTACATCATCTGGAAACAATGGATTTTATGACAATCCATCCAGTTGCAAAGTGTATGCTACCATCAATATCACAGAACACAAAAGCCCAGCACTCTGTTGGGCAATGTAATGACTCTGTAGGTTTATGTTATGGCCATCAGTTTGAATTATTTCAGCTTTGTTTTTGAGAAATCATCCTGTGTCTGTCATTTTGGTGTAGTGGACAGGTTCAAAAACTACAATACCCATGAACCTCGGGCATGGTTGCTGCGGAGAAGAAGCCAGTAAGATACGTGAATTTAAATGGTAGGAAATTCAAATAGCTCTGTGGTTGCGGTTGTTAACTAAATGTGTCGTCATACCTGCCGAATTCTATTAAAAGTGATGAAGAATTTAAAGATAAACTGATTTCAGATCCTCTCAAGCTCCAGCAGGTTGGATGGGAAGTGTGTATGAACTGCCACCTTCAGGTCTTTCCTGTCTTGGCCTTTTTGCTTCGGGTCATTGTTGTCCTGAAAGGTGAACCATCACCCAAGTCTCGGGTCACCTGCACTCCAGAGAAAGTTTTCCTCAAGGACTTCTCTGTATTTGTCCATCCCTGTCTCCCTGTCCCTGCCACTGAGAAGCCCATGATGCTGCCACCATCATGCTTCACTTTAGTGATGGTGTCCTTTCTGCAGATTCTGCCATCTCTGCAGAGGACTTCTGAAGCTCTGTTGGTTTTCTTGGTCACCTCCCTGACCAAAGCCCCTCTTGCCCAGTCACTCAGTTTGACTGGACGTACACCTCTTGGAAGAGTCCTGGTGATTCCAGACTTATTATATTTCACAACTGAGGCCACTTTTTTTTGAGACTATGCCTCAACACAACTTCATCATGGAGATCTACAAAGAGCTCCTTTGCTTTGGTTTTGTCCTGACATGCACCGAGAATTGTGGAATATTTATACACAGGTGTGTGTCTTTATAAACTATGTCCAATTAATTCAATTTGCCACAGTTGACACATCTCAGGACTAATTAAAGGAAACAGGAGTCACAGCAAAAGGTCTGAATACTTTTGTAAATAAGATCTCAAGTGTTTAATTTATTATGAATTTGCAAAAAGAAATAAAAAAAATAGAAATAGGATCTAAAAACATGTTTTAATTTTTCAGGTTTTTGAGTGTAGACTGATGAACAAAAATGTCAATTTTATCCAAATTTAATATTAAACAATAAAATGTGCAAAAAGTGAAGGGTTCTGAATACTTTCTAAAGCCACTGTTCACGTTTTTCTGTCTGGAATGTTGTAGGTTAATGCAGAGCAATAGATTTGGTCTCAGAATGCTGTTGTTAGAAGAAGTAATTGCAAGCTGGTTGCTGATGGAGTCTATTTTATGACTGCTACACAATCTGACAAAGACAACGTAAATACAGGTTTATGACAGCAGCTGTGTGATATATCACGTTTACAATTAGATGTTCACGAATACGTTTGTGAACACTCGCAGGGCGCTGTAACTACACCGCAGTGCCGCTGCTGTACACCCCTGGTACATTCTTGCAAATCCCTGTTATATATTTGGCGCCCTGGAAAAAATAGAGGTTATCATCAAGTTCCTCTTGTGCAAAAATGTATTATTTTTCATTGCTTTTTGACTTTCAGCCAAGAAATTAATTATTAAAAACTGTTACTGTTACACGGTATGCATCTTACACCAGTCGGCCTCCAGCATGTGCCTTACTGGTCTAAGAAGCAGGAGTCTCTTCTACCCTCTGTGGTCTTAGAAGCAAGCTGTACTCAAAAATTCACAGAATTTCAGGTTTGTTTTACACATATGAAACATTTGGTTTCATATAATACATAGGTTCATACTCTAAACCTTTACTTCTTTACGCCTTGCTCTCTCTCTTGGTCTCCCCCGATTCATAGCCTGTCACACCACTACATCTCCGATTGCTGTTATATACATGCCAAGAGTGTGTTTGGCGAGGGGATATGTGCAGAAATACATACATACCTGCCTCTCTCTCAGAGACGGAGACAAACAGATAGCTTGTGTATCTGCTAAAATCTATAGATAGCTGATGCACCGCGGGAGGTGTCTCAGTTGCAAGCCACTGCTCTGAGCTAATGTGACTGCGGGCTCTCCTGCAAAGTGAGGGAGGCGGGGAGAGGGGAGTCGAGTGGAGAGAGAAAAGGCAAAAAAAAAAAAAAAAAAAGGAGAGTGGTGGAGTCGAAGAAGGCGAGGGAAGGTGGATGTCGTGCTGAGAAGGTATCACACTCATGTGTGAAGCCTAATCAGGCACAATCTGCTTCACTATGATGCAATGTGCGGTGTGACTGTGTATTTTGTATTTATCTAAAATTAAAGCTGTTGCAGGCTCATTGCTGCATTTCATTATGCACTACATTAAAGGCTTCCAATGGAGTTGATGAAATGATGCTAGGAGCTGTAGCGGTGGCTCCTAGAAATGTTTTGCGTCACGTGTTCTTTGAATGTGTGCACAAGGAATCACAAACATCAGCAGCATCTGTCGCAGAGGGAGGGAGGGAGGGAGGGAGATCCCCCCGCCCCCCCAGTATCTCTATTTCTATCAGAAAAGGTGTTTTTGGGTGTCAGCGTGGTGCCAGCACAAACTATAAGTAAAGAGCAGTCATATGACAGAACACAGAAGTCTGCACAACAAAAAGACACAGGACAAACATTTGAATAGATACAGTAAATCGTTTAGGAATGGACAGCGTGTTTCGGAGAAGATGAGAATACAACGGAAGCGAGGTGGCGATATTGAAAATTCAAATTCTGGACAACATCATGAAGTTCAAGGCTGAAAGTTATGATTATTGTCATCAATTATTATTCAGATGGGTTTTTTCATGACTGGTCGAATAATTTCTTGGGTCCATAAAATCTCACCTGACAGTTTTCAGAGTCGAAGGTGATGTCTTCAGATGTTTGACCAACAGTCCCAAACTCAAATATATTCAGTTGACGATGATATAAAAGAGAGAAAAAACAGCCAATCGTGAAGCTGGAGAACCTAGAACCTGAGAATGCTTGAAATACGACATCAATGATTAATTGATTATCAAAATAGTTGCCGGTTATTTTTCTATCAGTCAACAAATTGATTGATCGATTAATGGTTTCAACTCCAAATGTCATAGGATTGTCCAGTTCATCTAAGCTCTAACTTACAGATTTATCCGTGTATGCAGACAAAAATAAGACAAACTAATACCTACATTCATGAAAGTTGTATCTGTTGAGCCTCTAAAACTGTAATTTTGGGGAGTTATGATGAGTTTGTAGTGCTACAGTGACTTCCTGCTTCCTAGTAACCAATTTACACATTACTGAAGTCTTTACGAGTGAGGACATTTCTTAAGATTTAATGGTGCAACCAAATTTAGTAACTCACTTGTTTGAAAGTAGCGAGAAGTAACTGCAGACTTTCCAATGGATTTATGAAGAGCTGCACCAATTTTTTCATTCGTATAGCATAGCTGCAATACAACCACCATCACTGTAGTCTTCATTATCATCACAGCCAGCGCAGATACTGAGCATTATGTGGCTCTGTTACTGAGGACGTGAACCACCGGTGTTTGTATATTCCCGCCTAAAGACAACGTAGGTTCGTTAACTTGCAGTTACTCGTAGTGACAACATAGTAACATAGGGGAAGAACAATGTCTGCTGGTGTATGCATATTAGATGATAAAAGCCTGACTCGATTACAGCTTGCCTGCTTGCCCATTTGAAACTTACTTGTAGCAGTGATGATGATTTGATCAGTTCATGATTGGCAGCTTCTAAGTGGTGAATTACAGGAACCCGCTTCTGTGTTTCTTGGCAGTATAGACTCGCGATTAGTTAAAGGCCAAAACAGTGATCTCGACCCGGTGTGCCGAAACTCCCAGAAAACAGCTTTGTTTAGGAGCTGTGCAAGTAAGTAGAGATGTCGGAAGGGGGGCTGTAGCGACTGTGAAATGGTGACTAATTTGGGGTAAAGAAGCGTGGCCTTTGATCTTTGCATTGAATAGAGCTGACTGTGCCTGCCTCGGCGCCCCTTAGGCCTCATTGTCAGCATGCCAGAACGTCATCTTTCTTCCATCACTGAATATAAAACTGTGGAATACATCATGCAAATAATCAGCCTGGAAACAAACACAAGCAGTGCTTTCCCCCAAAGGAAGAGGCAGCCATCTCTAATGAGCAGGGTAAAATTGGAATATTCATACCTCTTTCCCTCCTCAGAAAACGATTGAGTGATTCCCTCCTCTCCCCGTCGCTCTACCCCACTTCTCTCCTCTTCCTCTTGGAGGCTTCTCTTGTCTCTCTCTCTCTCTCTCTCTCTCTCTCCTTTCATTCACCGCTCTGTCTGTCCTTCCCTCTCACCTCCGTCTCTATTCCCACTTCTTCTTCTGCGCTCTCTGTCTTCCTGGAATGTAGCGATAAACAGAATAGGCAGACAGTGATGTTGACAAAGCCGTTTAGAGATTACGCCCCGGATCAGAGTCGCAAATCTGCCAGAGAGGAGACATTCGTTTGTGGGAGAATCGGTAATGAGTGCAGAAGAAGAAGAGAAGATTATTAGGAAGGAGTCAGAAAGATTTTTTTCTTTTTTTTTTTTTAAACAGGAATTACTTGGAAAAACAAGCCTGAAATATCTCCAAAATTAGACTAAAGATTTACAGGCCTCCCCCCACATACTGGATTTATTCGTCAGGAGTGTTGTCAGTGTCTCATCCCACTCAGACAATGGGAGGTCTAGGAAATGATATTCAAAAAGGCCCACTCTTAAGCAGTTCATGTTTGTTTGGGTTTAAAATCAGATTTCCATTCAGCATCACAGAGCAGAGGAGTGCGAAAAAGAAATATAAATAAAGAAAACAAAAATAAAATATAGAAGAAATAGAAAATAAAGTAAACAACAGAAAAGATTCCTCAGTAAATTCCACACCCTTATTAAAAGTTTAATGAAAATATTTTTCCATCCTTGCATTGACCCCAAACTGCATGTTTCCACCGCGCAGGTGAACGCCTGTAACTGGAATGAAGAAAAATGTGTGGTAGTGAAGGAGGAAGATGAACAGCGTAATGTACCTCAAGGCCAGCGATGGATGATGTAGGAGGAGAGGGACTTCATGTCTCTCTTGACCACCTGTTGAGAATGACCTAGAATAAGAGAAAAACTATCTCGAAAGTTCCTTTATCTCAATGCAGGAATAGTTTCTTCGCATTTCAGGTGAAACTTAATATAAAAAAAAAAAAAAGCATAGCAGCAGTTTGTTATCCAACACTTACATTTTTTGTTATTCAAAATATTATTTTGAATAATCACACATTAAAGCTGCTTTCAGTTTTGTATTACATAATGTATTTAAAGCAGTCTAGATCCAAAACAGTAAGTGGATTAATCAGTTTGTCAATTTTCTGGGCTCTGGGAAATTTTATAGACAAAACAATTAAATGATTAATCGAGAAAATAGTTGGCACAGTAATCAATAGTGAAATAATGATTGAAGCCCCAAAGCAGAAAAAAACTGACTAAATAAGTTCTCATGTAAATGGGGAGTTAAAAGAAATATCAGCTTGAGATTTAACGGCATTTTTGAAATGGTAATTGAAAAAGAGGGTGACACAGTGGCAAGTGATAACATTAAAATATTCACCGAAATCAGAAGAGGAGGCTGTATGCTTTTAATGTGAAAGTGAAAATGAAAGAATATCAACTCAATTACTGCTCAGTAGGATAAGCTCAAGTTTTTACTGGTAGAAAACACAGGAGGAATTAAATAATGAGGAATGTAATCTCATATTTTGGAGAAATTTCTGAGAAGCTTTGAAAGCAATGAAACAAGTAGCATGAAAACATACAATGCTCCATAGCACCACTGGTGGTCAAAAACTCCTCAGGGAGCCTTTGAAAAACAGTATAGTGATCACTAAGCATGAAAAGGTCAGAGGCAGCTCATCACCAGAGCAGCTGCCAAAGCAAGAATTGTACTACTTGTAATACTGCATTGATACTACAGATGCTGTATTTTAAAAACTCTGTCAGCCACAGTTAAAATGATCCCCATTACTCTTGAATAGACTTGTCTGGGTTGTCAGGAACAGACATTTGGCAAAGTAGATCCAGATCTAATTACACTCCAAACAAAATGTTTCTTTATCTGTCCCCTGTGTTCATCCACTTATTTTCCCCAATACACCCCTCTCATATTACTAGTCTGTGGTAACGGAAATATTGCAGGTCCCAACCCACACGGGTGTTACCATTGATTGCTTGTTATTTCAATGATCTAAGCTGCTTATTCTCATGTTACAGTCACTAAGTCAGTCTGGATAAGAGAATCGGCTAAATCCCCTAAATAAGAGAGTAAGCCCGTAGAGGCGGCTGGAGGTGAAGTGTTTACTAAAGTTGTAATGAGATGCAAGGTGGGCATTTGAAGGCAGGTGGCGTATTAAAAAAAAAACAAAAAAAAAAACACATGAAATGGAGGAAGGGCATTTGGGACAGGCAAGCTGGCTGTGATAACGAGGGAGCAGCAAGAGACAAGAAGGGTGTTAGTGGCAGGTCGAGTCGCCTGGAGGCTGCATGGGGAATTGGGGGGGGGGGGGGGGGGGGGGGGGGGGGGGCGTTTTAATCAATGTGTGTGAAGGGAAAAAAAAGAAATCCAGCCTTTGATACTGCTACGCTATATCACCATTTTATGTTGTTTGGTGCATTCATGGAGTTCTAGTGAGCCTCCAGTTGATTGAGAGATGGATTTTCTTTCTCCTGTATGGTGAATATCCTCCTGTTGAAACGAGCAGCACTGAACACATTAGTTCAACTCTTTCTCATAGAAAAAGTAATTACATTGCCCCGCTAATTACTCAACAGCAAAAATAATTAAAACTCCAAAGAGTCTATACATTGCATGATTGCATGTCACATATTTTATATTTAACACATATAGGAAGTAAAAACATTGTGGGTAAACAAGCAGCCAGCCTACGTTTTTCGAGGTATGTGCTGCTCATCAATAGCTAGCTAAACATTAGTTACGGTAATATTAAGCTTGCTAACGTTAGCTTAGCCCCAGTGACCTATGTAGCATGTCAGATGTCTTTCTAACTAAATTTAAAAACAAAACAATAAAACAACATCAAAACAAAATAAATAAACAAAAAAAGCAATTCCAGAATGTGAGCCTATGTTGCAGAGCAGCTAGCTAGCTAACAGCAAGCGAACACAAAATGTCAAAATAAGACAACTTTGGTGTTGTTGGTGTTTAAAGAAGATCTTGCTTGTTGATTTTGAGGGATGAGACTAAAGACAGATGCTCTCAAGATTGTAAAGACAATACATAAAATAAATTACACACTGGAAATATTAAGTTTGGTAATGAGTAAAAAAAAAAAAATCCCTTTCCTTCATGTGAACACTTTCTATCTAGCTCTTCCTCATCACACGACCGTGATGTTGCTGCTTGCTGCACTGACTTTCTGTAAAAAAAACAAAACAATCACCAGCAATTAAGTCAATGATTCGTCCCACCTCGATTTCTAAATTGATGACCTTTACTGTTGCTTGAAACACATAATCCTGTCTTATAAAAATGTACCTTGCCTGGTAAAATTAGATACAAATTGAATTAAATGATTTCATGGAATAAAAAAAGGACATGATTACAAAACACTTTTGAACATGAACAAGTGCATAATTCACCATCATTACTGGTTTTATCATAGTCCTTTGAGAATTTAGGTCAAATGGTTAATTTTGAAATTTATCTAATTTGCTACCCTGGGTCACCCTGACCACTTCTGATTATTTTAATACAAAAGCTTGGTGCAAAATAAATGTACTCTTCCCGCAAGTGATATAATACTGAGAAATATGAGAACAGCCACTCATTATAACCCTAAAGCCTTTGAGTTGTAGGGTTTTTGCCTCAGCCGTACTAGTTGGATTGGCATGGGAAACTAATGTATTTAATAACATCCATGGGGGAGAATACTGTTGTTGACACTGCTGTGGATGAATATGGAGATGATAAAATTATCTCTCTAGGGTTCTAGATTGTGGATTTGAATTGCAAAAGGTAATTTTCATAACTATTCCATTGGAAAATCTAATGAGTTTGAACTATCAGAGATGCCAAGTTGGGTTGGATGATTCTGCCATGCTCACTGAAAATAGCAAGAAATGGTGAATACGAGGCTTTTAATGGTGGCAAAATGAAAGATTAAATTTGAGATTATGGATTATAGTAGTTACTCTGTCCACCTATGCTTTTCCACTGTCTCCCTCTTTCATCACTGTTCTGGCTGCAATCTTTCAGCAAAAACACATTTTAACAGCCTCCCACTGTTTAATGGGTTTTCATATTTGCTAATAAAATGCTGAGCAAATAGATGATTTTGTTTTATAAGCACCAGAGTGTCCATCAGTCCAACTGTAATTAAATTGTTCAAACATTTCCTGTGCCTCCTCAGCAATGTTACACTCTTCCACAGCGATGATGACATCTAGCATCTATTTCTGGCAGAACAGGATGTGCTACTGTTCATAAAAATCTGAATATATTTGATTGGTGGATGTTGTTGCCAGGCTGCAAAGTTGGATCCAGATGAAAAGCATAACGCGCAGACATTCTTCTTAACTTTGATCAAATATTTGCTTGCCTTCTTCCCACAACACATTTTCTTTTGTATCATTGCCTGGAGGTTACTTCTGATCACATTTGTTTTGCATAAATGTGAAACAACATTGCTGCATCCTTGATTTCTCAGTATGAGCGCCGTCTCCGTCTCCACTAATAATGGTGTGTCTCTTATAAACAATCACTAATATGTTAAATATGTAAAACAGTTCCTCTGTTCCTATTTACAGACTGTCTCTGCAGATCTTGTCTTCATTCCACATCATATGTGATAATAATGTGCTAAATGGCATCGATTAACACAATGATTTGAAGTCAGCTGGCAAACACATTTGGGTAAAATCTATTCATATACATCGAAGTCTGTTGAGGACTTGATTATTAGCAGGAGGCGGTCTGAATTCATAGTCATGCACTTATTTTTAGAGTGATGGAAGAGGCAAGAACATACTTATGAGTATTTGGTTGTGTTATAGCAGTGTTGGCATATGATAATCCATTACTGTACATCCAGTACAGGTCTGTATATTCACTTTTTTAGGATGTGGATTTTGATTTTTTTTAAATGTATATCCTGTATGTCATAAAGGAAAACCTTCCTCAAAGATAAATTGACATCCAAAGAACATCTAGAATTGAATACAAAGTCCACATTTTTTATTTGCTGTGGTTAAGGTTGCTAAACCCCTTTCCTGAACAGCGTCTGTCCAATAGCAGCAGCATAGATAGGCATGGCAGGTCCATCAATCTATTTGGATTCCACCACATGTCAAAATGTCAAGGAATGGGCTCTAGTTAGAGCAATAGTTGCCATTTGAAAAGTATGGAGTGTGGCATTGTTTGTTTTTAGCCTTCACAAATCCAAAAATATGAGCAGAAGTGAAGGGGGTGGATGAAACAGTGGGTTTATCTGCTCTAACTTAAGCTGCAATTGTTGGCATGTCTGGCTCACTAGATTACTTCCTACAGTAGAAACTGAGTGTAGCTTCAAATATCAGTAGCATGTTATTAACTATGCTATGTCTTGTTAGCTCATTGTATTTGGAGTAGTTTACACTCCAGCAACCATGGCCAGTGGCACCTGAGGTAGTGGTACACAGTTAGTCCTCATTTTTAAAGCCTTTCTCTTGTAATGTTACAAATAAAAACATACTTTTTTAAATAAACAAATATATACGTAAGCTAAGCTAGCAAAATGCTGTTATTTTCATATCTTCTACATGGATTATCATCTGGTGAGGATACAGACTTTTTGTCTGACACATGCAGGTTTAGCACAATAATCATGTATGTCGCCATCAAAGCCATATTTAAAACCCTACTATAATTCTTATGTTAAAACCAGTATGCTGGAAACAGTAAAAAGCCAGCTTGAGTGTGTGTTCTTAAACCAGCTCGTGCAGCTAATGCTAGCTGAATTAAATTTCTAGCTACAACTGATAAAAACACATTTTTATTTTAGTGGGTATAATTGACAGTTGGCGTCTTGAAAGAGAAGGTTGTTTACTTTTACCTCTGTCTGAAAACGAGGACACATTGTTTCAGAAATACTAAGGGTTTAGAGAGGTAAATCTGCCACTGTTATCACTGTAAATTGCATATGTGCCGTGCGAGAACAGAAACCATAGCAAACAATCAGTTGTGGCTAGGGTGGGTGTTATCAGTAAGCAGGATGTCAGAGCTATAATATAGGGATGTTTATTTTCTTGCCTGACCCCTGTCACACAAACAAAGCATTTTTGTGTTTGTATATCTTGTATATTTTACTGGCACAGGCAGTTGTTACTGTGTTTCTGTAATTTGAGTAAGCAGGAAAATGGCTTTGTATTCAGTAGGCGGACAATATAAAGAGCTTATGCCAGATTCATGCTGGACTGGTCTCTGTGCTGCAAGTTAAAAAATCCCACGCTCAGTGTATACTGCAGGCAGGCCCTGTGATACAGGCTCTTGTAGCAGGAGAATAACACAAGGTCAGGACAAGATGGGAGATATCTCACTGATAATTATGGAGACATTCTTGTCCACTTAATTAGCAGTGAAATGTTTTCTTGAAATACTGTTGACTTGAAAACATTTAAACCCGCTTGTAAACATGTTGATAGGCAAAACAGAATCAAAATACAAATAATTGAACTGAATTTAGTGGCTCTGTTATTGCAAAAACCCATTTATTTAGATTGTATCCTGCAAGTTTCCCACAAACAGAGCAGACTTTATAAAATGGAATACAAATTCTTGCTTTTACTTTCTTATATCTTGTGCTGAGACTCCAGATTACTAAAGGCAGTAAACAGTAAATTTGGTAAATGATTACAGGCATGAGTGTTAATATTCTCTGTGAAGTGATGTAGGTACATGCTCTTGTTTCAATCATATTAGTAAATTATTAATTAGTATTAAAATTGAGTTGTCAAAGTTAGTGTTAGGTGCAGGAAAATCACATTATTATAACTACGAAAAGGAACACCTGTAATCCATTCCTGACCACTTCCTGAAATATACTGTATATATATTTTAATAGGCCTATATATTTTATATATATTTAGATATTTTTAATTTTATATTATTGCATTTGACTATTTTCCAGCAAGTTTCCTGCCAATCTAGACAACAGGGACAATGAACAATAGAATAAAGAGAAAAGCAAGACAAACAGAACAATCAAGGTTACAGGATAGACAAAAACTTGCATAGTATAAATGTTCACAACAAACCTATATTTTAAGAGACTATATCGCATTTGACAGAAAAAAAAGCACATATATGTACAGGAAAAATAGGACCAGAATCCAATATGATTATAAAACAGGTACGGGTTTAAGTTGAGATAAACAAAAACCGTGTTTCAGTCTTTTGCGAATTTCGAAAAACTAAAAATTAATAAAGTTAAAATGGCACCTGGGACAGACATGATGTTCTTCATTCTAAAAAAAGACCCATTCATATGTGTTTAATATGAATTAAAACTGGCGTCCACAACAGCCCTGAGTGGGATTTTTACCACAATAACAGCACTCTTGGGGCTACAAGCCATACTCTCACAGTAAGTATCTCATTAGATACTTTTAACTTATGCAAAATGAGTCAGTGAAGCAAAGTAAATTATTTTTACTAATTACTTTTTTACAGTAACCTTCCCTAGCACAAGTAAACATGCAGAACCATCCTTAATATTTCATTAATTCCTCAGCATAGATCCAGTTCCAGCTGATCTCCCGTACCTAGTAAGTAGTCCAAGCTAGTGATTAGTGCAAGATTAATTTCTTGTCCTTTGGTGTGAAGCAGATCCATTTACACTGATTTAGAAAAGGGCTAGCAGTAGATACTCACCGCGGTCCTATTGGCAGCGAGCTAGATGGTCATTACTAATCTAAAGGCACCCACGGGAGGGAAAACGAGCGGATGGGTGTGAGTGTTTCTGCATGCGAGCGTGTGTGTACATGTGTGCGTATGTGTGCAGAGTGAAAAGGTTGAGCCATTGCAACGGGGTCACATTATAAGATGTGGGGGGTCAACGGCAAAGATCAGCTGGGGTCAAGCCCGTAATGGGAGCCATTTTTCATTTCTCATCCCTGGTCTCTGAGTTAGCAGCGAGAGTGAAGTAGTGAACTGCAGGAAATGGCATTTCAATGTGCGTAACCTCTCGCCTTGCGTCGTCCCCTCTTGACAGGGAATGGCAGGTCCTTCTCATCTTTCTCAGGCTGGCTCGTATATCACTCACTACTCTTGCCCACCTCTCCATCCCGGGAGACGGAGGCCTGAGAGAGTGAGAGGACGAGTGCGGGTGATGTGGGTGGACTGCTCTTCAATCTAGCAGCTACTCAACAATCAGCAACACATCTATCACCAGCCCTAAAAGTAATTTTGAACCGACTGACACACATACACGTGTATCCCTGGCCTGTGATATAGATGAATAGCAGATGACAGCCACTGTGCTGCCTTGAACATTTAGAAGGCCCTATCGACTCCCTTTGTGGTGAATCAGTCCAGCATATAGACCGAGTCGAGATGAAAAGGAGAGAATGGATACTGCAGTGGTGCTCTCCTCTGTAAACCCAGACAATTCAACCACTTGGTGGCACTAGCAGCCAAAATCAATGAGAGAAAACAGAAGGGAATGTGTCTGGGTGTAATGGATAGAGCTGTAGGAATATTCTGTTTCCATAACATAACATCAGCCATGAATATTCTCAACAGCAGGCATAGGACTATCAAAATAAATCATGTGCTGTAAACATCTTTATTAAAGATGAATGTTTCAGTTTTGGGGAGGCTGTGAGAGCAGTAAGGTTCTGCCAGAAACACTGTGGGTAACTTCATGTGAGGTGGGGAAGAGAGGAGAGGAGAGGAGAGGAGAGGGGCCCATAGTGCAGGAAGAAAAACAATGCACATATACACATGCAGTAAATGCATCCTGTGCTTCTGATAAAACGTCCTCTGCGTGCCAGTGCTTCTTTCACTCCCAGGCTGCTGTTACTGGCAACGGTGGCAGTTAGAAGTGAAACACTTGTGAGGCCAGAGGGGAAAGCTCGTTTGTGATTCAGGTCGCGCTTGAGCCTAAATGCCATTGGCCAGAGTGCGGCAGGTTAATTGAAGGCGTCTTGTCATCTTTGCCTGCTTCACTGAGATAGTTCTGGGGAAGGAGGAAGGAGAGGTGGGGGGGCTATCCGGTAATCTGATTGGATACAGCAGCGCCCCCGCCTCTTAACAGTCACATACCCTCCCACACTAATGCACAAATTTTGCATCTATTCTCACCTTCCTGCTGTGCTGTTCAGTAACAATCAGGGCATATGCATTCATTATTATCCTGAAGGTGGTTTACAGTGAAATACAAAGCGAAAGAAGCAGTTGCACTTTTACATAAATATATTTTCTCTGCCTCTTCAGACCAGACCTGAAACAATTAGTTCAATTCATTAAATTAGTCAATTAATCATTTAAAATCCCGCTGCAACCGAAATTGTGTTTTGCTTATTTTTTTACTTTATTTGGATGTTTGACCTTCAGTTCGTTCACACTGTGGTGTATGTGCAGTTTGTTTTTAATATTCATCTGCTGAAGGGGGGAAAGTTTCTTTTAAATCTTTAAGATGCAGGATTAAGCAGCATGGCACTTACAAACTAATTTTAAGATAAGATAGATCATTTTGTTGAAATAGCATATCAAACACAAGTTATTGTCCAAAGCAGAGTATTTTTTCATGTCTTAGAACATGTATGCAGGGGAACCTTATGTCATTGTTAATGGAAAATCTTTGGATTTTAGACTGTTAATTGAACAAAAATCTATCTTGGAGGTTTTTCTCTAACAATTCCCTGACATTTTCTGACAATTGAAAAAATAATGGATAATCAAGAATGTGAAATCTTAGAATAATCATTAGTTACAGCCCCAATCGAGATCAATCTATATCATTCTCAAACACACATGGATCTGTATTTAGAGGTCTTGTTCCTTCAGCAGAATCTCCTTCATTTTGCAAATAGATTCTAAATGATACATTTTCTCTTCAGAACTTCATCATGTACAACATTTACTGAGAATACCTCTAAATGTAGACAGTATCTTACCATCTGAAACAGCAGGTCTTAAACGTCTCTAAACTCTTAATCTCAGGATGCAGGAAACATTTGGATTCTAAACAAATTACTCGAAGGGCAATTGTGTTTCCTCTGCAGTCAGTGTGTTTGGGCCTGTTATCCATTTAGGAAATGGCTAATGACAGTTGTTGAGAGTGAGAGCATGATAAATCCATACAGCTGTCAGTAGAAATGATATTGTAATTATTTGTATTTCATTCCACTTTTCATTCTGTCACTGTGAAGCCTGACGACAATTTGCTTAATGTCGCCAATATTTTTGAAGACATCAGCTTTGGGAAATCAAATATGATAATGTAACAGACAGAATATTGAAAACACATGCTTTTTTTTTTATTACTCTGTTACCTTTGTGACTATGGTTTTGTGTCCTCCATATTGTTCCAACATGCAGCTCATTCTGTTCTGGTGATTAGGCTGAAGCTGCTCCTCTTTATAAATATTAATTTTCTTATCTTTCTCTGCCAAAGCCCGAGGCGTCCAGCACAGGTGTTTTGTGAGTAACACAGAGGACGGGCGGCTAACTGCGGCAAAAAAACAGGAAGTTGCTGTAATGACTGCTGTCCCCAGTGCACCCTGGGTAATAATCAGTCCTCGTTTGTCATAATAGCAGGTAAATACTCAAGCACGGACGCAGTAGACCTCGCAGCAGGACACTGGCAACAGCAGCGGTCCTCAATCATTTTTCACGTATTTTTATTAAGTGACCAGGCATTGTGGTTGTTCTCTGCAGCTTGTTAGTGTCTACAGACACAGCAGCAGAAATACAGCAGAAATGAAAAGGGCAAGTCATGGCAGCATTGCGAAAACCAGATTTAAACTCGGGTCGAAGTACACAGGCGGGTACATTAGCATAGTCAACCATCAGGGGTCTGCATTAATTATTTATATGGGATTTTACAGTATTGTTTACGACTTCCCTTTTGTTGATTGCTCATTGAGGGTGGGAAAAAAAAAGCCAACAATGACATATTTAGCGCATCATAATTTAGTAACGGGGGGAAGTAAGACGTCATCGCTAAGAGGAATTTTGTTGCCGCGCTCTTGCTGGCTGGTTATGAAATGTACAAAGCCCGAGGCAAAGTTTCTCTGTTGTGCTCGCCATCTCAGTGAAGAAACTCTGAGATAAGACAAATGGTTCAAATGACCTTTGAAAAGATCACCATCTCTCAGTTCGCCTGAGAGAGGGAAAACAAGAGGGATAGAAAGGAAAAGGGGGGGCGGTGGGGGGGCTATTTCTATATAGTGAGGAATAGAAGTGGATTCCCAAACTGTGCGAGTGTGTGCCCTATTCGTCTTCCCCCTCTCAGTGCTTTCTGCTCCATTTACACAAGCTAAGTTTATTTGTCTCTGTCTAGGACTCAAGTGAAGCAGCAGAAACAGAATGGGACTTAAAGGTGTGGGGGGGGGTTCATTTGTTACTCATTAACTGACAACGCTTGTGATTTTCATTACTCTGGTTTTAATGAGGAACCTAAGTTGCGGCACGCTGCAGAGCGTCTCTACGCTGCACTCCTAGCTCTGCCAGCCACATGGGTCTTTCATGGTGCCCATTACAGTTCAGTCCTGGGAGACCGTGCGTAGCCAGCAAGGTCTCAGTTGTACGCCCACTCCCACAAGCCATTCATCTATATTTGAGATTTTTGCAGAGCTCTACGGTATGAGCAGAGACCTTTTGTACCAAAGTGTCACAGAGAGTTGACGGATGTTAAAAGACTTTGAAGACACCATAAAAGAAGGAAAAAATAAAAAATAAATAAAAACACACATAGGACACATGTAAAGGTGGAAATGGCCATTTGAATTAGTGCAGGGTTCATATCTGTTGTTTTTTGATGAAAAATCTGCACAGAGGTCGAGAATATTCACCGAACATGTGCAAGAGGAAAATCTTTTATATGTGTACATATAATATACATAATATATATATAATATACACACCAGGTGCTCCGACATTCTTCAGTCTTTCACTGCTTTCACTACAGAGGTCATTTATCATCTGTTCACATAAGTTGCTGTCAATTACTACCTGGCACAGAAATAAGTTGAAACGTGAACACACACCAATTTTACACCTAAAGGTCAGTTTACTCATCATGAGGAGAACAGCTGAACTCGTGGAGTCTGAGAAAATAACCCTGATCATGTCATCAGGGTTAGACTTCACATTTTTGGCAAAAAAAAAAAAAAACCTTCATTATAAACAGCTGGTGTTGAGTTTGAAAGATGAGGTTGTTTAGCAGAGAAGGTCTAATGAAAGACGCTATTATTGGAGTTATTGTGGCAATCGTAGGACCCAGTGTTTTTGAAGCTCGTCTCCTAATAGGAACAAATAAAAAGGGCTAGCCGTCCGTCTCACTAGCTTCTGTAATGCAATGCAATCGCTCATTCAGAGTTTGTTTCAAAACGAAGCATGTTCCTGAGGTTTACGTTCCATATTCTAAGATGAACCAGCATCAACTAACAGCTATGAGAAATTTAAACCTCTGTGATTTTAACATTTACTTTGTGAACTCAGGAAAAAACCCCTATGAAAACTTGGTTTCTTGCTAACTTCATAAACCGGCCACTTCCCATTCAAGTGAATGTGAAAGTGGCCTCAGACTTTTGGACCCCACTGTATATATGGTATATAGTCTATAGTTGAAATCAATTTTTTCATCAGTCTACACTCAATACCCAATAGTGTTGAAGCGAAAGCACATTTTAGAAATTTTAGCAAATTTATTACAAAGAAAGAACTGAAATGTCTCATTAACATAAGTATTCAGACTGTTTACTCAGTATTTAGTTGAAGCATCTTTGGCAGTGATTACAGCCACGACTCTTCTTGGGTGTGACGCAGCAAGCTTTGCACGTCCTTGGGGATTTTCTGCCATTCTTCTCTGCAGATCCTCCCAAGCTCTGTCAGGTTGGATGGGGACGGACGGTGGAGAGACATTTCGATTGGGTTTAAGTCAGGGCTCTGGCTGGGCCACTCAAGGACGCACATAGATTTGTCCCTAGACCACATGTTGTCTTGGCTGTGTGCTTAGGGTCGGAGTCCTTCAGCCCAGTCTGAGGTCCTGAGTGCTCAGGTTGAATAAGGACACATGGTTTTATTAATGAATATGAAATCATATTAAGGATATGAATTTAAACAATTTTAGCATAAGGCTAAAAGGCAAAAAACTCCCATGACATATGGGTTTCTTGCACATTTTCTCAACATGAGAAAATGTGAAAAAGTGAAGGGGTCTGAATACTTTCTGAATGCACTGTGCACTGCCCCCCCCCACCCCCACCCCCCCCCACCCTTCATAAAATATGAAAAGGACATTTTGCTTGTTAGAACTTAGAAGTGGGGGTTACTGTGGAAATAATTCCACTGCCGGGTAAGTGTATTAGCTAAATGCTTATTTGTGTTAAACGCGGTGCCACAACAGGGTGTTTCCAGGCTCACAAAATTAAAATGTTAAACGACTTCTACCTTCACAATGATATAACCTATTAAATTTGTTGGTGTATGTGTGTGTGTGAGGGGAATACAAGGAGTAGATGAAGTCTGGACAGAGGCATCGCTTGTGTCCCAATTAGCAATGCAGGGCTTTGAATGGGTCTTTAACCTTAGCAGAGCTTAATCATGTAATTAATGAGAAGGGGGAAGCTGTCTGTCTAATGCTGCCCTCCCGCTAGAAATATTCCCTCCAAAACATTGTCTAGACTCCATGTTTTCAGAGACAAAGACATCATTTGTGACCTTTAAGACAAGGAAAGGGTTGGCTTCCTCAGACATTAGTCTTTTATTTAGCTGGGCCCTGTTCTAAATTAATGTCTTATTGATATTCGGTGCATGCGTGTGTTATGTGTGCATGCATACGTGACAGTGTGTGGATTTGTGAAGCCGTAAACATCGAGAGTGTGTATCAGCGGGTGTGCCCGCGTGTCATCGACCGTCACGACTGCCCATCCAGGGTCTCTGCTGACGGCTGATTACCTTACCACTGGCATTTAAGCGGCGGTTACAGGGCCGCAGTCTCTCCCACTTGGACGTGCCACACATCAAGCTGGCTGAGTGGTTGTTTACAGCGGCCTTGCTTTAATTGCTCATCAAATTATTGGCTTAATGATAAGACATGGGAGATTGAAAGGGACATATGGATTCGGACAGTGGCCATCAAAAGCTGCTCAACACATTGTGGTTTTGCAACCGCAGTGTCTATTAGCTAAACAAGCTGAGGCCTATTTAGGAGTAATCAGCAGAAGCACAGTGGAAGATAAAATCAGCTGCGGGCATTATTTTCCCTCCAGCCTTCAAGAATGACAGGCCTATTATACAGTGGATGGAATTTATGAGATGATCATCTTTGATGGCCTGGATGTCCGTCGTTCGCTGTAATGTTTTCTATGGTAATGATGCTTCCCCTCTGCCTTAGACCACAAAACCGCCATCCGCCTTGTGACTCCATCTCTCTGCTGAACAGTGATTGTTGACGGCTCCATTAAGGGGTGAAAAAATATTTTCTTTTCCCTACCCAACCCCCCCCCCACACACACACCACAACCACCCCACCCCCCCGCCCACTCCAGAAAGCTTTATATTCACTCGTCAGCCAAGCTTATTTATGTCGTCTTCTTCAGCGCAGGGATGCATCAGGTTGGAACTCGTCGCTTTGATGGAGGGCGGAGGTGATTTGAAACAACCTTGATACAACTTCTGGGGGTTGGGGGGTGGGGTGTAATGTCGCCATGGACTCGCACAGGGAATCAAAAGCTGTGGCCTGGAACAGTGCGCGCTGACTGTCGGTCATTATGGCTGCCCTATAACCAAGCCACAGATCTCGCATCCATCAGAGGTGTAAAACCATCTCGTCTGTCTAATGAAAAAAACGTCATGTTGGGGCATTAGATTTATTCTGATGGATCAGGTGTATGTAATATACCTGCAAATGGATTTGTTTAAGGGTGCATACTTACAACACTCATGAATTTCTGTCTGGGAGGAGAGGAAAGACCGTACATGATGGAGGCTCAATATGAGCAGTTAAAGAGACCTCCTAAAGACAGGACTGGATTAACCTGCTACAGCGTCCAGAAGCAAAAATGAGCCGTGGGCCCCTTTTGATATCCAAACATTGCAGACCACCTGAGGCAGCTTTATTATACCTTGCGTTTAGCCACAGACGCCGACTACCTCTCCTATACTGGAAAACTAACCTGTCCCATGTTTTCTGTGTGTCAGTTACCTTACAAAAGATATACAAAATATATGCCCTGTGTAAGTGTGCTATAAACTGGCATCAAAACATGTTGACCCAAAGCCCCTCTAAAGATAGGGCATCATGATTAGGTAAAAATTCAGGAGCTGCCTTAAAACCCTTATCATTTCAGTTTCATTCGTTTCTGTCCAGTCACAACCATGTATCTCCTTACTTGGGGATTTTTAAGTTTTCAGATAAACGGAGGGATTAAATGCTCCTTTAGGGGTTTAGACAAATCTCCTGCTCTGAAAATCTATTAAATTATCTAAAAGCTTCACAAAGCTTGAAACAGTGTTATTTTATTATTTTGTAAAGAAAATTCCCCTTATTACCTCCACCAAGGAGGTTATGTTTTACCAGTGTGTTTGTTTGTCAGCAGGATTCTACCAAAAGTACTGAAATGATTTGGACTATTCTTGGTGGAGGGATGGGGCATCGCCCAGGGAAGACGCCAGTAAATTCTGGGGCAGATCCAGATCATTCACTATGAATTTAAATTTTTTTCTCTGAAGACCTTTTAGTTTATATTATATTTAGATACATGGTTTCCCCTGGACAGCAGTGTTACACATCCTTTTCTCCTTCTTTCTTATCTAGATAAATTCTCCTTAGCTGAGGGGAGTTACTTGCACAGAATCTCTTAAAAGATTTCCTTTGTTAAGGAAAAACGTTCAGTATTTACAGCAATGAAAGAGATTTGACAGCGCTAAAATTCTACAGTTTCCGTGGAGACCATTTGTTCGCTGACATTAGTGCTTTTGATACCGGTTATCATCTCACTTGTTATCGTCTCATAAAGTTGGCCTGGCAGAAGAAAAGAAGGCAAGAAAACTAGAGGAGGAAAAGGCGAAACTTCTAGAGGAATATAACAAAAGAAAACACGTACGAAATGGAAAATTTGATCTGCAAATAACGTCGAACAGATATCTAAAGTAAAGTTCTAAATTAAGTTCTGGGGAGATGGTTTTACCCAGGAACTTTGGGTAAACACTTATGATATATCATCAGACTTATCTAATTACTAATCTATAAACTAAAAACTAATCTTCCCAGCTCTGCTGTGGAAACACAAAACACGCAATGCACTGGAGGAAATTTTACACGTCTTGAGTGATGAAAGTCCCAGCAACTTTTCTTAGAAACGTGCATTAACTTCGATGTTTGAAATTGAATCAAATAAAGACCCTAGTTTCCATGACTTTTTCTTTATCATATTCATCATGTCATAACATATTAAGCCAAAACTATATTGTATTTTATATTTGATATGTTCAAAAAAAGGAATAATTTGCTATTTGATAATATTTGCATCACATCCACCCTCATATCATTACTTTTATTGCAATTCTGCGATATAGAAAAAAAAATACATTATTAGTTTTCAACTCCTGCACAATAAAAAACAGGCATTGTGGTTAACTGTGAGGTAATACTTCACTCATTGCAGCAGCACAATGGTGCACATGTTCATTTTTGGGATATAACGACAGCATGTCAGAGTGTCGAAACTCAGCGCCGTATCTCCACTCAGAGTCAAATTGTTTAAATTTTAAAGTCACTTCACTGTTTCTGCAAAACCAAACAGAAAAACATCTCCCTCATCACGAGCATTTATCTATTTGAGACTGGGTTCATCGCCGCCTCAAACAACAGATAGAATATGAAATCTGACCTCTGAGGTTTGGATCTTTTGACACCTGTTTTCCACTGTGGGAATCATAGCAGTAATTGCTTTTGAGGGGTCCCCGATCCATTTAGACTGCACACTGCGTTGCAAAGCTGGAAACATGATTTGTATTTGACACATGTCCTCTTTTCATCTTCTTTTATGTCTGAGCAGTCTTTGTGATGATGTTTATTTGGGGTAGACGTTGCTTTTGAGTTTTAGACCCTTGGGGAGGGGGGTGGGGGGTGGGTTGATTTAAAAGACAGCATTATTTTTTATTTTTCATCTGGAGCTTTCATGCTTGATCTATACACTTCGACAAATACATTTCTAATACTTTTTTTTTCTCAGAACATTTCAAAGATTTATGAAATGAAAAATTATGTCAATGAAGATGAACTTCCAAAAACATTTCACCTCAAAAAGAATAATAAAAGTTACGTTACGGGACCCTCGCAGAGTCACTCCCTCCCTTACGCAAACCTTTTGTAATCATACCAAACACTGAACCACACAGAAGCAGACACTATAAACACTTGAATTGCAATCCAATATCCTCTCTGTTTTTCTCCACTTTGGATCTTGAATATGGAGTTGTGCATTCCAATTATCCTTTGTTGAAACATGAATGCCCGAGAGTGAAAACAATATCCTGAAAAAAAAAAAAAAAATCAAAAAGAACTTGTTGTTTGCAAAGTCTCTTAGCTGCAGGGGATAGATTGCTGAGCAGAGGACAGAAAGGAACCAATCAAACATTACTGCTGCATCCTGGTGGGTGTTTAGTGGCCAGGTTACTGACATCCACACACGAATTAGACTCTGAAATTTAGCAAACATCTCCTTTCCTCATTTGTAATTGCATTTCCAGTTCATTTATCAAAAGCGGCCTCTGTCATTACTTCGACCCTCTGTTTTTCCCTATTCTCCCGTATTTGTTCCCGCCTCCATCTCCTCGGATGATGTGAAAATCAATGCAAAGTCCACGTTTGTGTCCTTGTGTAAAACATGTCTCGGAAAGAGCAAAACCCCCTCCAGAATTAGAGCGCAGAGATCGAGTGTTCATAGCCTCAAACACACAATTCAGTCAGATCAGACACACATGCCATTGTCTATAAATGGTAAATCTTTCTTATTTTGTTCTATTGTTGTGCAATTGTATTTCCATAAAGGACACACAGATGCACATTGAGAGAGATGAGATGAGAGATGGCTGATTCATCCTGCTTGAGCACAAGGACGATAGCCTCCTCAGGCTGTGAATCATTCTTGCCAGCTGACTCTAATCACCAGCTAATTAATAGTTGGTGTGCCGGCTTACAAAAACACGACTGCTATTAACCTGTACATGCTATTGATTTAGCCTTGCTTTAGGTGCTGCGGCCGACTCTTCTGGGGAAAGTGAACGTCGGGGCGAGCAGAGGTTCTGATATCCTAGAAAATCAAAGTTAAAGTGTGTTTATGCCCAGACTGGCATCAAGTATAGAAACTGATACTCGAGTATTGACTGTTGCCTTTCGTTCTATATTCAACATTGAATCTACTGTTTGACATTTGAGTGAAGGCATGGTCGCACCGCCTTTTAAAACGGCAACATTTTACAGCAAAATTAATTCAGCTGTGGTGAAGCAATATCTGCCATACACTAGACGACTTTGTGAAGAATTTTGAAAGACTAACGCCTGACACCCTCTCACATCTAAAGACAATGTGTAAAGACTGGGGATCTCGCAAGGTCACTATTGGCAAGACTACTACCAGATTCCTTTTAGATTATTTCCCATCATGCTCCTGATGGACATTTACAGTAAGAAAAATTGTTTTATTAGCCTTTTTAGTTCTTTTACATTATTTTTATTATTGTTATTATTATTATATTTATTATTATTATATAAAGTTAGCTTTTTAACACTATAATTGTCATGTTCTGCCCCTAAAAGGACTTTTCGGACTTTGTATGTATGATTTCCTGTTTTATTTTCAAATTATTTCCCTTGTGCGCAATTACCCTTGCCTCCCTTATATATTTAATGTCTCACATTCTTGTGCCTTCCCTGGGGTCGCCTCCATGCTCACCATCAGCTTGGTGTGCTGCTTCCTGTTTGGTTCTGGAGAAAGTGTCATTGAATGTCACTATATGCATGAGCCAAGACTGAAAACTTCCGATAATAGTAAACATGTTTGATTTTATTGGAACATTGAGATGAAAAAAAAGACTGACTTAAGACAGCTCGGATAATCACCTTTTCCGCCACTGGAAATTTTTGTGTTTGGTGTAAGGGTGGCATAATTCTGCACAAAGTTGAACTTTGTAGTTGGACACATAAATTTGCACTGTTGTTTTGCTAACCTTTGAGGGAATGAAGAGTCTAAATACAGGAAGCCTTCTAGCTCTATTAGCTGTTTTACACCAGCCAATTGTATTTCCAGAAAAGAGGAATGGTTTCCACAGTTATGACACAAGAGATAATGGTACAAATACTGTATTTTTATTGAATTAACTGTAAGTAAACTTACTTTTCCAATACTGACCTAGCTAACAAGCTTGCTAACTGTTGGATAGTCTTTCAGGCATAGTCTTCTTCCCTTCTTTAATAGAACTATATTGAATGAAATAATGTCAAATCATGAGAACAAAATGCCAGGGCAAGGAAACATCACAGTACAGAGAAAATAGAAAGAACAGCTATTGTGATGCTAACATGTTCCTGTCTGGCTAGCATTACGACTAGTCCAGCAGGTAGTTGCTACATCAACAAGCCTCTAAAGCAGATACATGTCATTGTGCTACTTTCATGATTCACTGCATGTTGCATTTTGAAATGATTAAAAACATGTTTTGCACTGGGTCTAAGTGTGGCTGTGTGTTTAATTGTGTTGTTGTAACTGCTAAATTACTTTAAATATTATGCCTTTATTATACTTATTTGCTAGTGGTTTATGAAGAGTGTTGTTAATTTTCTGAGCGATATTTAGCGTAAACAAATATAAAATCAGATAATTCAGTTCTGTAGTCTAATCTGTCTTTTCATCACAAGACTTTATTTAATGCCTTTTTTCCTCTGAATTCATGTGCTCAGTTACATTAATAAATGAGATTTCATAGGAAGACACATCAGTGTCACAGTTAAAGTGCAAAAAAAGAAAAAGAAAAAAGAAACATCTCCCTGACGACGCATGTTTTACAGCTCACCAAGAGGCCGCTGAATTAAGCGTGATGCAAACACAGCAAATTGAATCAATTTGCCTTCTCTAAATAGATGTGATGAGTGGAGCCTGAATGCTCAAATGAATAAGAAAGAATTTCTGAGTTTAATGATGTTGTTTTTGTTTGTGCATTTCTTTCCCTCCGCTTGATGAAGGTTCCAGAAGATCAGGCGCAAAGAGGGAGAAAGATATCAGATAACAAGGCTGCGTGGAGGCACGGTGCGACGCGACGCGTGGTGTCACATGCGCCGCGCTGCAAACTGCGGCGAATGAAGTGACAGGCCGTGGTGGACCACAGGGACAGAATCAAGAGGTGAGTGGAGCATATTAAACTGATAAGTGGCCATGTGGAACATAGTGAGAGCCATACAGACACACAAACATGACAGCATCCAGATCTGTGTGATCACCTGAAGGCTCCTCTATATACATGTGACTAGTGGCAGGTTTAGAAAGGGGTTCACATTTAAAGCTCTGGTTCTTGGCATTAATAAACTATACATTAGCAATAGTTATATTATGTATTCAGTGTAATAAATGACCTTCAAATGTTTTAAATAAAATAATATCAATAAATAGCCACTATTTGCAACTTCAAAAAGCCTACAGCCATGGACCCCTTCTACACAGGAGCGAGACAACCATTCGTTTGTGGTCATTTAATCTGTTTGTGGTCATTTTGCGCTTCCTTGTAGTTGTTTTACATCTCTTGCTGGTTGTTTTTCATGTCTTTATGGTTATTTTGTGTCTCTTGTGGTACATTTTGTTCTCTTTGTGGTTGTTTTTCATCTTTATCTGATTGTTTTGTGTCTCTGTGGTCATTTTGTATATCTTTTTCATCTCTTTGTGGTTGTCTTGCGTCTACCTCTTTGTAGTCTTTTTTTTGTTTTGTTTCTTTGCAGTAATTTTTCATCTCATTAAGGTTGCTGTAAGTTCCTTTGTGGAAATGTTCCATCCCTTTGTAGTTATTTTGTCACTTTGTGGTAATTTTCAGTCATTTTCAGTCATTGGATTTTGGAGGAAACTAGTGCCAATCTTGGCCTTTCCCCATGCATGTGACGTAAAAACAGGCATATACAGTATACACACTCGTGGCGGTAAGAAATGTGTAAAGGAGAATGTCTTTCATGCATAAATGTGGCCAAACACTATGGACGCTTCTCAGGGACAAGCCTGTCATCGCTGCTGACATATTGATCAAGAGTGGCCTTCCTTTTGTGCCGACGTTCTGCAACACTTAATGATCAACATGGAACACAAAGCTACCAGCGTTGCGGACACATTGACAGCCTGTGATTAAATCAGCAATGGTGGCGGCATTGTTGACGACAATCATGATAACACTGAGGGCGCTTATCTAAGAAAAGGACCGGCACAGCTTACCACCACTGCACACGTTCGCACATACAGTAGATGTTCGTGGATGCTGATGGAGAAAAGCAATTTGAGCTAAAAATGAAGCATTTATCATTAAACTGAGTGGTCGCCCAACACAAAATTCTGCAGTGCTCATGAATAATTGTTTCCAAGTGTTATGTTTTGCCTGTCAGTCAGAAGTGCTCTGCGTTAGCTGTAATACATCTGAATTAAGCGCCTGGTGGCACTCTGTCACGTACAACCCGTCGTAAGCCGTTAAATACATAAATCAGGTTTAAATGAACACACACACCACTTGTCTTGCTTGGTTTGCAGGGTAATTCATCTTCCAACTCCATGATTCTGTTATGCAGTCAAATTGACAAGTAATCCATTGCTGGTGTCCTTGTTGTCAACATTAAGGTCATTTCTGATTGTTGCATTGAGTGAACAGACTTGCAGTTTTGCAACGCTTTGCAGGGGGTGATGGGAGATTCGCCAGACGAATGTGTCAATATAGAGTGTGTGAGTGATTTTGAGCTGTACCATGACAACCTGCTAAGGCTATGTTTGGTAACAAAATAAAAAACTCTGTTGTCATTTTCAATCCAAGCATCGTCCACAGAGGCGACTTGTCACACTGTATTTTTTTTGGCACCTAAAATCTCTTTGTTATACAGACGGAAAGGTACAGGGCAGGCCCGTACAATACCCGTCAGGGGACGACGCAAGTAGTGTGCTACATGTGTGCTCAGGCTTTAAATGGATTACAGCTCATTATCCTCAATTACATTTCAGAATAAGCTGGGAAATAGAGAGAAAACCTGACATGGTGGTTTGTTAAAACTGCTTTCAGGAAACCTTCACAGAGGTGCTGAAAAAAGACTCTTTCTTTTTTATCTTGATTAATACACTTGAGAGGGTTTTTTTTTAGGGATCTGCTCATATCTCGAGGTCAAGACAATGAACTGTGTTTGCTTTGTAAATAAACTAAAATTATTTAACACAATTGCTCAATCTTTCAATAGAGGAATTCATTTTTTATTTTTTTGATTGTTCTTCTCTTCTTTCGTGGCCTAGTAAATCAATATCCGATATTTTTTTTCAATACATTTTTATTATTTGTTTTGCTAAACTTAAGTGCAAATGAGGTGAATTCCAATTGAACACAGTTCAAAAATTGAAGACAGTTTTAATCGGCAGAACAGCCAGAGAGCAGGGAGCCTCATACAGAATTGGTGAGTATAGTAGGTAGAAACTCTTTTCTCTCAAATGCACCTGAGCTGTTACATCTCGCGTTGTCTCGGATTGTTTTGGGTGAAACAAAATCGTGTGTCAAAACGATCATATCCCATGAAGGGATCACTGACTGGTCTAGAAATCCAGCAGCTGGTGCCAGCGGCAAAATGTATGTCTTGTCCATACTGCTAGAAAAGATCATCTGTGTCGACACAAGCCTCCTGTTTTCAGGGTGAATTTGAACAGACTGCCTGTGGACTGGACATGAAACTCGCAGTAGACCTGCACTAACATCAAGCCGAACATCTTGTCGTATCCACCTCCTCCCTGGAAGCTGAGAAGCTGCCCTGCGGTGCGCATTGGACGCAAACTCTTTTTATTCACTGGCAATAAAAATGATTTACAAAGGACTCAAAGGCCCATGTCTGCCCTGAAATAGTGCTTTTATTCATTTATACTGACTGACTGTCTCTATACTGTCAGATTGTAACCCACATTTTTTAGATAGGCTACTGTACATGCTACTGCTTGCTTCATGTTCTTGGTCCAGGCCATTTCTGTCTTTTACTGTTCATTCTTAGTGCAGCTTTAACAATTTACCTGCATAGACGATGTTTACACAACAGTATTAAATTATATTATTCATGTTGTTAATAATTTTACAGTAGTTCAGACCTAATTAAAAAAAAACAGTCGGACATTTTGGGAAATATGCTTAGTACTCTCGTGTCTGTAGGCTACGCTAAACATGAAGCTAGAACCAGGAGACAGTTAGCTTAATTAAGCTCAACGACTGGAAGCTGGGAGAAATAGCAAGCCTGTAAAATAAGCTCATTAAACATTTTATATATTGTTATCATTTAAGTTTTACAGTATATAGTATATATCTATCTATGGACAGCCAGAATAGCTATTTTCACTTCCTGCAAGTTTAAACCAAACTTAGCCAATTGGTTGCTGGCTGTATGCTGAATATGATGCTACAATTGGAGACAGTTAGCTTAGATCCGGCTAGAAACGGCTAGCCTTGTTATCGCCAAAGGTAAAAACTTTAGCCTACCACAACTTCCAAAGCTCACTAATTCAAATTCATTTGTTTATTTATTTATTTATTATCTTTAAACAGATCCAGGCTAGCTCCTTTGAATCTTTATGCTAAACTAAGCTAAGAGAGTGTCCAGACAGAAGCCTCCCATAACTGAAGCAATTTTGCAAAAAAAGCACCTAAAGGACTCTTAGATGTGTCATGTCTCGTTTGCTCCAGATGGAAAGATGCTCCTCACAAGTTGAAAACTGGTAATTACAGTAACTCTGATATGTCATTAATGTGTCTTTCACAAATTATCATTATATTCTATATATTTATATTTATATTTTCATTATAGTTTTTTTCTCCATGAAAGAGAGTTAGTTATAAAATCCAAGAATACCAACTCTAGTTGCTTTCTTGTCAGTATGTTTTTCAAGAGAACAAACCAGAAAGAACTTGTCTTTGTTGGTTGACAGAGCATGAACAGTGAAGTTTTCCTTTTATTTCAATAGACTCAACCTAGCCTGCTCATATAACTCCAGATGTTAGAAATGTCGCACATAAAGACATACACATTGTGGTGAGCACATTAAGGGTGAGTGACTGAGAAAGTATAGGCTGCAGGATGGGTCATTACAAAACCTAGACAGCTCCAGTACCCAACAGCAACCCCTGGAGCCAGTCTGTATCCCCCTCTCAGCCCACAGCCCGGCTTTACACTCTCTTAACCCTGACTGACATAAATGTATCCTGTGAGTCACCCAATCAGAGTTATTTTACAAGGCCCTCAGGCTGTGTGTTTGTATCTTCTCCAGTTCACAGCAGGTAAAGGCAAAGCATCTATTTCAAACAGGTTTTCAAATGTAAATGTACTGTCGCAGCAAATTATTATTCATTTTTACACGGAGAAGCACTGCCTCATCTCTTATTTAATAATTCTTCACTTTTGTGAAATATCTTTGCAGATTTATATAATTAAATGAAAGAAAATATAAACTGCACCTAGAAATATTTTAATTTCTTAACAAGGGAGATGACAGAAATTGTACCTTCTCTCACCTTTCCTCCTTATTGGACTCTTATTCAAAAATCTGCTCAAAAATCATTAAGCAAATGTTTATTATTCACCCTTAAAAAAAAAAAAAAAAAAAAGGGAAAAACATCTGCTCTGCCATTATCATCCATCTGCCTTTGCCATCTCTCCCTGCTCTCTTCTATGGGTTTCTCCCCTTAACCCACTGCATGTAATAACTGTCATCTGCCATGCCAATGAGCCATGTAGTAAAACTGCCTGTCTTTATATTTATCTAAGCTAATCTCAAAGCCGTCACGCCAGCCATTACAAAGGGAAATGATGCTTCATTTGATGCGGCTGTGGAGGAGGGACTGGGGAATGAGTGGGAAGGCACTCCTAAGGATGTCATTTGGAAAACCCCTCACCTTCACGACGAGGAGTCGTTGAGTCGCAGATGGTGGGTGGTTGCTGGTGACAAGGTGCGATGAATATGGTGTAGATACTAGATATTAACGTTAATCTCTTCTCACTGTTCAGTTTGCTGTAAAGAACTGAGGCACCTTGCGTACATGTCATGTTAGATTCCACTTGAAAAGGCCTCAAACCATTTTCGTCATTTTCAGTTTACTGTAGCTCTTTCCAGCTTTACTCGTCTCGTTGTGGTCTGGCTGTCAGACTCCCCGGCTGACAACTGATGGCTATGGCATGAGCCAGGGAGACCCATGGGAGGAGAGGAGATGTCTTATAAAATATGATGCACTGCTTAACCGCAGAGTCACTCTCATATCCAGCTGCGCTGCTTCAGAAGCACCACTGAGCTGTTTCGAGTGGATCCAGCATATTGCACAACCTCTATGTGAAATGTTCACTGAGCTTGCATACATTTACATTGTTGCTTCATTGTACTGCTACGGTGGGAATAATGAGCAATCAACATGTGTGCATGTCCACCCCTGCACAGTAACGATATGCATTGCTTAACATTTCTGCAGATTAATCTCATGGGTTCTGTGTGGGTGTTTTTTAAAAACTTCACTTACAAAGTTTTTAAAGTTCTTAAAGTCAGAAAGTGCCTGTATTTCCTCTTATCTCATTAAAATAAGGACACAGTCCGACAGAACAAAGCTATTGATGAGAACAATTGATTGGACTCTGGGAAGTGACAAAAGACTGAAATTCAACATCCCTCAGACGATCTCAGAACTGTCTACACAGTCAACACAGCGAGTCTCAGCCCCAGCTGTGAATCTCGCTCTCCCAACACTAATATTTACCTCCCTAATAAAAGTCATTGTTGTGCAGCCTGCTCTAAATCAGAGGGCTGCTTCTGTCAGAGATGACAGAGGAAAATATAAAGGATCTCTCACAGTGATGGAGAGCTCCCGAGGCTTTTATTAGCTTGGCGGAAAAGACAGCCCTCATCAGGTTCTGGTGTATGAATCCAACTGTGCATGAAACTGTAACTCAATCTGTTTCTGGCACTCATTATTTTTAAGCCAATTAACTGCTTCAGACGAATAATTATTACCACTGATTAAAATTTCAAATTTCAGTAAGTGATGATTTAATACACTGATATGTATGTTTGATACACACCCATTTAAAATAAAGGTTGTAATGTACTTTCAACTTAAAGGGGCTATTAGTAAGTTTTTTCTGCTGCTTAATGTGGTTTCAGGAGTGGATGGTGGTGATTGTCGCATGACAAGAGCTTTGACCATCATTGTAGGACAAGTGGTTATAATATGCCTTTTGCTGCATTACACCTTTAAGGCAGACTGTAGGCTACAGTGAGTTGCTTTTGGAAAGTGACAAGATGGGCCGGGGCTAGCTGGTTAGTGCGCTAACTTCATTGTAAGAAAGGATGTGACAGAGAAAAGAGTTAACATTGATGTTGCTTTCCCCCACGGGAGAAATTGCTTGGGGGTTAAAGGAATGAAGTTTGATGCAGAATTTTCACCATTTCTTCTAGACTGGTAAGTAAACAGCTGTTAATGCTAACGCTGGCTATGTACCAATACCAAAACTTACAAATAGCTCCTTTAAAGTCCCAGTAAAATGGTAGTTGGTGCATTTTTACCTACCACAATGTGACTGTTTATGAACGACAGAATATGCAAGCTAGTTTATACTCTGAAAGGCATCTGAAACCATTCAGGTGATTTGATTCCACTACATACCTTTGCTAGTATGGAGTCTCTGAAGAACCACAGTCATTTCAAGCTAGCTACCAAATTGCTAGAACTGTTAGCTTCCACCAACGCTTCCCCCACCGACATTGTTACATCAGGTGGTGGAGGACGAGTGACAATTAATAAATTGGACCACAACTGTGCACTTTTTGAAATTTAAACCAATTGTTTGCCTACTGATATCCAAATACACCTAAATGATGGCGCTTTTCTAACTTTGACCCACAAGCTAATGGTCAGTTGTAGTTAGGGGTTAGCTGGTTGCCCCAAAGCTTATTTGAGTGGATAGACAGCAACACTTGATGTTATTGTTGTCATTGTTATTCTTATTACTATGTTTTTTTCCCTAATAATTTGCTTCCAATCGTAATTGAAGGGAAAAGCAGAGTTGCTTTTCATTGATACATGCTTGAAAGAACTGCTTCTTTTAAACTCATGTAAATATATTTTTTTTTTATAAAAAATACATTTTTATTTTTTGTGTACTTCCACCTATATGATGATAGTGAAGTGGAGAGGAAGAGAGAGACAGGAACATTAGGGGAGAGAAAGATGGGTGCAGATGTGTCATCAGAAATATCTTTTCCCAGGAAAAAGAGAGATTTTGATATATAAATCTTTTTCAGGATATATTTGACATAATAAGAAGAAGCAGAACATTTAACACAGGAGAAGAGTTCGGAAATCTATTTTTTATGTCACTCTCTTTAAAAATTCAAGCTGTAAGAACTGACAACACTTCTATGAGTATGTTAAACATTCAGCATATTGTTGTCTCAGAGCTTCAACTGTGTTGTTTGAAAAGTGCTTTCTGTGACTACAAGTGCATGCACTATATCTATAAATACAAAGGTTGATTTGCATTACCGTGGAATGCAAAGCACTGTAGAAGACATCAGTGCAGCGCGCCGTACTGTACATCCGGATGCAAAAGAAATGTGAGACAGAGGTCAGGGTGTTAAAATGGAAGAGTTTTTGGAGTGTGAAAATGTGGGGTAATCTTTCACGGCCTGTGCTAATGCTGCTCTCCAGCAAGAGAAGAGAAGAGACAGAGAGAGATGTACAGTAGCCAGCAGTGAAGAGTAGCTGCTGCCAAATGCACCGAGGGCGAGACGAAGACGAGCCCTTGCCATCTGGGCAGCTCGAGGCGAGGCTGAAAACAACTCCCGCTCCATCACTGGCTCTCCAGCTCACGTTCACACTTCGTTTTTATTTTTCTCTCTTTTTTTTTTTTTTTTGCCTCTTTTGGCCTTTCATCCCACTAAACCGTCCCATCTTGACCTTCTGTGTCTTTCTCAAGCTGTCTGTCCTGTTCTTGCTAACACTTGCCGCTTTTAGACACCCCCGCCTCCCCCTCTCAAAGATTTATCACTCTTAATTATCTTAACTATCCCGCTTCATAGTCGGCTTGTATCTAGCATATTTAATCTAGGATTCAGCAGGGCTATTAGTTACACTCAACATGCAGAGGCTAATTGATTTAAGGAAGCAAGATTTGCTTGTTGGTGCTGATGGGTTTAACTAAAAGCTAATATAGGAGGATGGAGAGCAGAAAAGGGTGGATGGGAGTGAAATGAACTGCTCAAGCTGCAGAGGAGAGTTACTGCTGTCTCTGTAAACTTTGCATTCTTTCACATGCTTTGATGTCCAAATCAGTTTGTTTCGACTTTGCCCGAGCTCAGGGAGACGCAGTACAGTGCATGGAAATAAAGATTCAGAGCTCTTTTATTGGCTTGCAGTCTTTTCTGATACGAGTGGGAATAATTTTTTTTTTTCTTTCCCTGATTTACATGGGATAACTGTGGTTAGGGTAAATATTTTTGGTTGATGGGGAAACAGAACAGCGAAACAGATGTCTGTTTAAATGTCATGTTTGTCGCCGAGGCTGTGCTGACATTTTAGTCCCAGACTTTCACCTCTCGGATTTGTGCGCTGTGAGTCATTACCAGAATCAGGTTGAGTCAGAGCTGTTGTTGTGAATAAATATGATCTAATTGATAGCTGACCTCTCGCATTAATGAGCAAATGGGACCAAAACCACCACACGCCAGTAAGGTTTAACTATGTTTGTGTGTGCATCCGAGTCGTTGCTTCGGTGGGTTTTTATTTTTTTTTAACTTCCGTCTGTGTGCGTGTGTGCGACTCCTACTGCATATGCAGTTAGGGCGGCTGGTGGCCACGGATATTGATAATGGCATTGGGGACACTCAGCTTCTTGTCTTATTAATCACACCAGGCTGAGCAGTGACCTTTCTCCGAGCCCACTGCTTTGGGCCGAGCCAGATCCCCTGCCTCTGCTGCCCCCCGGGAGTAGCAGGCTGACATCACTCACCCTGTGTCCGCTAATGTCAGCCTCGAGCCTGGCCCCAGCGGCTCACCGGCCCTGCCTGGCGCCCCGGACACAGCCCTGGATGACAGAGACATTGATCACTCAGGAAGCTCGGGTTGTCTGGGGGTGGCCGGATGGGCGGTTGGGGTTTGTTGGGAGGGGGTGTGTATCTGTGCTTGTGTGTTTTGATACAACACCAATTGAGACTGGTGAGCCTAATTAGACTTCACATCTGGGCCTAATGAGCAAATCAAGACCGATCATTGATCAAAGATCAACTGGCCTTGAGCTGTTCTCTGATTGGTTAAGAGCTGCACAAACACTAAACTGCTGGGTTAAGTGTGGTACACACAACTAATTAATTATTTAGAAGGCTCACATGAAACTGCTCACATGGTGGATTTGTAATAATAAAAAGGAAGATTTACTCAATAACGTTACATTATCTTTACTGATTAAATTATAACATCCATTTTTCCATTTTTGTAAGATTAATCTGAGGGTGCACACAACGACTGCTTTGTATAAAAAGAAATAGAACGCAATCGTGAAAAAATCTGATAAATCTGATGTCCTTTACCTAAGCTAATATAAGCACAAAATGACATTTTGTGATGTAATTTGATGCATTATCAGTATCAGTATTCTGTTGCTTCACAAGGTCCTTCAATTCAAGGATTCAAAGGTTAATTTATCATATATGCAAGTAGTAGCTTACATGGCGCTCCTAAGGTTGTGCTTAAAGACAGCGAAACCTAAAGATTAGGAAAAAGATATCAAATGATAAAAATGCGAGTGAAAGGTGCACATTTGTAAAAACGGCAAATATGCAATGTGCAGGGAACTGCAAGAAATATTAGATAAAATAAATCGATCTAAATTAGATGCTGGGTTGCAGCTGTTTATTCCTAGTACTGTACTTCTGGATTAAGACAGGGAATGAAGCTACGGTGTTATTCCCAAAGATGTGTTGGAGATGTTGGATGACTTTTTTTCATTCAAGAGGGAAATAGGAATAGGAATGGGTTTTTTTTTTTTTTGCTGATTTGGCCCAGTTACAAAAACAGATAACAACTGCAGCAGTGGCTCATAGAGATCATTAATGTTGCTCAATTGCTGTCAAAAATCACACTTTTTCTTCTCTGTTACAACTCAAATGTTAACACACAGGCATGGCACACATTTAGTACTTATAGTGTGACTTATACTGAAGATATCTCTGTGGTCTAATCCAGTGATAGTAACATTGCAAACAGGAGCTGCTAATAGCTAATTCAGCCTACTAATGCCAATTTGCCAATATATAAACAAATACAGGGGGGTTACAGTTATTCCAGTTTTGTCTGAAGGGCGGCCCACATTGCCAGACTTTGGAAAAAGCCTGTTCTATGTCAATGCATGTGTTATCTGACTATTTGGGATGGAGCCACTTGAGAAAGTATGGGTTCTTCAAACTAGGTTAGAGTGGGTTGGATTTGCATCATTAAGAACAGAGAGTTCATATTTGAGTACAGTCCTTTAACTGTTGCTATTTTGCCTCTGTTGGATAAAGGATTAGATTAAACAACTTTGACATATTGGAGAAATGTTGATGCCTACACATGTGGTATTAGCAGAGCACAGTGTGAAAGGTGGCCACTTGTGAATTCAAATTAAATTTAAGAAAATATGTGTGTGTGTGTGTGTGTGTGTGTGTGTGTGTGTGTGTGTGTGTGTGTGTGTGTGTGTGTGTGTGTGTTTCAAATAGTTGAAGTTGAATCCAGTTGGAAACTACTGCAGTCCCTTCCTGCTATAACTCTACAAAGCTTTTTTAGCATGTGAGTGAGTTTGATTTAACGCATCACAGATGGTATTTATTTAAGATGTATTTCCAGTGTAAATCCTCAATTTTGTTCACTAAACCCCGAAGCTCGATCCGTGTATGCAAACAGACACTGTCAAAATGGCAGTGTCAGAACTACCCATTCTCCTGCATAACATGGCGCCTCTGACTTTTTCTGCAAGCAAACACGGTGGAATCTTGTGTGTATGTCGCTGTCTGGCCAATACACGCTTTTGTACGTTTGCTTGTTGGCAGCTGCACCAGGCGGTGGGAGACCGAGGCCTAAGGGATTCCCGCAACATCCAGGAACATCCTGTCTGCCTGGTGCAGCACCTGTTGTCAGGATGGAGAAGGCATATGCACGAACACGAGCCGCAGCAACATGGGACGGAGGTTGGCTGTGGGATCTAACACTTGGATGCACTGGGCCTCCATTAAATTCAGCACATTTAAGCTATTTCTTGGCACCCTCCCTGTGCTCTGCTCATGCTCTGTTCTTTGAAGACTCCTTAAAAACTCTAAAAAAAAAAAAAAAAAGCATGGGCACATTAGTTAGACAAGTTGTCAGGGATTGTTAAATTACCTTTAATTGTACTTGATGCTTTTGGCATTTCTCAGTATGGAGATACTCTTTCAGACATGAAAGTAATAGGAGTACCACAAATGCTGCAGTGTTTCAAGAGAAAGAAATGGACTTGTGGATAAGATAATCTTTTTGTTTTTACTTTTTGTTGCCTCCCTGATTTATGCACTGATGTCAGAACCGGCAATATTGTCTAGAGGAAACAGTCCGACCAGCTCGGCAAGAAACTAGAAACAAACCAAAAAACCCACACACATTAAAGAAGACATCAAAGTGTACGTTGATTAGGGTGCAGCAGCGCAGGGGCACCAACATTAGGCAAAATAATTTAATTCAAATTATTCAAGGATAAAAGGGTAAGAAGGAAGATTGCAAATCAGCACTTATATTTGTGGATCATGCTGTACTTGGGCTTTCCGCACAACTTTCAATAAACATATTTCATAACAACTGCAGTTGGCACCTTATTCTGGTCCGTTAATGAGGACGACGTCTTTTATTGTTGATTTGGTCCCCGGAGAAGAAATGAATTCTGTTTCGTAATAACGATTGCCAAGGTTTCACCCTGATGACTTTGCCTTGTTGTGTGAATAAACTTTTCCCTGTGAATTTATGGCCAACCTTAGCAAACAGTGAGCTGTGGACAAAGCTCATCATCAGAGAGCGGATTGTCATCAGCTGATAATGGACCTCATTACTAAAATAAATGCTTCCTTAAAGTCGTCGTACACGTGGCCCGTCACATGTATACCGAAATCTCAAAATGAGTATTAGGTTGTATTTTCCACATTTGTTTTTTTTTTTGTCTCATCTTCCATGGTATTCATTTTGACCTTTTGCTTTGTTTACTGTTCTCTTTAAAGCCTTTATGATGCCGTGTTTTTGTGTATGTGTGTGTTCGCTTGTGCACGAGTGCGGGCTTTTGTTCACACACTGCCCAAATGGGTCATGCGCGCGTGTGCTCGTGTCTGCGCGCTTGTGTGGTCTGTTGTCTACTGGTGAGTGTTTAGAGAACAGATTTCTTTGACGTTGACGGCACCAAAGCAATACAGATTTGGCAATTAACCTTGATGTCACTGTAATTACCAAGTCACTTTAGTAAAATGAATTAATTTCCCAAAAGGACTCAGAAACAAAATTACCTCCTCTCTTCCTGAAGAGAGCCAATATGGCGTCTGATAATTAGGGGAGAAAAAGTGAGCCGCTGCCATATTCCTGTCTCTCATTGTGTGTATTCTGTGTAATCTGCCACGGGGGGAAAGCCACTGATCTGCCTGCCACTCCCATAACTTCCACCGGGGTCATGCTGCTGTGCCGCTCACTCGTTCATTTTTCAGCTTGCCACGTGTTGAGCGGAGTGCCTCTTTCTTCTTCCTCCTCCCTCTTCTTCTTCTGTCCTCGCTGGATTGTTTTACAGACAACAGCCATGTTGCTCTGTGTGTGCCAAGGTTTTTGTCATGTGTAGCTGGTGTGTGTGAGGTATGTGACACAACAAGCGCCGAGCACTTGCGCTGTTTGTCTTGAAGGATGCCGCATGCACATCGGGGAGAAGGAGAACAGACTTTCCACGGCTCGCTTCCTGTGGTCTTAATCTCCGGTCCCCCACTAAGGGCTAAGGTGTCTGTCAACCCTTTTATGCTGCTTCAATTAGTATGTAAATTTTTAATAAAATGTTTTTTAGCTTGGTGGGATTTCTCAGGTGGTGCCAAATAAGCAATGGTTTCCTTTGGCAGACTGCAAATAAACACATGGTTGGTTGCAGAAAGTCTATAAAACATAAAGTAATTGAAAGTACTGAGCTGTGGGACCCTCATGTGGATCACGTCGTGGCTGGTCTCCATTGGTGCATCAATCATATTAGAACGTAATTGTGTCGTATAACCTCATTAGATTCATAATTGATGTACTGATGTTTTGTTTAATATTTTAGATAATTATTAGATTATTAATTAATGATTACGAATGATTTTTAAACCATTTATTTTTTAATACCTTGTGTGCGATGGTGTGGAATGACAGTTGCTGAGGGGTAATGCAGTCCTCCCAGCGCGCCCTCTTCCTTGTCATAGTGAAGCAAAGTTGAAAATAGAATTTTCCTTTTTTAAATAATGTCTCATAAACCAGACTAAGACTTTGTACCCATGCTATCAGCTCTGTGAGGCTGTGAGCTCTGAGCTAAATGCTAACATCAGCATGCTAACATGCTTAGAATGACAATGCAAACGGCATGCTAGCTGATTTTTAGCAGGTTTAATGTTTGCCATGTTCACCTTCTTAGTTTAGCCTGTTAGCATGCTAACATTTGCTTAGAGGCGCTGAACAAAAAGAAAAGCTGAGGCTGATGGGAAATCAAAGAATTGGAGAAACAGAGAGTGAGCACTAGATTAAAAGTCAGGAGATCAATTAGTCATCTGGAGGGGGGCATGAATGTGTGCACCAAATTTTGTGGCAATGCATCCAATAGTCATCAAGACATTTCACTATTCATCTTCTTGGGACCACGCATGTCCATACCAAATTTCATGGCAATATATCTTATAGTTGTTGATATATTCCTGTCTCCGGGCCATATTCCGGACCAAAGGCATGAACTGTCAGACTAACATCCCAAACATAAACCTGATAAAAAATTTTAACAGTTCATCATAAAATCAGCATGTTGTGGTTAAGTTAGAAAAATGTACAGCATTCTGCTTTAGTATCCTGATGTGACTGCATTATGCTGTCACTTCAGGAGGCAGTGTAGGGGAGCTGCTTAACTAAGGCAGAGACTAATATGTTCAATATTGATTAATCTATCAATAATTATCTTGATTAATGCTTTATTGTGTGAAAAAATGTCAGGAAATAGCAAAAAATGCCCTTTAAAATGTTTAATTTACTATCAGATTTTAGAGAGAAAAGCAATATGCGAGATGATGAAACAGCTAATGTTTGCCCTTTTTGCTTGATTGACAATTAATCGACTATCAAAACAGTTGCCAATTCATTTTTTGTTGATTGGCTCATTGACTAATTAGATAATCGTTGCAGCCCTATGCTAAACATTAGCAAACGTAATTGGCCATAGCAGAGTAATGACACCAGCAAACTTGCTCATCTTAATTGACTCAAAAAATCTAAATTGAACCTCAGTGGGCACTTAACATTAACTAGCTCACTACAGATGGTGCAAGTTGATTAAAACATCACAAAGAAAGTAGCAATTAGCCCTTATGGGCAATTTACTGTGCTGTTTTTTTTTTTTTTTTTAACTATTTTTTACAGTGTTGACCAAGAAAACAGCTGAGCTTGTCGCAGTTTCAGATAACCTCAAAACTGCTGTAATTATTTCCATGCTTAGCTGCTGACTAGACTAACTCTACATTGGTCAGTGTTTCACTCTTGTGAAATATTCCTGTTCTGAACTGGAAGTAACAGGAAAATGGAAACTAGATGTCAAAATTCATATTCACGTCAACCCTCAAGCTAACATGTTTGTCGTATTTGACATGAGATTTACAAGTGTGTGTGCATTTTGTGGACGTGTGAGCCCCTGTGAGACACGTATCACAGATGACAGCTGACAGTAATAATCACGACAACAGGTATAGGTATAGGTTTTTTTTTAAAGCTGATTTCCCTATTTTTTGCTGCCTGGGCTGTTTTTCAGAGCACAAACAAGTCTATTCAGTTGAAGGTCATAAACAGTTATTTCAAGACTTAATTAACACCTGCTATTGAACTGTGTTCGGAGCATAACGTTCAGGCAGAACATTGCAGCTGCACTTGAATACGCTGATCAGCGTCAACTCCTTCATTCATCCTTCACAATCATTGGCTCATTAACAGCTGTTTCGCAGCAAGCTGACTAGTAACATCCGATAACATGAATACATAAGTACACACTGCAGTATGGCCGGTATAACCTGCCACCATTTACCCTCACGCGGCAATAGGTCTCGGTGTGTGAGGGTCCGTTCAGCCGCACTCTTCCACTGGTTCTCCTCAAGGCTGTTGTCTCTCTCCACTTCTCTACGTCTGGTGCACCAATGACTGTCGTAGTAACCACACTGACAGACACATCATCAAATTCGCAGATGATTCTGTGTTTCTAAGTCTTCTTGAGGGGGAAGAGCAACATCACTGTCCTGTGGTTGATGATTTTGTATCTTGGTGTGATGAGTCTTTTCTCCAATTAAATGTGTCTATGATAATCAGCTTTAGAAAGACTCCCTCTAGTCCTTTACTAACCAGCATCAAAGGTACTGACACTGAGTTAAATACTTGGGTGTTGCACTTGACAACAAATTGTGTTTTGAACCTCATGTTAAAAAGAGACTTTTATTCCTGAGGAAGATGTGCTCTTTGAATGTCTCCTTTGAGATGATGACTCTCTTTTATAGACGTTTTACTGAATCCGTTTTAATGTTCTGCATTGTTGCTTGGTATGGTAATTTGACTCTGTTCAACAAAAACAGGCTTTGTAGCCTCATCAAAGTGGCCAGTAAAATTTCAGGGAGCGAGCCCAGCTTACAGACCTTTATAACATCCATGTAGTAAGAAAGGCAACTTCCTTTCTGGAGAGCAGAGAACACCCTCCTCGGAGAGAGTTTGAACTGTTGCCTTCAGGTTGTCGGTTTAGGGTGCCCGTTATGAGGACCAAGAGATACAAGTTTTCCTTTATTCCCGCTGCTTTTCAGTTGTTAAATGGCAGAGTATTTTATTGTTGTCTGGAAATCGCGTTATTTGCACAGTCTGCTTACTTGACTTTTGCACTTTTGACCTTCATGAATAAACTCTTACTCTCACCATCATGCCATACTGTGTGTTGATGTCCATAAGTGTTGGTGCTATGTGTGTCTTTGTGTGTGTGTGTTTCTGTATAGCCTGGCTGCAAGCCAATTGATCAATTTCCCTGTATGGGACAATAAAGATACTTTGAACTTTGAACCTTACCATTGATTTAACTAAACTAACTAAAATTTAATTTATTTGTTTATTCCCAGCAGAATTCTCGTTGCTGCTGAGTCTTTTCCACCCAATGTAACCCTATAACAATTTGTTATAAATGGTCAGTTCCTTGACATGCAGTAGGTGTCTCAGGTGTAATGGTTACATCTCTTACTCAGACTTACAATACATGGCATCAGCTTAATTAAGGTCCAAAGATGTAGTGGCAGTTTTTTTCCCCCTTTAAGTTTAATTTCCAGTGTTGCTGTCGCACAGTATGTCTCTGATATTATAATGATGTACCTGAACTTTGTCTATTCCTGTTGTCAGTGATGTCGCCAGTGACTACCAGTTACAAAGTTAATAAGCCAAACCTGCTACTAACATCATGGAATCTGTCTGATTCTCTGAGGGTGCATTTTCTGTCCGTTCTTTTATTCATTGGTTTATATAAGATGTTTTTGAGCATTAGCATTATGTCTTAACTTTTCTAAGAATGTATCTTACAGCTGCTTGTTTTCAGTATAATGAGCAGAATTGGGTGGCAAGTCACTGGTGAAACAAAAGGCTTGACTTTTCCTAATGTACATTACACATAATATGACAGTGGACAGGACATAGCCACTGGGAAGAACCGAGTCAATTAGGCGTGAATACAAACCTTCAGTCCACATTTGAATAAAAGAGAGAGAAAAGCGTGTTAAGCAAGTCTTGACCAAAGTCATGGGCGACCCTTCCTCCAGCTCCACATCATTAGCTCGCAGTGTTTTTCCTCTGGTTCTGAGCCACACTCGGATATGCTGCCTAACCCTGGTGGCATAGACGGACTAATTGCTCTTGAAATCATTCAAAGGAGACAGATTGTATGTGTAGGTGTATGTGTGGCAGCGTCCGTTGGCCGCGTCGTATTTCCTCATGACTGCGGCTGAGCTGGTCCTGACATGTCCAGTCATTTCTAATGGGTTCATTTGCCAGCTAGCTGCATGGCTTGTGTGTGTGTGTGTGTGTGTGTGTGTGTGTGTGTGTGTATGTGTGTGGGAGGGGGGTGTGTGCGTGCGTGGCCTCTGAAAGTTCAGAGCATAGAGAGAGGTCAAAACAGACAGATGTGAAAACAGGCCCTCTGACAAGAACCCCCCATCACAACCCTCTGATGTCAGTGCTGCCTTCCCTGTGTGACTCAGGTCACTTCACACTATGGGAGTGTGTTCATGTACCTGAAGGTGTGTGTCTGCCTGTGTGCAGTGTCACTCAGAGGCTACGGAGAGTTCAGGTGACATCAGGCCCGGTAATGTATTGAACAGAGGAAGGGAGAGACAATGGAGCAGCAGGATCGGGGGCCCGCATGTGAATTTGTTTACACGTACACGTGAGGGTGTGATTTCGTGCGTCCACATGTGCCTGTGGACATGTGAGAGTGAGGATGTTTGGGACAGCAAGAAAGGTCAGCAACATCTGTGACATCATCATTTCAGTGCATTGGGTCCATGCACTTCAAACAGTAATCTCCTTATGTTTAGGAGACAAGGTCGTACAACCACATTTACATTTAAAGGATGCTTATTAATTCCACAGGGTCATGTCACCGTCGGTATTACAGCCATGTATTTTTATAGACTTTTGACTTACAGTATCTGTGCACTTCACACAGGGTTTGCATGCCAGTGTGACGATGCCCTTTGTAAAACATAAAATATCCTTAACTTGAACCTGACTGACCCCCTTAAAGTCAATAACAGAATCAAAGCTGTTAGCAGGCTTCTCAATTTTCAATTTTTCACTTTTATATTTATTTATGTTGAGAGGAAAAGCTCCAACCTGTCCTGTTTAGTGAGAAATATGTCTTTTTGGTAAAAAAAAAAAAGCAACAGTGATGATTCTGTTGATCAATAAGCGCATTACACGTGGCGTTCCTACAGAGTTCAGACGAACTGGTAGCACTAGCATCATATTCTAGCCCAGTGGGTTGTAGCTAGATATCAGTCATGTGCTGACCAACAGCTAACGCTAGCTGATAGCAAATAATAGCAATAACAATAGAATCCCTCAGTTAGCATCAGGGTTAAAGGGTTTTTAAGAAGGGTCTTTAGTTGGGATTTGTACATTCAGAACTGAACAGCAGCTTGTTTTGTCTCTCTCTGTGTAGCATTTGCTAGCTAGTTAGAAGTAGTTACCACTAAATATAATGCCAATTTACATATCATAGTTATGTACCTATTTTTTTTTATCCATATGAGTTTATTACTACCTAAAATTCTCATTTGGAGTATAACATGATATGTCTATCAGTTCTTATATTGTTTTTATATTGTTTCATAGCTTTTATGCGGTGTACAGTTTTCTCACTCCCCCCCCGGCAATCCTGGCTCAAACAAAAAAGCCTTGCATGAACACAGTTTCAGTCGTGTGAAAATGGTATCAGGGCGGTGGCGTGCGTGTGAGATGATTTCTCTGTTTAAATCCGTGTGATGTTCGTTATTAATGAGGCTTGATGATAATGAATGTAATTTTTTTTTTTTTTTCTTGATTGTGCTCCCTCTATTGAAGAACAAAGGCAGAATCAGTTACACAGAGCGTATTATCTGCAGCATGCGTTGGTGGAGTGTGAGCATTCACCCAGTCATCCAAGTCATTAGAAGTGTTCAGATCTCTCGTGTTTGTCATCTTGTCACTTAAAGAATATGGATATACCATACTGTTTACACCCGTTATCTTTACATGGCAGTTTAAAACAAAGTCACTTTTGAACCACAGTGACACAATTATGCAGTCCAAAGATGCAAAGAAAACCCCAGCAGCAGGGAATAGAATGAGTGAAATACTGTGTGATACTGCTGTTTGTTTTCCAGCATTTACGGGCAAGGCTGCACTGTTGAAGGCCAATTCCAATAAGAAATGGATCTTCCTTGAATGCAAGTAATACAATAATATAGAGTAGTGCTTTTGCCGTTCATATACAAGTGTAGATAACAATCAAATTCACTTTGTAATCCCACTGTGAATTAATATGGAAAATGCATTTTTGTTTCTGAGCATCACATTTAAATGATTATGTTATTTTTTTGGTTTCTCAGATCCGGCCACGGCCATCCAATTTCATTTGTGCATTTCAATAGTGTTCATCAACAACATACTCAGAACACATGAAGTGTGCAAACTGACATGTTTGAGTACACGAAAAAGCCCCTGAAAACTTGGTGACAAAAGCGTTTTGTTGATTCAACTTTCATGACTATATAAGATAAAAATCTTTAGCCCTATAAAGCATCTATTGTATCACATTTAATACATGAGTTTCTGAGACCTCAACAAGCCATTACCTGAAAAACCTTTTGTATCATGCACATGTAAACTGCCCTCTAATGAATTATCAGTGTAATGTAGAAAATAGAGGTGAGCAATATTTTAAGATTCGCATTCAATGGATTAAAGTACATAAATAATTTTTAAAAAGTGGTTTATTTTGTTGTAATGTCATGTTTAATATACATTTCTGTAAATCTATAAATCATTGTACATTGTTTTAATTATCTAATTACACCAACTCAAGATTAGTGTCATCTTTATAGGAGATTGAGAGTGGAATTCTGAGTATTTACATACTGACCAAAGAGTATCCAATAACTTCCAATGGCAGCAGTATTGTCACAACATTACAGGCCCCAAAATCAAACAACATGTAACAGGTTATCAAATTATTTTAGAGGCTTACAAAAGTCAAGTTTTAAAAGTTGTGTAATACCTACTCGATTATGATTGGACAAGACGAAGCACTGGTTTTTCCCAAATGTGACAGGTTCTTGATAATAAACAGAGCAGCTCACATGCACACACAATGTCGGTTCAGTTCAAAATAACAATGATCCTGCAAAGACTTACATCAGTCTGATTAACTAGGACAAACAGCAAATCTAAACAGCTCCCATGTGAACAAACATAGACAGAATGCATTGTTTCAAAGAGAAAAAACCCATGCATAATTAATTACAGTAAATAAAGGCTGTGACTCCAATTATATTTGCTACAAACATAGATCAAATAGAAAATAAATTTTGACAACTTGTCACATTTGAGCCTAAAAGAAAAGTTGGATAATAGATAAATACAGGTGCTAGCTTGGAAACAAAGCTTCCCATCAAGTAAATGACCAACTATTTGTGTGTGTGTGTGTGTGTGTGTGTGTGTGTGTGTGTGTGTGTGTGTGTGTGTGTGTGTGTGTGTGTACGTGTGTGTGTGTGTGTGTGTGTGTGTGTGTATGCGTATTCGTATCCGTATGCATTTGCGTGCGTGGGTGTGCACGTGTAGTGCTCTTGAGGGAGACAGATGGGACAGACCTCCACCACCCCACACTACTTTCTCTCTGCATGACTTCTCACCACAGTCTGTGGGTTGTATTAGTGCCAGAGCATCACACACACACACACACACACACACACACACACACACATACACACACACACACACACACACACACAAAGGAGCTCATGTGACAACAACTACTGTTTCATTAATCATCTGTATGTGTAAATTAGGCATGAAAAAAAGAGGATTTGGAGCATGAAACCTTGGACATACTGTCCTTTGCTGTGTTCTTTGGTAATAAAATGGATGATGGAGTGAAGTTGCCCTCCTGGTTTTTGGTCACACATACCTCAGTGACGTTTAAATGTCAGCAGTGCACCTATGTTGTTTCTGTGTTTTCTGTTTGATCTGAAATGCCAATTTTTCTTGCTTTCCAAACAACTTTTAAAACAAACATGATCCGAACACATGCAGAGCTTTGAAATAAAGTGATGACGCAATGTATTCATTACCTCCATGTTCAAATGGTACTGGGCAATTACTGTAACTCAAGTTTCCACTTTCTCTTCAACATAAACTGCAGACTGAATGGTTTGCCAGGAGGTCCACTTCTCACATTTTCCTCCTCCCCATTTCACGCTTTTACATATTCACACCTTTTTTTTCTCTTTCATAATCACACTTGTTTCTCTGCTTTGTATGTCCATATGTTGCTTTCACATTTGATATCCACGATTATTTATCTGTGCTGGCAGTATTAAAAGACTTTTTGAACACTGTGTCTTGCCCCAAAGATTAACAATTCACCAAGCGGCTTATTAGAGCAATTCATCAAATCAGCGGGCAGTGCTGATTAAATCAACTTGGTAATAAATGGAATGATCTAAAGCCTTCTGACGCCCAGAGTCCTCGCAGCCCACCTGCCCGATTAGGAGGCAATTTATCCCGTAGCTTTCCACCGAGTCTTGCAGTTTAATTGGGGAAGAAATGTGAGTGTCATTCTGTTTTGCCTTATGGCGGAAACCACAGGCTCTTGATGAAGTTTGTCTGGCTAAGACTTTGGCCCCATGATGAGAAAAAAACCCTCCCATGCAACCCAGTGGCATCGCCAGATCTATTTTAGGGGCCTTTACTACTAAAGTGTACAGTACGTCCCTAAATAATTTATTTCCTCTTTCTAGACTGATTTATAATGCAAGACCATGATATAGACTCCAGAATCACTCCACAAATGTGACAAATGCATGTGCTAAGTATCAACGGTTATTGCAGAATCTGAGACCTTTTTCCCTCCAGGATTGTAGGAAGAGTACCTGGTTTTATTCAGTGTGTGTGGATAAATCAAGACTCTGCTTCGCATGGTGGTGATTCTTTATTGTCTTATTGATCTTGCCAGTTTTATTTGTATGTCAGGGATGGGAAATTCCAGTACTCATCCATTCAAGCAAACGACCAAACAACCAAACAACCAAACAACCCAATGTCAACACAAAAGCAACCCAAAATTAACTGTACCAATGCAACATCAACAATGCCAACAAAAAACCCCACACAAATCCAACCATGGCAATGCCGAACCAATAATCCCAACACGCAGCCAAAAATACCTGTATAAAATCATCCCCAAACCAACATAATACCAACTACACCAACATGAAATGAACATAAAACCAACCATCACATACCAGCACAAAACTAACTTATAACCAATCAAAAGAACACAACACCAACCAACAGAAAACCAACTTACAACTAACTGTAGTAGTGACACAAAACCACACTAACACAGAATCACCCAAAACTAACCATATCAACAAAAAGCTACCCAAAAACCAACCATCCAAGCGCAAAGCATACCAACACAAATAAACCAACTCTTAACAACACAAAACCAAACATGATAAAATGGACAGCCCCTTCATGTGAGCCAGGAGAAACTCTAAATAACCCTTCAACGGGACAATAAAACTGGACAGACTTTGGGAAGGATCACACAAGAGCTGCTTCCTTAAAAGACAGGGAGCTGTTTTTCCTACAGGCAGAAAAAAAATGCAGTTTACAGCTAAAACTGTAAATTTTTAATTTGCGTAGGCGAGCACACAAACCTACACATTGGCTTTAACATCTGTATGTTTTATAAGCTTACTTTTTCTCTTTTCCTAAAGGTCACACAATCTGTGCTTCGTAACTTTGTGAAAGGTCATACACCTTTTTGCCTGGCGTGTAGCGATGCCTTGTTTTTGATTCATTTCACATTGTTTACCACATAATCAGGCTCTAAATTAGTAGCTACCTTCAGTTTGAATGTAAATGAGCTGGTCAGTGGGGGACTGCTTATGCAAAAGCACGTGCACGTCAGTTTCTCTGCTTGTACTGGTGCACTCGGACATGTATTTGTGTGTTTAATACTGACCATGAGCGTGCTCGCTCACTCCCACCTTTTGTGTGATTGTGTATCTGTATGCAGCGCGGTTAAAGTGGAGAATGTTGGCGAAAACAACTCTCGGCAAGCATCAGATGGCTTGTGATGAATAGTCAATTAACTATAAACTTGTTCCAGGAATGACCAGTGAACGAGGGAGGAGAGAGGGTGGCTGTTGGAGAAAAAAAAGGCATCCATTATCTAGCAGCTAATTATCTAGCCACTGCCATTTCCATCCTCCAGATAGCTATGTGATTAAAGGGTTTGGTCAATCAAATAGATAACAGGGATTAGAACTGGGAGGACGGGAGAAGAAGAGAAAGAGGGAAAGCAATGAAATGAGTCAGGCAATAGGAGGCTGCCTGCGGCTCAGTTTTATCTTGTGTACCTTTTAACAGCAAATGCAAAAAATGTACTGTTGCAAATTTTCTTTTTGAAGCCCATCACTGTACTGTTATTTCCTGGAACAGTGTGCCTCTGTTGACTTCATCATCATGTACCAGTAGACATACAAATAAATGTAGCTGCTCAGTGGACATTTTGTTCTCATTTGTTGTTAAGTTGACTCCTGACGTGTTCAGGGGCAGCGGTGCCACTAAGATATACCCGATTTTCGTTTAACAATATCAAAACTATTCTTTTTTTCAATACCTAAGTTTTGGGAAAAATATGTTCGACATTTTTTTCCCCCTCTTAAAAGTACTTTAAAATTGTTTTGGCTCAGTTTTCACAACAGTTTATCTACCCTCCTTACATACAAATTGGAAAAAATGACACTGTCAGTTTACAGAATGTAGCCACTTCAGCGCTTATTATTAACCCTAGATCACTGAATCAATGCAACACGTGTTTTCAAGCATGTTTCTTTAGTTTAACCCTGGTTTGCAACATAATTGCAACATAATTGCAAACTACTGAACATATCCAGAGATGATTATTTCAATGCCACTGCCAGTGTATGGGAGGGGGAATAAACGAAAAGCAGTTTATTTCCTTTTCATTGTCAAAATGTTGCAATTTATTGTGTGTTTGTTACACTGTTGCGTGGTTTAATATATGCTTGCCAGCATTATGAATGTAGCTTAGTGTTTCACATTATTACTGTAAACGTCATATGTCATATGTTTGATTAAAAACAATCTTTGTGGTTAATACAGTACAGAAACAGTAAGTGTTTTTAATTATAAATGTGCCTGGTATGACTCTAATGTAAAGTGAAACTGTTGACTTGATTATAGATAGTTAAGTCAATAATTTAAATTTTTTCAAACTGTGAACTTCCTGCATTAATTACACATTTTTTTCTCACTGTTTTCGATAAAACAACCACTGCATACACTGCTGTTGTAAAAGCAAAAGGGCGATCACACACCATATATTAATTCGATTTTCTGCACTTTGTAAGAAGTTAATTGATAAGTAAAAACTATTCATGGTATTATTTTTGTAAACATCCTCAGTTTACTTTTAGTGCCTAAAACCAATGCACAGCAGGGCTATAACATGTATTACCTAATATAATACAGATATTTTGTGTGCTATTTGAGTTTTTTTAATGTGTATAATGAGTATAACTCTATACCTAACTATGACTATGCTCAATACACCAGTGTTGAATGAAGACTCAATGTAAATGTAGTCTAAAGTTTCAAAAGTTTCTTGATTTATATCAAGAATTAAATTATCAAAGAATAATTACACAAACCTACGAATCTATTCAAGCATTGGAGGCAAAATCGGAATTTCAGTTTTAGATGCTTCTGTGACATTTTGGCCGGTGACTTTACACCGAGCCCAAGTAGTGTCTGGGTCTAGTGTGACTCTGCAGTTTTAGAAGGACAGAGAAAGAGCAAACATCCACATTATAAACAGAGGGGGGATTAAAGAAAAGGCCACAAAATTCACATGGAAAGTTTGACAGTAGGAACTGCGGGAGGCTCTTTTGTCTTTTTTCTCACACAGACACACAATAGTTTCAACAGCTTGATCAAAATGTGTGTGTTTGTGTGCGAGATGGATCCTCTCTGATCACTCGGCAGCTCATGGAGGCTGATTTAATCTCTGCTCAGTGGGGGTTCCCTGATTGGTTAATCCCTGGAGGGCTTCATCCAATGGGGACATGAAAGGTCAGGTTTAAACTCAAATGGTGTGACAACCAACCAAGACATCAGTTTCACACCATGGGCACGGCCCCTTCACACAAACATACGCAAAGCAGTCTGGGCACATGTAGGGAACAACCCAGACGGAGACCATGAAATATTAATGACCAATATCGCACTTTACACTCACACAAACAATAAAACGGTCTTTGCTGGAGGGACTACAATGGTGTGTCGAGGGGAGAAATGTGGTGAGAGGAATGTGAATAATCTGCAGGGGGGGAACAACCCCCTATACATAAACACACTCCTTTCCCCATAGGACACTAATAGAGACATTCAACTTCACTGTGGGCCTGGAGGGCCAATTATATTTATCTCATTTACAATTATATCATGGCCAGAAAAAATGAAATGTGGTGACAACTGTGGAAATCGCTTACACAGGACAAAGTCACACATGGATCATTCCAAATAGCGGAGAAAGACGACTTAAATGTTTGACGCTGGTGAGGGCACTTACCTTCAAATTAGCAACTGCTGCTTTTAATGACAGTGTCAGTGGCTGAAAATCAAAGTTTTATATACTGTAGGTGAAGAGGGTGAATTCAGAGTGTCTAATCCAACATAATGAGGACAGTTATCTTCTTGGCCAGCCTACCTTGTGATTCTGGCTGATCATGGGTGTATTTATGAAGAACGTCCAACACAGAAAGTAAATATGAAACAGGAGTCCTCTTCACATCTCATTTGGGTGTTTTTATCTTTCTGTGTGATACTGCTGCCCAGTATCATGAAGAATAATGTCCATATGTGACGATTCCCCACATAACGATATACATTAAGTGCCAACTGTGAAAAGAAGTTGCCCTTTATAGGTGGAAAGTAAGAATGTTGAGGTTAGGGTAGTGGACAAATGTGTAGCAACTGTTGTGCACCCTATCCCTAACTCTAACCTGACTATACCCTAACCTTAACTAGTAGTAGTTTAGCCATCAATTTACCAAAACCACAATCATTCCCTTATCTTAAACCTGCAATTACTTATTTTTTAAGTGCAGCAGAAAAACGACTTTTGATAAATTATCATTTTTAAATATTGAAATTGTGAAGTTGTTCGCAAACAGTTGTTAATGAGCTATTTGTAAGTTTTGCTATTGCTACATAGCCAACGTTAGCATTGACATCTGTTTACTTACCAGTCTTGCCAAGAGCTTCAGCCATCGTTGCATTTACAAAACAAGAGGTTATAATACACTCTCTGAGCAGCACTACAGCACTTCTTCTGGACTCTGTATCAGAAGGTGACAAGACAGGTCAACCGGGCCACAGCTAGCTGGTTAGCATGCTAACTTCAGTAGAAGGAAAGAAGTGATAGAAATACAAGCATAATGAAAGGGAGACAGCTCTTGATGAGTGAAGGAATAAAGTTTGATGCTGAACTCGCAAAGTTTCTTCTAGACTGGTAAGTAAACAGCTGTGGATGCTAACACTAGCTATGTAGAGATAGCAGAACTTGCAAATAGATCATTTTTTTCAAATCTAGCGCATAGGGAGCAACATTAGGATTCATTTGGAATTGTAAGTCTGGCCACCTGATAAGGTCCAATATTTACCCTATTTTTAGCTCTGTTTTTGGCATCCACCATCTTCTGAGGCTCTTAAGCTGCTAAATGCTCCTTTGTATTGACCAAGCTAGTCACTAACATTGTTGGTCTTGGTGCTGGACAGGGAGCATACAATTTTTTGAAAAATCAATTCTGCTACCAGCTGCATCTAAAAAGCACACTGATTAGAGTGGTGAGACTGAACCAAAACTGTCAAGTTGTGGGGCTGTAAAACCAAACAACGGGTTTGAAGGCGCTAAAATGCTCCATAGAGCTGGTTGTCACTACAAGCCACTCCATCCACTTTACATTGTCAGTGTAAAATATTGAATATAGCATCTTCATCATTTATTTGATATAGTGGGAAGCAGGAATTTTACAGGCGCTGGCTCTGGACTTTAAAAAAAAGGTAAAACCCTGTCATTAAACATAATGTGGGTATTGTAAAATAGTCCAGTAACAATGTACTGCTCTGATAACAGGGTTAGATGTTGATATGAGGCCAAAGCTGGTGAAGGCGTTGTATCTGTTTTGCACAGAGGATGAAAACTGTAAAAACAGCACCTGTTTTATAATAGGCAACGCAGCAAACGCTCATTTAGTGTTGTAGTTTTTAACACCATCGTCTGTAGTGCTGTTATATTGCACATGTTGTTTTTTTGTTTTTTTTTATTGTGTCCACTCCCTGTGCACACGAGGTTACAGTTTGCCTGTGTGTGCTGGCGTCAAGCCTTGATAAAGTAATGCACAGTGATCAGTGTGAGCTGGTCACTGGGATGTGAAGGACAATAGTTGACCACCCAGCTGCTGCTGCTTCTGTTTTTCATTACAGAGAAAGAGAGAAAGAGAGGGGAATGAGCGGCAGCACATTTTTTTCTGATTGCTTGGCCACACGATTTAAAACCATCACCAACAAACAGATGACAGATCCTGTGAAAAATAAAATAAAGATCTGCTGCCTATTCAGGAGAGTAACTGGTTTACGGCTTTAATAGTCACTCCCTGCGCCACAGCTGCAGTCGTTCGGCGTCCCACACAACTCAGATCTACTTACTTTTTACAGTTATAATTCACATTGAAATGCAAATGTCAATGGAACATTAAACGCCGTGTCCCTTTGCACTTTATGTGAAGACTCGGTGCCCTGCTTCCGTGCGAGTCCATTTGTAGTGAACTGTGTCAATATGCCTCTGCATCAATGTCACCAAGTCAAAGTCCTGCAGTTATTGTACTTGAGGATTAAGGTGATTCTTATTTTAGCTGCTGAACGTGGCAGAGTGCCATCTCCTAAGGAAAACCCATTCAACCACAGCCCTGTGATATCTGATAGTCTCCTCTCTATAAGTCTCTTTTTTTTATCCGAAAAGTAGATGTTTATACTTTCATATAGTAATCATAATATTTACCCTGTTTTTATTTGTTGTCATTATCGCAGTGATTGTGTTTAGGCAATGAAAGACATTCATGCCATTCAACTTGAAAATTAAAAACTAAATACGTGAAGAAAGAGGCAGAGAGAGGAAAAATAGAAACGGTAAAGCAAACAGATAGCTGGGTGGGATCGATCTACAGACTGTACAACCTGAGTGGATGCTCACTAATTGAGACAAATGAACAATAGCATGGAGGTGTGTAAGAGAGACGACAGTGAATTTATCTAGTGCATCTTTTGCCCTTTTACCTTAAAAGTTTTTTCTTTTTTTTTTTTTTTAAATTCAAATCCACATCCTGTTTTACTCATCCATATCTTCTTCAGTCTGAATAACAATATGGAGCACTGCATATCCTATCTCCCTGTTCTCATGCATTTACAATCTATAAATCATGTATGGCAAGGCTCATTGTTAAATGAGGTTACACAACAGAAGTCATTGTGAAACTCTTGCTTCTTCCATTTATTCTGCATGTCACACACTAATACTACAGGGGATTCTTTCTTAAGTATTATCCAGTGCAAACAAAATTAGTTTGTTCTAGCACAAAACTCAGTGTCTCTTATCCAAGTAGTTACCAAGCCATTCCTTGTAATTTCTGACAGTGTGATAAAGTGCAGGAATTGATTTTCTTTCTAAACACTGGCTCTTGTGGATGGAGCCAAATTTGCTGCAGCAGCTCAGCTCAGCTCAGCTCAGCTCAGCTCAGCACCATCCACCTACTGCAACAGAACAGCTGGAGCCGGTATGGTCCTGCATATCAAGAAAATATTATTAATGATTATCATTAATTATGTAATGCTATGGGCCTTTTTTTTTTTTTTTTACAGAAGCGGCTCTGAACAAGGGCTACTTTTCATAACTTCTTAGTTCAGCTAGCCAGGATGTACATGGAAATACTGAGGAGTAGCTCAACTCATTTGATAAAATTTGATCAAAAAAAAAAAAAAAAAAAAAGATTTATGCACAGCTGTAACACCTGAACTCAGTGGCATGTTGTGATGGAGAGTGCATGAAAGCCAGTTGGAAAGAGGGCAGAGGAAAGGTCGGCTAAAACATATGGATAAATGGTTGCAATAGTGTAGCTATGAGCGTTTTATACCGGAAAAAGATAGAAGTAATGAATGGACAAAGTTAAAACAGTGCATAACTTAGCTGGAAGTATTACAGAAGCAATCGCAATAGTTAAAAATGATTGAAAAGCTAGAAGCAGAGGATGAATAGCTAAAAGTAGAATTAATCAGAACACTTCATTTGCCCTGGATTATCCTCCAGCAGCAGCAGCAGCAGCCTTTTTACAGCGTAACACCAATCATGACTAAGCACAGATTTCATGTTTAAGCAATCCTCTCATGTTCTTCTTCTTCTTTTTTTTCTTTTTTTTTTCTTTTACAGTGTAGTGTGCACTGTGTTTAGTATGTGTAACATGCAGGTACAGTGCAGTGATGTTCAGACTTTGAAGCCTTGATCTCTGCTCCTCCATAAAAGAGTTTCGTGCAGCGACCTTGTCAGGAGCGCGGTTCCCGTTGGTAAAACGTCCTGCGGCTGTGCAGCTGTGATAGAAATACTGATCTGGGGTTAAAAAGCTGCTGACGTGGGTCTTATATTACTGTGGTGACATATAGCGTGTCCCTGGACCCCACAATGGAATCACAGAATCAAGCCGCCACTTGGTCACATTCTTTAAAAAGTCGTAAAAAATCATTTGTTAAAAAAAAAGAAAAAACTGAAAAACGTTTTGAATAGATAAAAGTTTGAATAGATCACACAATTTGTAAATCACATTGGTAATTTCAGCAGAAAAGGCAGAAACTTGTCGCCAAAGATCATTTTTGATTTGATGATTTGATTTTATTCGAAACTAAAACTGTCTACGTTGTTAAATAACCCCACTCAGTAACAAGCGCTTTCACAAATAACATCGTATCACGTTTAGCATGCTACGCAGTCATTTGTGCCTGTTGTTTGGACGTCCGCACACACGCGCCCGTGGCTCTTGCCGCAGCTCGTCCCAGCCTCTATCGTGTGATTTGATTTTTGATCTGCATTGACAGACAATTATTCTGCACTCTGAGATGAGTGCTGAACTGTTTTGAAGAAGCGTTGTAATTGGTTAATGAGTCGGAAAGGGAAAGCTTCTTGATCTCATTTCCAGTGCTTAATTAACCTTGGAGTTGGAGATTTCCCCTGATGCTGGGGACAAGGCCGGGTTACCTCGGCTCTTTCTCTCCGTCTTTGTCTCTGTCTTGCCTCCGTCGCTCTCTCCGATGTATGACTCTCCCCTGCAATGACAAAAGGATGCTTAACTTTCCCTCTTTGTGTCCCTCCAGAGGCAGCAATCCTTTATTGACTGATTTATGAGCGCAAATACGCACATGCAGACCTTCCACGTGCACAGATGTTCAAACCTGTGCACAAATACGTCTCCTATCTCCCTTTCCTCTTACTGTGTAACATTTATGTCCAGAATAAAACGATATAAATAGCACCACTGAGCCCCCCCCCCCCCCGCCTTCCACTCATTCCTCCTCTGACTCCCGGGCCAGCCCAGTTCCTTGGCCCCGGGGGTATGAACCCAGTTCTGACAGAATTGATCTCCCCCCCCCCCCTCTGTCCGTCTGCACCCTCGGGCCCTCGGAGACTAACCCGACACCCAGCCTCCACAGCCGGCCCTGCACCAGGCCAGTATGTCTTCCTGTCCTCTCTTATATTCTCCTGTCTCCCCTTCCCTCCTCCCTCCCTTCTTCCATCTGGCCCCTCTGTACTCCTCGTATCCTTTCCTCTGTAGTGTTGTCCACCTATTCATCTTTCGGTGTTCAGTGCTGATTCTTCTGCTTTTTTCTGTTTTTCTCCTCTCTGCCAATTCTTCCCTCTTTACCTCTGTTATTTGAACCTCCATCATCTCTTCGATGTTTCCCCCCTCTGTCCCTCCGTCCCATCTCTGTACACTGAAGCAAGCGTAGCAATGCTGTTATTCAGTAGATGTGTGTGTTTTTTTTTTAATTTCCACAGTTTAAAAAGGAAAAAAATATACATATGTATTTTTGCAGTCTACAATTTTGTGTGTGGGACAAACACTAAACAATAGAGTCAACCTAAAATTATTGCCGTATATGAGTGTGTAGCATAGAGGGGCAGGTGCACAGGGGAACATCTGCTAAACATTAAACTGCTTCAAGGTTTTGTGATGGTAAAATCGTTAATGTTTGGTCAGAAGATTAGTGTTTTCCTGACTTTTAATGACTCAGAGCTCCAGCCCACTGATATGACTGAAGCAGGCAGTAGTAATTATTGAGTAGACAGTAATTTAACCTATACAGAAACAATCGTGTCAACGAAATAAATTAGATTTTGAACAACATATTGGATGGTTTTGTGGTTGCAACATCAGGCTGTTTACCTAATGTGTCCTCACAGTCTTCCTCTTGTGGAGTGAATACACAACTGCAGCTCTAATTATTTAAAAATCCGCTGCCAAAAAAAAAAAAAAAAGAAGAAGAAGAAAGAAAGACTTTTATTTGCCTCGTTTGGTTCCAGACAAGACACTGGCTCACCTGGCAGAATCAATCCGCTCGCCCTTATTAAAAGGCTCAGTTTCAGTCAGACAGATTGAATTATGTTGATTCAACTTTCTTCATCTTCAAAGCTGGTGAAGGTAAAAGTTCTTCTTGAGATTAAAGCCAGATGGTTGGTTGGTGTATTTGCTTTTCTATGCGCTCTACTCCCTCCCTCCTTCTACTCGGTTCATCTTTTCAAACCAGTGAGCTGCCATCGATCCCTCTCGCTCTCTCTTTACTCTTTTCTTTTGAGGCCCGCTCTCCCGCCAGGTGAGCCAGTGCCTTTTCCGCACATGCAACACCCCCCCCCCCCCTTGCCGTTACTTCCAGATTAATGCCAGGTAATTTGCTCCTCACCGTGCACCTCTGTGTTCCTCCTCCTCCCTCTTCCAGGTGAGAGAGCCACTTTTACTCTAATTTTTTTTTTTTTTTTTTACCTACTTGAGTTGCTCTGTTCTCCCTTTTGTTCTTTTTTCATTCTGCCAAGTAAGCTTTCCTCATCCCTCTGCCATGCTCTGTCCTACCCCTTCATCATTGCCCCCTTTCCTCCATCTCTCTGTCGTACCCCTCTATCAGAGGCAGAGCCATATGGCCGGGTGCGGCTCAGGCCTGCCCGGCTCTCAGCCTCGTTTAAATTCACAGCCTGCGGGTCATTGTGCCTCTGCGGAGGGACGACAGACACCGCCACGGAGGAAGGGCAGCGAAAAAGCCCCGGCGATGAGAGGAGACGGGGAGGATGAAGGGAGGGCACAACTGCAACAGGAGAAAATTGTGCAGCATGAAATTCTTAATTATAGCTAAAAAAAAAAAAAAAAAGAAAAAGAAAAAAGGGTGCACAAATTCTGCATATTAAATGAAACAGAAGGTGGAGTCACAAGGCTGAAACAGGTGGTAGTTTGACATTGAAATAATGGAGAGAAAAATGGGAGTGGACGCATTTGTACTAATTTGGATGACCCAGATTCAGTTTCTAATACATGAGGAAGTTTTAAATTGAAAGAGGCTCAGTGAATGGTTTTCGTTTTTGTTCAACCTTGACTGGAATCTTAACCTTAAATACATTTCTGTTGTATTTGGGACTCAGTAGAAATTATTTGGGTACAGTGGGAGGCAGAATCTTGCATTTAATCTTATGTGAGAGCAAGGCCGTCCCCAGCATCTCTACTATTTTTGTTATAGTGAAATACTAGCCTCCAGTATCTCTAAACAATGTATTTACAGCAAACAAATTGGTTAAACATACAGCTGCTCCCTCATTTTAAATGAAGAGCTGTTGGAAAAACGGTTAAATTTGAAAGCTTTCAGCCTTTATTAACTAAGAGCCACAACTTTTCTGTCTTTCAAAAATGACATTTTGGCTCTAACTATTGATTGTGATGGGAAAAGTAAAACCCTGATACAAAGACAGGACTGTAACTATTATATTTTTTAATAGAGTAAAATCTCATAAAGAAAGGTGGGATGAGCAAAAGAAAAAAGACTCAAAAAAAAAACCTGACCTCCTTCCTCCAATTAATTAAAGTTAAAGTTGTTGTAGTGCAGTGGTTTGGTGTTTGTCTGTGCATTGTTGCAATACAAATTAAAAGATACAGGATTCTGACATGACATAAAAACCTTGGTCACTGACGAGAATAACAAGCAGGAAAGAGCCACAAACAGAAAACATGGATGGCACTTCAACAAAAAAAAAAACAGTCGGCACAAAGGAAAGAGATAATTACAAGGAGAGTAGTTGAGGAGAGGCAAATGAGGCAAAAAAACCAAAAAACCCAGCAGGAATTAACAGAAGAGTTTGGAAGGAGAGGAGCTCAGCAGCAGGTTGGAGGGGAGAGAAGAAGCCTAGAGGAGGAGCGGAGCGAAACAGCGGGCATTAAAAGAGAAGAGGTGTGAAATTGAAACCAATAAATCCAGAACAGATTCCTACAGTTGTGGGAGCCACAGCGACCGTGGCACGTGGCCTCACCAGTCTTCTCTTTTTAATTTGAGCTGAGCTCATTGTTGTCTGAGTCTGACTTCAGCTTGCCAAACGTTTGAGTTCAATGCCACCGGTTCCAACACCTGAACAGGATTGTGGACACCAATTTTAAAATGACACTGACCGACTAAGGCAATTTATATAGCTTCAAAACACTTGTGTCTGTTGTTGTTACTATTAAGCTTCCAGTCGGTGTGTATGGATATACTGTAGGTTTGGTTGTCTATTCTCTTGTGTGGCTCAAGTTGGTGCATTTATATTTAGTCTTGAATCTATTTACTCCTCCAACCCTGTGGAGCAACCATCTATAATATATAATAACATCCTTGTAATTTTCCAGTAATTTTGACATGATAATATATCCCTGTCACACAAACTGATAATCTTTCTGCACCAAATAGGAAATGAATCAATGGTGGTTAAAATAAATGATTTCATAAATGAATTTACTACATCAAGATACTGAAGTAGTCTGATTGGAACCTTGATCGCAAAATCCTGCAGTGCCACACATTTTGCAGGTGCCATAGGCAAACACCATCTTTAAGCAAACAAATAAAGGTCATGTCTGCAGCTTCAAACTAGAATATGTATAGATATATATAGATTTATAGTTATTATGATTATTATATCTAATTCTATGCTCTTTTGCGTTAGAAGTTGTCTTCCCTTTGACCTATAAAATCCAAAGTCTTACTTTTCGGTCCATCATTTCTAGCTGGTTAAAAAATCTTATGTACTTTTTGTGTAATTATATATATTTTTTCAAATATTAGAAGATTTCTAAGTATTAACATAGACACATAGCGTTAGTAAAGTGATAGGTTTGAGTGTATCTGTTACGCTGCACACAGTCTTTAACAATAGAATTACACTTCAAGCTTGGTGTTAATGCTCGATGTGGCATCATATACTGTAGCGCGCACTGAACTGTAAAAAGCACAAGAACAACAACAAATATGCAGTTGTTAGAATAACACATTAATGGAGTTGCTTTATATCTTGACAATGCAAAGGATTTATTCTGAGGAACGTTGTGAGAGGGAATACATTTTCAGCTGCTTGAAAATGTCATCACTTTGGCAACGTCAGTTTTTCGATTTAAACCCTCTCAGATGATGTATGAATGCTGCGCGCCAACATGGCACACGCTAATTGACTGAGGCATATTGTGTGGATATTTTCTCCACTCATCCACTCAAGATTTTGAATACCAATCCCCGACTGAAACCCCCACCCCCACCTTCCTCCTGCTAACCCAACCCCCCAGCTCTGCCTCTCTGAGTAGTGTCAGCAAAGCTTGACACTAAGATTCTTATAGACTTTAGCTATATGCTTGTTAATAAACCCCGTCTTGAGATCTGATCTGAAAAAATCTGATAAATGATGGCCAGGTCCTCAGCTGACAGTGGGTTCTGACCAGCATACATTAGAGTCTAAAGCCCCCCCCCTTTGCTTTTTAGAGGGCTATTAGAATGAGCTCCCAGGCAACACCCCATACATAGCAAATTTGCCTCTTTAGTAATATGATAATTTATAAAAGGCACCAAGTGAGACTGAGTGAATATTCTGCAGAATTCCCCCACATACTTTGCGCTTAATAGATGGTGTGTGTTATGCCTACTCTCCTCAGGATTGCACCAAATGTGGGAACTCCTGGGGATGATGGAGTGAAGGCCAACCTCAGCCTGACAGCTTTTAATAACTAATGAAAATACTGGAGGGTAAATTTGCGAAGAGAGGATTAGGGAGCTTCTAGTGTACGGGAGGAAAAAAAAAAAAAGACACGAAAAGACGAAACCGATTGAGAGAGAGAGAGAGAGAGAGACAGAGGGATAAAAAAAAAGAAGTAGTGACAGAGCTTTGTTGCGCCTATTGAACCTTGGTGAAGCCAGGACATGGCGGAGGTGAGCACACCGCCGTGTTCCCAGTATGCATCACTCTAGGAGCTGATTGATCAGTGAATTGTATCTTGTTCCTTTTATATCAACAGCAAACTTTGTCTCCATCTCTCCTTATCCCTCGCTGTCTCTTTCTCTTGGTGTGTTAACACTGTTTCCCTGCTGAGCCTCATATCTGAATGAGAAAAACACACACAATCACAGACTGTCTTATCAGTAACCTCTGATGATTGAGGCAGGGCATCAAAGATGACAGAAGGTAAAGTCCCGCACAGGCTTTTTTGTATTTTAACCTAATCGGTGTCTTCTGAGTGTTTGATGCAGAGGGCTTGTGTGAATGTGTGTGTTTGTTTTACTAAATTTGTGGGGTCCAAAACCTGGGAACCCACTATACTTATGGGGTCCAACAGCTTTGTGAGGACCAAAATGCTGTTTAAATGGCTGTTTGAGGGTTAAGACTTTGTCTTAGGGTTAGGGGTCGAATCAGGGTTACGCTTCTGTTGTGGTGGTTAAGGTTAGGGTAAGGAGCTGGGGAATGCATCATGTAAATGTCGGGCCCCCACAAATATAGGAAGACAAGAGTGTGTACCCACTTAAGCATGCCATGTGCATATTTATTTCTCTGTACCACAAAGGATGTACACTCAGTATGTAGCTGACTTTTACATGCAGAAAATCTTTTCGTCTTTTCTTTTCACTTGTTCTGCTTTGTAGAACTGATCATCAGCCCTGTGGCAGACACATGAAAAGTTAAAGACATTTTTTTATCTTGCAAGGACTTGTTGCTCTTTCATTCTCCTGTGTCTCGCCATTGTCGTAATGCATAAAGGGATGTTGTCTTTTAAGTTTGACACTACCTAGCTAAACCATTATTAAACTACCTAACAGCCGATGGTGTGTCAACTTTTCAAAGCTAATTGACAATTTATAACAATAACTGGCAGATTTACAGCTACCACATTTCTTAATAATTCTTGACATTTCAGACAGAAGTAGACAAAAGAGACATCTCATTTCCAGCTCATGACAAGCAAGCTAACTAGGCTCCTGTCGAATGTGAATTTGATGGTTGCAAACAGCAAAAAAGCAGCATTCTCACCTGATGATGATTCATGACATATAAATAAAGAGGCACACAGTAGAAGACCACAGTAACCGTAACATTGACCACATATATTTCCCCAAATCCAGTAAATAGCAGAACCGAGCAGCTAACGTTAGGTCAAACTCAGATAGCATCAAGTACCACCTTCAATATTATGAAAATACTAAGCAGTGGATGTTATAATTGAGATTAGGAATTGTTTTAATATGTAATCCTACAAGCTAATGTAAACTAGGTAGTTAATGATGTGCTCCTTGGTCATGGAAGTAGATTAAGTTAAGTTGTAGGTAGTAAGCTAGTTAGCCAGACATGCTAAGGGTCCCAGCTTAAGTTAGTGCAGATAAACTCACTGTTTAATCTATTCCTGACACTTTGGTCCTTGTGTTTATTCTTTTTGAAAGGCTAAAAAATATGCCAGCCTCCAAACTCTTTCAATGCAGAGTATCACTCTAACTACAGCCCCAAGCAAACAGTTCTTTATAAGTATGATTATGTTTTAGGTTGTTATAATGAGTGAAAGATGAACAGGTTCAGATCTTATGTGTACTCTGTTACAAAATCATCAAGACAGGATGTGAAGTCAGCAATAGCTACAGGATGTCAAAATTTCACTATGTCCAATACTTTAGTCAATACCTGCAAAACAAATGACTTTCACATCAGCCTGAGCTCAACTGTGTTTAATGCTACTTAGAAAATATCAGCACATGCTAACACGCTAAACTAATATGGTGACCCCTGTAAACATTATTTGCTAACAACCAGCCTGTTAGTATAGTCAATGTGAGCATCTTAGCATTTAGCTAAAAGCAAAACTTTAAGTAAAGTCTCACAGCTGCTAGTGACTAGTAATTGTTGCAATCATCAGCTTTATTACCTCAAGCGTACAGGTGAATTCACTTTTTTGCTTTTAACTAAACATTGTGTTATCAGTCTTTGCATTAAGTAGTTATATAATTTCTTTTTTTGTGATTGAAACAAGCAACTGTGCTCCAGTGTTTTTCTTGCATGTAATGCGAGGCTCACAACATTTCATAATAATTTCATCATAATCATAACATAGTGTGTGGGCTGCGAGCATGCACAGGTGCGAGCTCACGTGCATCTGTGCATGTGTGTTTACTGTTGTACGTGCTTATCAAGAGGTTATGCATACTTCCCTCACATGCTGCCGTTGCTTGATACTCTCTCCGCTGGGCTGCATCGCTCCTGGGGGATGACTCAGACCCAGAAAGGCATTATCACCTTTCTGCCAAAGCATAGGAATTCAATGAATTATTTACGTTACACCAGGCAGGCCCCCAGACAGCTCAGAGACTGAACAACACAGGATTCAGTTAGGGAACTTGGAGGCCAGGGGCCAGTTGAGGAACCTATGGGGGTGTGGGGTGGGGGTGGGCGGGGGGGGGGGGGGGGGGTGGGGGTGGATGCCCCAGAGATCCCGATGTAACGAGAGAGGGGAAATTAAATGACAAAAAACAGAAAGGAGGTGTAGGATCAGGGGAATGGAGCACACGTTCAAACTCTGATTTGTTGAGTGTGTGTATGTTCATGCAAGTATTTACCACCGATATCACTCACACACACACAAACACACAGATAAATTCACATAGGAATACACATTTATAAGACCCCCATCACTAATTCACGCACCTTTGCTGTAAGAATACACACCTAACATGCATAAACGGATGTCTAAGAATACATATAACAAGTTGCTGGAATTCACACACATTCATGCACATGCACACGCACACCCCAACTATCATCAATCTCAGGCTTCAGAGCCATTCCCCCCTTGAGTCCATGGCTCTGTTTTTGGCTCTGTATCCATGCAGGTAGGAGGTCTCCTGATACTCACCACTGGGTTAGCTCACTACACATTAATGCAACAACCCCCCCACTCTATATGTGCTTCTGTTCTTTTTCTGTTCCATCAGCACCAGATTTCCTCTATAAAACTGGATCCAATCTCTGCGTGTAGAAGTACACCTAAAAGAGTGATGGTGAATCACAGTTTGAGCGGGCATATCTTTTTTTTTTTTGAATAAGACATGAGATCTATTGTTTGTGACTGCACTGTGTTTTCATCTAAATGCAGACTGACTCAGAAGCCAGTGGAAGCAAATTCCATGTTCCAGGACCACGCTCAATATCCCTGTGGGATTTTTCAAGGGGTCTCGTTTCCTTTCTGTGCAGGGTTTTACACCGCTAGCCTATCTTCAAAGCTCTCACACCAAAACAAACATCAGGAATTCAAGTAGGGGGCGAGGGATGCACCTTTTCTTATCAAAGCAAAAAAAAAAAAATAAATAGAGAGAAACATGTGATAACCTAATTGGATTTCTACCAAAAGCCCCTGTTTTACAAGCCACTCTCAAAAACAAGGTGTCCTGCGTTTTTTGCTTGCAGTTGTGAATGAAATCAGGGTCTCCAAATGTTTTAGAGAGATACACATTGAAGTTTATATCTTGACAAATTAATTGTAACTAATTAAATGTAGAAAAAAGAAAGAAAGAAAAAAAAACAATTTAAAAATTGACTCAGCGCCAAGTTCATCAAGCGGCTAAATGAGCAACATGTCACATCCACAGATTCATTACGCACAAGTCTGTCCACAACACAAAGTAGTATTAACAGAGACTGATATTAAAAACATTCATGCTAATGAGAGAAGTGAATAAACACCATACAGTATATGAATTAGTTATAAAATGAGTGACAGCTGCAGTGGAAAATACATTTACTTACTGTACTAAAGTATTTTTTCTCCACTACATTTCAGGAATATTGTACTTTTTACTCATTTATTTAACAGCTATTGTTACTAGTTACATTACTGAAGAAGAAACATATGACAAACTTATAAAATATGATGTATAACTACAGATTAAAAGCCCTCCAGTCGTTTTCAGTCTGTGTGTCTGATTAGATTTGCTCCCGTTGAAGTTGTGTAAAGCTACATTCAGATGTATGTAAGGTCACCAAACTATGTAAAAACATGAGTTTGAAGGTAGTTGTTATTCGTCCTGCAGCAGTTTATACAATAGTTCAAATTAGTTCCACTGCAACAGGCACCATTAAAGCTGCTTACATTTTATTGCATCAATAATAATAATAATCCACTAATGCAATATACTTAATATGGAGCCCTGATGTTATGATTTTAAAAAAAAAAAAATCCTCCTAGAAAACATAAGGTAGGTAACATAAGATATAATTCAATAACTTTTGTTAACAAGATAGACAAGAAGAATAAATAATAAGATTAATAAGATAAAAATGAATAAATAGACATTTTAAGTTGCAAATATGTTTTAAAACAAACATTCAGTGAAATTGCAGTTTTTGACTGACACTTTATTGTCCACGACTACATGATGATTTAACATGTTTTTTAGCAAATTGTGCAACATAATTTGTGTAATTGTGCCAGCTTCAGACTCGAAATGGCACAGTTCTATGCAGCAGGTGGCCTCGTTTGTGTTGTTGTAACATTTGTTTTTAATGCTAATTGTAGTAGCACAAGTTTTTCTGTTTATAACATTAGAAGTTGCACCATAAATGACCTTTTTACTAAATTCACCACACCTGTTCAAAACACAGACCCATTTAAGCAGCACATTATTCCAATGGATATGTTTTATCTCAGACTGTTAGGCGCTATTTTTATGCTGTCATTTTTTACTCAACCAAAAGGGTGAAAGGAATCAAAGTAAGTTGTACTTTCCCTAATGAGCAATATGAATAAAAATATGGCTGTGATTTATATTCATATACAGTATATTCATTTCCCTGTCTGACTTGTCATAGGGGGAATTTTCCTTTTATAGATCTACTTCTCAGTAATGAGAAAACACGTCAAAAGGGAACTTCACTATATTTTTGATTACACTTAAGAAATGTTTAAATGCACACAACTCAATTGAAACCTACCGTGAACGTGTCTTTTCACTACGCAGCCTCCACAGCAAGGTCATAGAAGAGGTAAACACTTCAGCAGGCCAGGTGTTTGCAAGCCCGAACACCTGAACCCCAGAACACTCAATTCAAAGCCTGCTCACTGCACAACTATGATTTTTTTTTTTTTTTTTTTTTTTTTCTTCACCTTGAGAGTAAAACAGAGTCCAGAGGAAATGGGGCCGGTGAGTAGTAAAGGGTGTAATACAAGCTTGGCACTTTGTTCTCCACAGCTGAGGCTCCGTCCTGCTTTCAGAAGACTATTCCCAGATCAGGTCCGCCTTCTCCACTGTACTTTCTTCTCCAACTAAGAACAGTAAGAAACTTTTCTTTTCCAGTAACTTTGGACTTAATTTAAATTACGGAACATTTAAGCTGTGGGACAATTACTAAGTAATAACTTGATAAGGTAATTTAGAGTAGGAGCAATCAAATAGAGCATTTGTCTTTATGATTCAAACGTTTATGATGTCCTTACGTTTATGTCACAGATTAAATATTGATTTTATATCAAATCACATTATAGGTTAGATTCTACCTCAAAAACAAAATCGATTTAAACATTATACTTAACCACATGTTGTCGTTTGCTTGACTGCTATTTCTTTAGGGCTGTCTTTGTTATTTACTATTTGATCACAAATTTAATTTTTGTCAGACAGAATCTGCTTTGAGTCGCATGGTGCAATCTACGGCGGCCTGGAAGTCAAGGATATTGACTTCACTTTTTCATGAAAACAATTAAAACAGTCTCCTTATTTAATGATAAATGTGTAGCAAACTCATACTTTCATCTGAAATAATGTATCAGTACTCGCAACATTTTATTTTAACCTCCAATCTAGAATTCATATATATAAATACAGTATAAGAAATGGGGGAAAAAAATGAAAGGTTTGCTGCACTACAAGTATAAATACTTCTTCACACATAAAATCTTAATAAAAAATTAGTAAGTGGACCTTTAGTTAAAGTTTTTGGTTATATTACTATTTCCAAAGTAAAGAATATAACCTTCAACCTTAATGTGTTTTCATGAATTTTGAACACATTTATAAAGCTGTGAATGATTTTCTAGGTGTTCTGTATATAAACAGTTAATAAATAATATCACACTGCAGGGATTTGTTCACGTGTCTAATTACATATCATTAAATATGATTACGACTGTCACATCAGTCATTCATTAACTGTCTACACAACAATTATGGATGCTTGAAGTCAATGTCATTTATTATCCTTTCATTTACGCTCTCTACTGCAGCTGTTTACTTCACACAATTATGTAAACATCACGTTATCTATGTATGGATGTATACTGTGCATCTTTACAAACTACCTATTATTATTTTTTTAGCTTCGTAATTTTAACATAAATTACTTTATTATCATAGAAGGTGTGATGTTCATATTGATACATAAACATACTTCTTTATGGGTTTCTTTATACCACTGTTCTTTATCATTTTCATAATCCTCACCCTGAAATCAATTTCTGAGTCTGGTCAGTAAAACTGGGGCTAGCGAGCGGGGAGAGGGAGCGAGTAGTACAAGCTAGGCATTTTGTTCACTACAGCTGAGTCTCCGTCCTGCTTTCAGGCTATTCCCAGGCCGGGCCTGCCTACTGTGCTGCACTCCCCTGCCTGCCTATGATTTGTGGAGTCCACTGGGGAAGGAGCTAGCTCTCCCATAGGTTAAAATCTGCAAACAATGAGTCCTGTGTCTGTGAAGGATGGCCTACATCCCTCCCCATTTGTCTGCGCTTTATCCCCATCTCAGAATCAATTGTTAAACCCCAAAGTTTGCTTAACATGCACTCCCTGTTATGCTTGGGGAAAAAAAAAAAAAAACCAGGGGGGGGTGCCGAAATAGAGGCGAGAGTGAGACAGGGGAAGAGAAAGAGATCAATGTTGTCCCGAAGTAGAGGTGTGGATGAGAGGGACTTTCAGTATGACTTTCAGGGTCCTAATTAGGGACAGGACAGCGAGCTACCTCTCTCTGTGACATTTAGCTGGACATACTTGATAAATGTCACACGGCTGGATACAGCCACGACAAATGGATGCATCAACAACGGCTTAATAACCTTTACTGATTGTCCTGCCAGGAATTCAAATTCTTTATCTGCTCTCCCTTGCATCCCTAAAACACCGACTGCTAATAATCCACACTGGGTGCGGGGTGGATGCGCTTGCATGTGTGTATTTGCTTGTACGGGTTAAGCCAAATGAAGTGTACCAGGAGGCTGTCGGCATGTACCCTCACGCTTACGTGAGTGTGTACGGCTGTGTGCTCGAACGTTGCGATGTGTGAGCGCCAAGTTATCTTGGCCAGGAGAGCAGCAGCGAGAGGGAGACATTTATAAACAATCAGAGAAAATGGAGAGCTGTAGACCTCCCGCACATCTTTCCAAACTTATATCTCGCTGAGAAGCCAACTGAATTAATCAGCTCCCAGGACAATACAACAATCGGAAAACATGAAGCAGAAGATTGAGCCATTTCTCAGTAATAAGATCATTCAGGAAGTAAATGTCATGTACGTCATGTGAGCAAAAACTTCTAATAAAATAATCAAGGCGTTGCTTAAGTGGGACAAACAATCCTATTTGGGACTAACTGAGTCTCGGAGAGCAAAATCCTCAGAGGTGTTTTTAAGAGTTACTACCAACGAGCCTGTCAGACTTTAGTTCATTTTTAATGAAGAACACAGTCAGACTTAAACTCTGGCATATCAGTTTTTCGCTGGATTCATTTCGGTCCCGTTTGGAACTTGTAATTGGCCTCTGATTAAAAGTGACATCCCGGCAAGTAGCTGGAAGATTTGATAAGCTGTGAGTCTTTATGTGAAGCCCAGGCCAGTTGTGAGTCAACCAACAACTACATGACATATTTGGGGCAAAACACAAATAAGGTGCCGTTGGTCTTTCGGTCAATTGTCTCGGAAAGCAGCTGATTTGGCACCGCCAGCTTCCCGCAATATGAAGTTGGCAGCTTTTACACAATAAAGCACTTTCTTATGTCTTTTTCCACTTTTCCTTTGTATTACTTTTGCTTAGGGCAGTGATTATTTTAAAAGAACAAACCCCAAATGGACATGCTAAGGCTTCTTTTCTTTTGAAGTTAGTCTTTGATATGGAGAATACGTACATAGATTTATATTTATGGTTTGCTCTGCATATAAAATAAAAAAAACATTTATCTGATTAAATTAATTGTCTAAATATATACTCCTTGGTTTGTTTCAGGGATTCTTTTATCTGTGAAGTGCACTGCGCTCTCCCTGGACCTAAGCTCCTGAGTGATTACCCTTGGTGTGTGTATGTGTGTGTTAGCATGCCTGAAGCGCATTCACATGCGCTGGAGTGTTTGCGTATACCTGCATATGCATGTATATGCGTGTATATGTGTGTAGTATGTTTCAAATCATGCAGCCTTAGCTGCTGTGTGGTGGCTAATTGCCTCTCCTGAGGAATAATTAGGTGACAAAAGCAAACGTAATGGTGCCTCGGCTGCAGGAAAAGATATATGTTATGTCTTGTGTGTGGTTCAGCGTGCAGCGCCATTTGTTTGCCGGTGGTAAGGATAGGAGGAGAGGACATAGCAGAGGCCGTAGATTTGGAGGCCAAAACCTGGAGAAACAAAGATGGTGCAACAATTAATTACGGCTAATTAGATGTATCCATTATATTTACTGGGCCAACAATAAATCAAATGGTCAAGCTATTTTTGTCCCTAAAAGACTTGTAACTAACGCCCAGCAAGCATGTACACGTGCGAATATGCTGATGAGGGTGTGTTTGTGTTAATGCACTGTATTTTTGGACCTGTGTGTGTGTGTGTGTGTGTGTGTGTGTGTGTGTGTGTGTGTGTGTGTGTGTGTGTGTGTAAACTGCTATTTACTGTTTGCTTTCCAGGTGTTCAGAGCTGGGTCGCCGCGGACTCCCTCCTCTTAGATTAATAATCCATTAGTAATCCATTTCACTAATGAGCACTCAGCGGAGAGTCGGGACCGAGGGGGACACGGAGACGGTCAAGGGAAGCCAAGTGCATAATTAATGTCTCAGCCAATCAGATGTGCTATTACAGTTGCTCCCTCCTGGAGTGAGATGTCACCTGTCCAATAAAACTTCCTTTCTGATGAGTGAACAAATTAAATGGGATAAAGTACTCAGATTACTGAACTGATCAAATTCCTGTTAGAAACAAAAAGAATAAGAATAACTTAATTTTAAAGTCAAATTTAAAAAATTAATTGTTTGAATCTGTTTGTATCAGAAAACATAACACTGGAGCAATTGTGCATAGTTTGAATTTTTTTCCTAAAAAAATATGTTTAAGCCTCTGATCTCTGGATAAGCATTTCCCATGTCAGTGTTCATCAGCTCTCACCCGCTGTTCGTCCCACATTGAGAAGAGTGGGTGTAGCTAGGATTAGCTGTCTCTGTCATGGGTCCAGTACGGAGAAGACAAATAACCAGACTGTGAAAACTCTCAGCATGTGCAGCCCTGTAACATTACTACTCCACGATTAGAATCACAACATGGAGTAACTGACGTACAGAGTGATGTACAAAGTGCTCAAATCACAGATGGGACTTAGCGCAAACAGCAACAGCTAACACTGTCAATCGCCTAGTCGGCTAACCGCGTGCTTGACTGTTGGATCTGTTGTGATATAATTAAAAATATCACAATACAAAATAGTTTATGTTAACTCTTTTATGGCAGATGTCGGACCAATCAAATTACAGAACACAAATTATGATTTAAAAAAAACAAAAAATTCATGCACACTGGAAGCAACATCAATAAAACTTAAATTTCTTCTTTGTAATAATTACAATTTTTACCTAACAGGTACACAAGTCAAAACAAATACCAAGGTTATATGTACTAATTTCTTTGACAAAAAAAAAAAAAAAATCAAATTCAGTTTGCACTCCCTTTTGATAATTAGTGTGAAAGGAGTGAATTTAGAGGTGACTTTTTAATGACTCTCAGGCTCCACTCGAGGTACACAGACTTGATAAGTATGTGGCTGTCACGCTGTGATGGGCAAAGCACTGTTGTGTGCTTTTTTAATATAGTTCCGTTGGGGTTTGTGGTACCTAAAAGCTGTTACAAGGTCTGGCACATCAAAATGAGCAGGTAAACACAGAAGATTCCTCACAGCCACCGCCAATCCAGCACGACTACACCAATCTAGATCCTGTGTTTCAAGCCTAAACAGAAGATTTCCCCGGTGCCTCACCTTCTTTCCCCACGGATCTTCTCTCTCCTGTTTAACAGTCAGAGCATGATGGAGCCTGACAAAAGAGGCTGTTAAAAATTGAACACCGTAAGTGGGGAAATATGGTAGGTGGGCCTATTGTTACCTCCACCCACATGCATGGGTGAAATGTGACACCCTCTTCTCCTCTCACTCCCTCTACATCTCCTCTCTCCTTTTCTCCCCGCCTTCCCTGGGGGAAGCCCTGTATCCCATTCATTCGATTGCCCTACATGATGGATGTGCAGTGTGAGGAATGGGCTGTCCCGGGGGCCATGGCGTCGTTTCTGGGTTAAACAGCATCCTATATCAAACCCATCTATACCTTCACAAGCAGGAAGCCTGTTTACTGGGGCGGGAAAGCACCGCAATCCATTTCTTGTCAGGGTGTCTTGTGGATGCAACAGAAACTTGGACAACCACAGCTTTGGGGAGTGTTGTAAGACAGAGGCGGAGATAAATATGTACTGCGGTTTGGGGAGCTTGGAAGCTTAGGAGCAACACTCAAGTTTGCAGCATCACTGCTAACATTGAATTTGTAAGATCATTCTGTCGAATTGAAAGACGAAGGTCAATGTGTGATGTCATTCAATGAGTGTCCATGATCAGATTTTGAAATTTAATTTCACTTGATTAGCATTTTCATATTTATTATGTTGCAGTGCTCAATCGGGCAATTAAAGGACCACACCGGTGTTTTTGCAAGTTTTAGCTCCATCAGTTGTCTTCCCATTTATTTAGTTCATTCAATTTTTGCTTTAATTTCACAACTTGTGTTTACTCTCACTGGCTGTAGGAAGCACATAAATGACAAAAGTCTTGTCTAGTGATCAGTCTGCATAGTCTACTACATTTCTCACAGCTGGAAGACATATTCATCAAATATATCACATTATATCATTGTATTATATATAATTATATAATGTGATATACACAAAAAGACATATTAACACTTACAGTGTGAACAGGAAGTTAAAAACACATGCACAATATGACTGAGACAGAAAGATTAATACAGACTTCGTGATGGGATATATTGGGAAAACAAGTAAAAATTTCTGCTGATGCAAATTGGCTTGTTAAAATCTAAAATTATATAAATAGTTTCATCATTCTAGTACAGAGACCTGCTTTATTCTTTCTGTTTAAAGATATACACATTCAATTCAAAAATTTAAAAAGTTGTTTTATTTTGAAAGAGGCTGAAATGTATTTACTACAGTGGCTTCTTTGAAGAAAATAAACAGGGATTTTCTTGTGTGTGGTATATGGGCTAAAATATGCAGAAACACTGGTTGGCTTATTTTCCCACAATTCTTTAGTGGGATTGAGATACAATTTTCAAATGCTGCATTACAGATGCGAAAGTATCTAATATTTGGTCTGATAATTGATAACCCATCGGCAATTCCACGACGCCACTGCCATGTCATCGTTAGAAAATAAAACCAATTGTTTTGTGAAATGACAGTTGATTGTTCTCTCAATTGAAACCCCACTAATTAAATGAGAGAAGAAAACAGTCCCTGCCTTGATACCCAGTGGCATGATGCTGTGAACTTCTCCTCTGTTATTAACACATTTTTCAATAACTTACGTAAACCAAAATGGAAATCAAGTCATGCCTTATTATGCAAGTATATATTATTTCTCTAAGATCGTTTTGAATCTTTTGATATCCTGCAGCAGCCTGGGAAATAAACTTAGGAATCACTTCTTTCAAAATCCTCTCAACAATGGCAGCCCAGGGATTCACTTATATAAAAAGGTAGCGAATAATATTATTTGAATACTTGAGATAATTCAGTACACACACAGTGAGCGCTGCCTGTATATATCTGCCTCTCTTTGAATATCTCAGCTGCTGAGGGATTCGCTGTTTTTTTTTTGCTTGTTTTTTTTTCATGTATGTGTGGATCCTGGAGAATTCACATGTGCACGTATGTACATGTGTTTATGTGACACACTGTGGCATGTTTCCTAGAGATAAGACTGCAGTGTCTGGCCCTCTGCAGCCCTCACCCCAGGAAAACTGTGATCAGAGGAATCTCTTATTCTCTGCAGGATACCCCTCTGCAGTCACAGCCAGCAGCACGACACCCTTAATGTTCACACCGAGGTACAAAGGACCTGTGGTAGGTGATTTTTATCTTGCTTTAAAATAAGATTTTGAGCAACTCCTTTGCTGTTACAAAGTATTATGAACATAATTTTGTCATTAAGATCCCACATCTGTGGAGTGATAGGAATAAAGAATGATAATCAAAAGCCCCGCAGGTTACCTTCATAAATATCCTCTATCTAAGCTCTCTCTGGCGTGGTTTCAATTTACCACGGGCTTGCTTTCTTTTTTATCCCAGTAACACAGAGGAAGACCTGAGAAGGTAAGATGATACTCCACTCCATATTGTGCATTAAATCCAAGCTAATGCGGTGTGGGCTCACCTGTGCGCTGTGGGAGGGTCAGGAGTCAATTAGTGGGATTGGTGGGCAGTCTCAGCCAAGCGGTCCGAGCCGGTGACAGTTTGTGGTGGACCACCACACCGCGGAAGCCAGGTGAGGAGCGGGGGAGCCTAAATGAAATGCTAATACGGGCCACATAAGTCAGGGCTCTCTAATTGGAACACAGCTGCTGCAGGGACCAAGTTTCCCATGAAGCGCTGCAGAAGCAGAGGAACCAGTGGGTCACCGTGATCAGGTCAGGTTCTCTCTCTGTGTGCAGCTCAAAATACCTGGCCTAAAATGGCTGCTGGAAACCTCAGGAAGGGAAACAATGAACACTTCAAAGAACAAAGAAACTCACAGTCAGTGTCGCTTGTCATTAAAGCTGCATAATAATATATCAAATTAAATATCAATTAAATCAGGATAATGATTTTTTTTTTTTACCTTTGAAACTAACAGTTAAAAAAAAAAGTTTGACAATTTGGGAAGAATTCTTGTTTGCTTTGTTGCTGAGAGTTCATATCTGTCTGTTCAGGATGAAGCTACAGCCAGGAGAGAGTTCATTTAGCTTAGCCGCTAGCCTGGCTCTGTCTAAAGCTCACTAGTTTAACAGGAACAGTGCACATTAATAAACATTGCTGTAAATGTCAGAGTTGGTCTAAAGGCTATTGTTTTTTATCAGTAATCAACACTGTAATTATGTCATTGTTAAATGCGTGCAAAAAACCAAAGTGTAAGAATGACAAATTATGTTTTTTTGTTTTTTTTTACAGGAGGTTTGGCACATTTCGTTTAAAGCAGGCTAGCTGTTTCCCCCTGCATGCAGTTTTTATGTTTAACTAGGCTACATCTCTAGCTTCATATTGAACAGATATATATTCTCAGCAAAGTGAATAAGTCTACTTGCCAACAAAAATAGAAGCACTAATGACTTTTCTAATTCATCTGACATTTACTTTGAGATAGTGTGATACAGATGTCATCCCAACCCTGCAAGTGTCTTTCTTCCTGAGGTTTCCACCAGTAATGCTAGGCAAAGTATTTTGAATTAATGAGCTTTAGACGTGGTGGTGGGCTGATTTAATTAATTAATTAATTAATTAAATTACTTACTTATTTTTGGACAGAACAGTTTCTCCTTAAATACAGTCTTAGGCAAAGCTAAGCGTTTCCTGGTTCTAGCTTCATATCTAACACAGACATGACAGTGGTATCCTCTCATCTAACTTTACAAGATATAGGCAAACAAATGAGCATATTTCTGTTTATGCCACACTATTTCTTGAAGCTAAATATTGTAATTCTTTCAATATACAGTGATTGAGCCTAAAAATGACAATGGTGATTTTAGCAACAATTAATGGGATATTGCAGCATAACATTTGGAGAAAATTGGCTCATGCAGATGTGCCAACACAGACTGATGTGCTTTTAAAAACCTTCAGCAACTTTAAAAATATTTAAACAGAAAAAAAAGAAGAAAAAAAAGCACTGCTCTACTTTTAGGTTATGACTCTGCAGCGTGCACTCCAGTCTTTATTCTCCTCTGCTCTGTGGAGATATTCTTGGAAGGGAGGATGTTACTGAATCACAAGCCAAGCTTGAGCATTTTGACAGCTTCTTAAAGCTTTTCTTAGATTTTAAGCCTCTCTTTCATTGCAAGTGCTGATGTCAATGCAGCATAGCATGACACAAGTTCAGATGAACACATGATTAGCTGAAAAAGGAGTGTTCTGTATTTCAGCTTTTCAAACAGGAGGGCATAAGTCAAGCTAAGACAGAAACAAAAAACATGCAGTGGGAGGATCAGAGAAATAATGCAAAATACTGACTTGGAGAGAAGTGGAAAACTCAATAGTCAGTCATCTCACACTGCATTTCAAGTCCACCAGACTCCGTCCACGAGCTGTCTTCATCATGTTTCAAGGCCCACTCTTCTCTCTTCAAATGGAAAGGGAATTTGCCGTAGAATAATGCATGAGCTCATCGTGGGCGACGGACAGGAGGCTCCTGCCTCAGAAGTCTGCCTGCCTTATAGACGGCAATGCGATTGATAGGAACCACCCAAGAGGGAACCTCAGGTGGCGAGGTGTTTGGCGAGCCTTTAAAGCCTTCGCCTGTAATAATGAGTCCATCTCCCACAGTCACATTAGCTCAGGCCAAGACACAGACGCAGAGAAAATTCATTTTTCTGTAGATTTGAGATTTGAAAAGAAGGCTTAAAGTGTCGCTGGTTTTCTCTGGTAGAAATCAATAATGCGCTGCTATTTTGGTGACATATAACACATGCCTACTTCTCTTTAGAGCCACGGTGAAGCCCGGAGTGAGACTAATGTGCAAGCACCCGTACGCCCACAAGACTCACAGTTGTCTTCTGCTTTGAACCATTCTTACTGATTCAAATTCAGTCTCCTGAGGGGAAGAACTGCTGATCGGTTTTGCTGACAATCACCCCTAAATTTCTTTAAGAAAACAATGCCCCTTTCGCTTTTTTTGTCAATAGGAAAATGAAATCATGAGGTGATGCTAGAATAGACGCTTGCGATGTGTATGTCACAGAAAAAGCTGTCACGCCTCTTGCTCATTTCCTCCACCCGTACGTTTACAGCGCGAGTCGTCCTGCAGAAACCGTCCCTTCCCTGTCATCTCTCTCTCAACTCAATAATTTCAGTGTCTCCTCTGCTGTCAGTGTTTATCAGCCACTTACAGCCACTAGATGTACCCTGCCTGGACACCTCTGGACGCGGGACACAAAAACATGCGGACGGGCTGACAGATAGAAAACTGATTCTTTACAAGTGAGGTCAGAGGACTGTATCCAAACCGTCTGGCAGAGTACACTAATATCCCCATGCTGAGCAGCGTGGTGCTATTGAGCGCGACCATGCGCATCCGTCTCGCTCCACTGCACTCAATGAGCCAAACCCATGGAATTGATGGGCAATGGGAAGGAAAGGAGGAGAAAGAGAGAGAGAGAGGAGGAGAGCGAATGATTGTGCTGCTCTCGCTAATGCACATTATTCCATCACATAAACATCAAGATTCTTTGAAATAGAAGGGGGTGAGAGATTTGGCTTTGTTGGACAATTCGCAATCCTGGATGGGAAATGTGAAAAGTGTTGCTGTCGGGCAAAAAGAAAACTCCTCTTCCTTCTGTCAGCTTGAGCTCTCGCTACCTGCTAGAACTCGTTCATTATAACAACAGCCCCAACCACTGCATTACTACATTCCTCTCCCTGGCTGTACAAGCCTTCGACTTTTTTTAAATTTTTTTTTTTTATAAATGTTATTGTCTGCTCCCCCTTCTCACTTTGAAAGCCATAAAAGTCTGGTGTGTTGTATCATCAGCCTCCAGTGACATTTGATGGACTGTTGGATGAAAGCAGCTGCAAGAGTCTGGAGGGAGGACACAGCATCAGCAGGAGTAGGAAGTCAGTGTACCCAGTCCTGATGTGATGTTCTCTTTCCTGCCACATTATCTCGTCCAGCCTGACTTGCATGCAGTGAAAATGCAGCGCTGCAGCTTTCATTAGTGCACGAAGCAAAGATTATGGCTCAATGCAGGGTTATGAATTATGCATGGGCTATGCACCGTGGTTCGCCGTGCAAGCCCCCTCCCTAATATTCTCCCTGTGCATCCTAACATGAGGAACACGCCCACGGAGTATTGCTCAAACTCATGCACAGTGAGCGCATCAACATTCAAATTGGCGAAAAAACACGTTGGCACGTGGAATGCACACATGGAGTCGTACTTTAGGCCTGAAAAGTTGCAATCAAAGTGTCCGCTGGGTCACTCTTCCTGTCAAGTGTGAGAACTGCTCAGTCACACTGTGAAATTCTCTCGCTTACTTCACCTCCTGTACCTTTTGATGACGTAAACCCTCATTCTTCCTGGAGTCATCTCTGTGCTTGGCTTTGCTCAGGTAGAAGAATCCACAGAGGCGCTGTCACTTGGGCCGCAGACGGCACATCCTCACTTGTGCTTACTTGCTGCACAGTTTCATCACCAATCTTCCACCTATTGACTGATATATTCAGATAATGTGAGTCAATTCGGTGACATAAGGGGAAGCTGCGTTTTGTTTCCCAATTCCCAATTATACTTAGTCCTTTAGGTCATGTAAATAAGGGAATAAAACTAAATTCTAACTGCTTGAGAATCTCACCACCCATCACAAAATGTTTTGAAATAAAGTTTGTAAAAACATATTTTCAACACTGCAAGGATTATGTGGAGGAGGTAGGATTAAAAGGAGAAGGATCACGGATGATTTGCTTTGAACGTTTGCATTCCATTTGATTCCCATCTTAAGTTTTACGTCTCGCACATTTTAATATTTTGTTTAACCGTGACTGACGAAAGCATTCCCTGAACTTCAAGGTGCTAAGTTTTTTTTTTTTTTTTGGCACAACAGAAACTCGAAGGCAGCCCAGCTGAATACAGTCCTGTGAGCAAATGGCAGGATATTTACTGTGGCTGGAGGTCTGCGCATGTTAATGACATTTAAATCTCCACAGCAGATGGTGGACATGACAGAAGCAGCAATAAATACTATTAGTAAAATCCAAAGCAAAGACAATAACAGCCATAACTGTGATGAAGTTTCAAAACCCAATAATAAATGAGGGAGAAAATGATTTCGAGCTGGCTCTGGACAACAATGTTAAAAATAATAATAACGAGAAAATGAACAGAAAAGATGACATGTTTGTCCCTTAAACCAGTCAAGGAGATTGATCATGTTCATTTAAATCTTGCATTAAACATTCCCAATAAACTATAATCCACCATTGAGAGACTAATCTTAATCAAACCATAAATACCTCTATTAATGTATGAACCTTTTGGGATGGTAGAAGTAGGGGATTATCAGCAGTCAAATATGGAATGTATGGAAACCTGGTGGCTATAACCATGCACTGACTTGTCCAAAAACTATGGCAGACAGCACCTAAGAAGTACTTATACTCATGCATCTTTTAAGTCAATGAGGGAGTAAATTGGGGTAGAAGATTATCTGCAGTCAAGTCAAGCATATAGAGAGAACTGCAGTTACTATGCATTGACCAGATTGTTAGTTCTTGCACCAAAGCTTCTGCTATAATAATAGCAAAAACTAATGACCCTCTTGAGCACGTTGCAGTGTGATGAAAAGTGAAAGCAACTACTGATTTTTGCTAACCCCATCTCCTCCTGGTGTGTGGTGGTGTAGCAGTGATACAGAAGGTGGGTGTGCTTGACCTGTATAACGCACTGCTGCCGAAATCGTTGATGAAGGATCATAGGGAGGCCAACGTGCAGGGGAGGATGAAGACGTGAGGGTTTGAGCATAGCTCGGAGCCACGTGTGCGCTCTGGTGATTTTCTGGCATCTACATAAGAAACACACGGACTGTTGTAGTTACAGGTGAAGCTGTGCTACACGTGAAAACTTTCCAAACTGAAATATACGTGAAACAAAAAGCACAAGAACCTTCAATGTAAGTCATGAAGCTCAAATATGTTATTCTTTAATGTGACTTAAATCTCTATGTATTTCAGTGGTCGCTCATAGTGTTAAAGCCACAGAGCATTACTGTATCACCCGACTCTGTTTAAGCTTCTTTCAGCTCATTGTTTCGGTTTTCAGGAACTCAGCTTAACTGTTGTATTCGGCTGCAGCAGGCAGCTGCTTTAAGCTAAAATGCACTAAAAGCCAAGTGTCCACGACCTGCTCAGCTGCATGATGCAGCAGAATTTTACAGCTGTAAAATTTCTTTCATTTGTGCAAATGCCTTAACTTTTTTCCTTAAGAAAGAAAACCTTTTAAAAGATTGTGTGCAACACCCTTAAGTAACTCCCTCAGCTAAGGAGAAATTAAACCTTAAGTGCGATACTAAAGTAGAAATCTTAAAGTGTTTTGTGCAACCGACCAATGATGTTTCTCTCAGGAGTTGGTAGAGACCAAAAATAGCTAAAAGTAGAGTGAATGTTGGAGTTACAGCCGTCCATTGACACCTGAGCCTCAAAATGTCCGCCTGGATTTTTTTGCTTATTTTAACTATAAAAAGGTCAGAAAATGTCCTGTGAGTAAGTGCTTTTGTCCATTTTTCCAGAATACTTGGAACTTTATTTTCAATTTACTGCATAACACTGTAATAACAGTTTAAATGAAGGAAAAACACAAAAACGGAATTTGATTTTAAAGTTTTAGTAAAGAAAAAACACTGAAACTGTACATGAATAACAGGTTTTCCATCTTAAATTTGAAAAGTATAAAACTATTTACAATAAAATTTGTGAACTTACAATAAACTTGTAGTGCATAACAGGCCATAAAATTAAAACTATATACAGGCGTTTTTTCCCCACACAGGACAATTGCTCCTCTCTGGCTGCAGACTCAAAGATCTTGGTGGTGCTGCCAGTAGCAGTTCCTCTCTGGCTGCAGACACAGGCCCACATCACATTCCTGACACTGCCAGGCAGTGCTCTTTTTACAGAGCTTGCAGCGCCGTCGCCCCATGCTGGCTCGGTCAGATTTTGTGTGGCCGCTGCTTGTGGGGATAGGCAGATGTTGGTTACCTCGGGTCTTCTGTGGGCCATTTTTCACGTCAACTCCAAGGAGGTGCGCAGTAAGCTCCTCCTGGAATCGCTGACGTGTCATAGGCTTCTCTTGCAGGCTGGCACAGCGAGTCTTGTGGATCACGAACGAGTTGGTCACGGCAATGTCAAGCAGATGTTGGAAGACAGTGGTGGGCCATCTCCTTGTTTTACGGTGGACAGAGTTTGTGCCAATCATGGTCTGACGTGTCTACTCCCCCCATGTACTTGTTGTACTCCGTTACTGAGGTGGGTCTGGGGAAAGAGATCTTCTGTTGTGGCCCATCACCTGTCTTTGACCAGCGCTCCACTGTGTCCCCACTGTAGACTGGGTGGATGGTGGAGCACAGGGAGACTTCTCTCACATCCATCCACTTCACAAACAGAAGATCTCTGTCCCTGATCCACCGGATGCTGCCTCGTGGTGATTTCTTTGTGAGTGCATTTTCTTGGGTGGTGGGGACACCAACTCTTCCCTGCCTGTATAAGAAGAAGATTACTTTGTCATTTCATAGTACTTGTATACACTGAATTTATTCTCTGCATTTGACCCATACTATATATGATAAACATCACTAGGAGCAGTGAGCAGCCATTGCACATTACCTGTAGGTCCCACAAGCTCCAAATCCCTGCTGCCTCAGGTGTCGGAAGAGGAGGGGACTGGTGTAAAAATTGTCCGTGTATATTGCATATCCAGACCCCAGATAGTCTTTGTTGACCAGTCCTGCTACAACATCAAATGAGAGCCCCTTCCCTGATGCCCACTTGGACTTCCCCGTGTAGAGCATGAAGTCAATGGTGTAGCCGTTGATGTCAGCAAGCACAAAAAACTTCAGCCCCCACTTTGTTGGCTTGGCCTTCATGTACTGCTTGATGCTGAGCCTGGCCTTGGTCCCAACCATCCTCTCATCGACTGCAAGGTGCTGTCTTGGGTGGTAGATGGCCTTGCAATTCACGCAAATCAACTCCATGAGAGGTCTGACTCGGTGGAGGTGGTCATAATCCTCTGTGCCCTTTTTCTTGTCATTTTCCTCATTTTTCTTTGGGCCATTCAAATTAGACAAGATGGCCATGAACCGGTCTCGGGACATGGCGGTGGCGGGGAATGACACATGGAAAATTGTTTGCTGACGCCAAAAGTCACTAATCTTCGGCAGTTTCAAAACTGCCATGTACAGCAACATGCCAATGAATTTCTTCATTTCATCTGGAGTTATTTCAGTCCAGATGAACTTTTTCCCTTTCTCCAGGTTTTTGGCTGCATTCTTGTTGGTGTTTTCGCAGAGGAGTTTGAAAACTGCAGCATCAAAAAAGTGGGAAAAGATTTCACCTGGTGGTGGGTTTCCCATATTGAGAGGGGGTTGGACACCTGGGGTGCGTTTGGGGTTGAACCTGAGGGACTCCATCATCAGGCTCTGCCTCAGTCTTCCACCTTTGATGATGTGGTGAGCGGCTACGGTCTCTAACACCATCACCGGAGCCTCCAGCATCCCCACGGCTTCTCCCTCTACGATAGATAGATATAACTTTATTCATCCCCGAAGAGAAATTAAATTATCTAATAGCTCATCAAAACATAAAAATGTGGTGGACACGTGCATATAACACACACAGAATAATTTGTTACACAAACAAGACTTGGTAACGTAACGTTGCACTATTCTAAAAAAGTCACCAAACAATGCATGAGCCATATTTCGTAGTGCATGAAGTGCACATTTATCCATAAAAAGTACAAATGCACACATAGTACAAACTTACAGACTTGGTAAAAAAAAAAAAGTCACCACGCAATACAAGCGTCGATTTACACATACAATAACGTAAAGAAAGTAAAAACTAGATAGAGAAAAGTCAGAGAGCTTCATTCATTCAGAAATTCAACTTGGAAATTCAACTCGTCTAACGTTACCTTCCTTCGCCAGAAGTTGCTCCTTCGGTTGCTCCTTCGTCCTCAAAAGGTTTTATTACACGGGATGGCCGTCTTGCTAACATTTTCAATCAAAAATTCGCTGTATTTCTCCACTCTGCTGTCTCTGTATTCGCCAGTAACGAAAGGGCACTTTCCCGGTCTTCCGGTAGAGGCGGAAGTGAAATTACCGTAATGACCTGCCTATAAAGCGCAGGGTCTTAGCTTTCAGAAACCGGTGGAATTTTTCCGATTGCTCAAACCCTGACAGAGTTACGGTAATCCAAAGTGCGCCTGTGCAAATGTGTCGTCGACGACACACTCGTTTTTAAAGGGAAGAAAAAAAAAAGAAAACCTTTTAAAAGATTGTGTGCAACACCCTTAAGTAACTCCCTCAGCTAAGGAGAAATTAAACCCTAAGTGCGATACTTAAGTAAAAATCTGTTTTGTGCAACCGACCAATGATGTTTCTCTCAGGAGTTGGTAGAGACCAAAAATAGCTAAATGTAGAGTGAATGTTGAAGTTACAGCCGTCCGTTGGCCATGAAATCGTAGCTTGTTTACACGGCCCCCTAAGAGGCCCCCAAATTAGTTAATGCAGGGTTTGTTTCATTCTTCAGTTATTTAATTGGAAAACCTAATTGACAACAAAGCATATCATGGGTCTGCTTCATGGCACTCTAGGAGACTATGTTGCCTCACAAGATACGTTAGCCAGCTTGTCCTTCACTTTACATAAGCAAGACGGTAATACCTGAGTAAGTCGCCAGCACAAATTTGGGGTAATCGTTTGATGGATACATTTTTGACTGAGGTGGTAGCCACAGTATGTGTGTATAAAGCTCAGTGTTTATAAAAGCATTCATATAGAGCCAAGGTCCTTTACCATCATTACCTGAGACCTCTGTATTGCCTCAGAGCTGTAAGAGAGTTGCATGAAGAAAAAAAAAAGAGAGAAAATGTGGAAATCACTCCAAATTCGCACAAAATAGTGGCTTTAAAGAAAGCTATCATTTCTGAAATGCACCCTCTATTACCTCGCTCTCGATTCTTCCTGTGCAAACATTGTTTATGTAAGCAGGCATGGTTTTGAATGATAAGTGCTTCCTTTAATCAGTCTCTCCGTAAACCATCAGCGAGTTGTTTACCCTGCCTGTTAAGCCCTTGATACTAAATCAAAAGCTGGTTGCATTTTTTTTTTTTTTTTTTTCCTTGTGACTCTTGCAAGCGCTTGCTCTTTGTCCATCAAGTCTTGCCTTGCACATTCCTCTCTAGCTGTAACACACATGTAAAAAAAACACACAACCTGCAGGAGTCTGCTTAGATAACCCACTGGCTTCAGGCTGCTCGAAATATTGCTGCCACCATTGCTTTCCCATCACATATCAACCTGATCTCCAGAAAGCCCTGACAGCCTCCCGCAAATTTATTACTCAGTCTGTTTACATTGCAGTTTTCTCATTTTCAGCAAATTTCACTGTGTTTTATGCCCGCAGTTATGAGATGGCGATAAAGAATAAAGTGAAGGGAAGTGAGGGGAGAGTGAAGAAGCAACATTACTTCCCCCATTTCCTCTGTTGTGTCCCGTTGACCCCTAGGCTTTTGGCAGACTGGCAGTGTTGATTTTAGCCCACAATCAATTCATTTTAATCACAATGGGCAGCAGAGGGAGCGGGTGGGAGCGGCGTGCTAATTGATTGGCAGGTATTTGCATATACAGTATGCAACAAAATGTCACGACCGGCCTTGGTGGTGACCTGTGCGGGCTCTTGGCAAAACAAACTGATGAGGGTAATTTATCATGCGGCTCGTGCTCTGCTGAGCAGGGGCGGCCGCACCCACTATTGTTAGCATCGTCAGTCACCTGTCACGCCACGGTGGGCACGAGGAGAGGGAAGACGAGAGGAGTCGACAGGAGGGGAGAGAGGAGGGGGAGGAGGAGCAGCTGAAGATGAAGACGTAAAGAGAGAGAAGGGAGAGATGATGTGAGATGATGGCACTTTTGGTGAGATGTCAGACATTCACTACTGCTGCCGATCAGTAGATATGGCATGGGTGGATACTTATATTGTGTTATATAGACAGCAATACTCAGTCCACCTCAGCTATTTTCAAATATAGTATCCTCCAGACCATAAGTATTGTTCTAGCACCGAGGCTGCACAAATCTCTTCTTACTGACACACTTTAATGAGAAAATATTGATTGCAATCCATGTTGTCCTCATGCAAACAGTAAACAAATATACCCATTACCGGTAAAGGGCACATTTAAAAGAAAAAATAAATGCTACATTTAAGAATAATACATCATTATTCCATGTGCCGTCCTGGACAGTATTACCTGCATCTTCCAAAACCACAAATCAAGTTAGAAAAATAAATCAGTTTTATGATGGAACAAAAATGGTTAAGGTTTGGTACGGTTTATGCATCAAAATGGTTAGGTTTGGGGTAAGATCACGGCTTGGGTTCAAATAAGTACATAGTTAAGATTAGGGAAACGAGGTTTGGGTTAAAATGACTACTTTGTTTAGGTTATGTGATCTTCGTCGTCATGGTTACAACAATAAACATTGAAATTGTGATTGGTTGTGGTAAAAAAAAAAAAACTGAATAAGCCAGAAAGAGGAAACAAAGAGCTCTCTTCCATAGTAAAATGTGATATTTTGTTGACCCATCCATCCACTGCAACCTCCTCCCAATGTGGACTTTGTCGCTCTACAATAACATCCCCTTACTTTCTCCTTTGGTCCGGTCATAATCACTATGGCTGCTAGAGGGCTTCGTCACTTTATCATAAGTGGATGTCATAGAAGGACAGTCTCAAAAAATCAACCAAGTCTGTTTTTGTGTGTGTTTATACATAACAGGTGAGTCAGTTATGATAAGGCATTGAGGAGCATTGTTTTGGCTAACTTAGGTGATAAGTCAGCCTCTATAGTCTTTTAAGGCTCTTGTTACAGGTTAGGGTTTGTGCTGGTAAGTTAGGCAGGTAAGGTAATCATTTTTGAATGGAGCGCCACAAAGCAGACTGCAAAACTTTTTTATGGTGCAGTCTATCCACTGAGCACATTAACCCTCAAACAAACGACCAGTAAGACAGCAGGTTGACTCCCAGACTGTTACAATACTGAGTTTAGTAACAGTTGCGTAATTAAAGAATTTCAAGCTGTGATAATGAGCCCCTACAGAATTTAAGCAGTATACCTTAAATATAAATGTTCCTTAAGTAGCCCATTCTCATGAGTCAGAGTAGTAGAGCCAAGGAAGTCTTTTACCCGTCCAGTGGTTTGCTGAGGTAGGAATGTAAGTCACCTGTCGACAAAGCTGCCTACCTGGCTGTGTGAATTAATAGCCTAGTTTGGAGAGTGGGTAACTCGCCAAGGAGAGTGATAAGGAGAAGATCCTGCCAGTCTCTTGTTACCGACGCTGTTTTTATCAGTGAGTAAATAGGCTGCAGGCTTCAACATAAACACAGGCTGTTCCAGCCTCTCGGTAGTCATATATTTAACATATCATATGTTGTATTAAACGTATCTTCACACTAAAACATTGTTGTCGCATAAAACATTGCATAGAGATGTATGATCTTGATAATTCTTATTAATTGTGGAGCTCTTTCCGAACTAAAAATGTACCTGCATGTCAAGGTAATGCACTGTAGCTAATTATGTAAATTGACATTGACAGGGTTGGGGTTTCCTTTTCGCACCATTATGTCCAGCAAACACTGGATGCTGGTTGCCCTACTGAGCAGAAAACCAATGGAATAAGAGAATTTGGTCCCCTAGATTTTTTTTTTTAATATCTGTAAAGGTATGTGGATCAATAACAGTGTTGGATTTTCTGCTGTGAAATAACCGAGCAGCTGAGGCTGTGTGGCTGCATCATTACTCTCACTGTTATTACAACTGTACGGAGTCTGCAGAAATCCTCCTGTGTACAGACTCTGCTTATAAGGTAAACATTTGGTCATCATCACCATAATTATGCCCAAGTACAAGTCCCCATGCACAGCCTGAGCAGAAATATAGTTAGGGGGCTAAAGGGAGCCAATGCTACTCATTAATAGTGTGCCAGACTCACCGTGATAACATTGGATCCAATTCCTGAGAGAGGTTTTATTTTTTGACCAATTAGCTGCCTGAACAACCTATTGGCCATGAAGTGATCTCTGCAGGGACTTTATCAGACCATGCTCTATTAAATCAGCTCTCTGGCTGAGCAGTTATGTACCATCACAGTGCTTAGAATGGCTGGCTCTGATTGATGTCACCGCCAAATGCCAAGTAATAACGGCTGTTATTGTACATCTCAATGCTGCTGTTTCCTCGTGGATGCATTCATCGCTTTGTGTGTGTGTGTGTCTGTGTGTGTGTGCATATATGTGCACTTTTGGATCCAGACATAATGGGTGATTCTTTTTTCTTTCCTCTTTTTTTTTTTTTGTGTGTGTGTGTGTGTGTGTGCGTGTGATAGACCATTTTCAGTGATATGGCTGGTTGGAAAGATTATCATAATGCTCAAGGCTGGAAGCTGTTCTGAATCTGAAATATAGCGTTAGCGTATTCACAGTATGTCTTCAGGTGGGTCAAAAGGCCTGGCAATAGGTGCTGTATAATTTAGGCTTGTGGGAAGTCATAGTAATGACTTTGTAAACTCTCATCCACCGGCACGTCTGAGTAACTCGGGCTTTGGGGAATTACTTTATGAAGCATGATAATTATTGAGAACATGTAAATGCTTCACATTAGGGTTTTGTGAATTGATTTATTTTTCACCTAGTTTATCTAGCTCTTTCAGTTGTGGGCCACCTGCATCATTGATGGGGGTTCAGAATGAATATCCTACAGCCCTGTGTTTAAAAAAAACAAACAAAAAAAATACCAGGAGGTTGGCTTGTGTGGTTGTGACAGTGTGACAATGAAAAAAGGTCCAAGAAGGTCAGTTTGAGTAAAACATCTGTGTGTTTGAAGACTTAACAAATGCCAGTGTCTAAGACTAATGCTAATAATACTTATACACTAAAACAGTTACGTTTATGAACGCACCTTTTTTTTTTCTCTGTTGAAACAGCAAGAAAAAAAGATGTTCTCCATGCAAACTGAGACTCCTCTTCGGGAGGAGGTCAGGGTGGATGGCTGGGTCAACCTAACATTGGACTTCAACATGGGAGACCATTGATTCACATTTCCGACGAACAGCAAACGTTTTTTCTTTTAACCATGACTGTTTTATAACCTTAACTGTGATGACGGACGTTCTCTATCAAAGTGTTTATTTTAACCCAAACTATAATCTTCATGTCTGGGTAAATTCAGGGTGAGGACAAGCCACCCATAATTGTTTAAGCTGGAGCTGATGATATTTTGGTTGAGCTCCTGCTGCGATGTTACTGGCCCTCAAAAATAACTTGGTGTTGCTACTTCAAGTACCTTAATTGGGCCGGTGCACCTCATGACCCTGACAAATGTTATTGTCAGTCTGAGCCCTAATGCAGCGCTCCTCTTATCCTGTGTACCTGCGGCTATATTTTGGTCATCCGGTTCCTGTGTTACACTTTTGGTTTTCTCCCTCTGTCTGAATCACCAGGGCTCCTTTGTCATAATCCAAAGCCAAGACCAAAGCGAGCCCTTCTGGCTGTACAAACAACAAGCCAGCCTTGATCCTTTCACATGAAACATGATGCAAGGTAGCTGGCAATCCAGGGGTTGGATGGGGTAAAGATTTTAACCCTTAAACACAAATAATACTGAGAGAGCAATATCCCTATAACACACCTCATTACCTGCACCCTTTCTATGCTGGCTGGAGTTGGCACCTATAAGGGCAGGCAGTCCGAAAGTGCTATCATTGTTGTGTTGGCAGTGTGAAAGCACACTGATCCCTCTGAGCTGGGTGATAAAAATCTGTCACAGTCCCCTGCATGGAGGAGCCCATTGTTTTGGGGATTAAGGAGGATTAAGGGCGGATGCCGGTGACCAAAGGGCTCGAGCAGCGTGACCCTTTCACTAATCATTATGAGACAGATACACAGCACTCAAACTCTAAAAGCCCGAGATCGCATTGGATTATCAATTATTCATGGCTGACTGGAGTAGAGTGAGTATGAACGAGAGGGAGAGAGCATGGCAATGTGGTGACAATTGGAAAGGTCCCCGAACGAAGTGCGGCGAGCGTTCAGAAATGTCTTGCATAGAATTTATGAATGACTCATAAATGGGGCTGTTAGTTTGCTCATATTAGTATCTAGTGTGTGTCATCGTTTTAAGCTTTTAATCTGATCAACATGCTGAGTTAAAAACAAAAATACTCAGTACAACAACCCTCCTGAAGGGTCAGTATGGTTTCAGCTGTGAGCTGTGCCACGTGGCGGGTCAAATAGTCTCTTTAGGTGACGTGAGGAAGGTTCCTAACTGAGACGGCAGCTGGAAAAAATTTTCTTAAAGCTGCACTAATCAATATTTTTATATTAAAAATGTAACAAATGATTGTGTATTATGGGAAAGCAGCCGCTCATAGTGTCAAACTCACACAAATTTATCACCCAACTCATCTTTAAGGAGCATTTTAGCATCTTTCAGCTCATTGCTTTGGTTTTACTCTGCACAACTTTACCACAGATGTCAACCTCTCTGTGGAGATGGACGAAAAGTCAGTGGATCACCGGACACTGACACAGACTGATTGTGCTTCCTACCCATAAAACCATGCTGCATGTTACACATAAGTAACGTACTGGTGTGCTGCACACTTGTTTCCTTCCCTCACGGAACATCTGTTATGTGTATGACCTCCAGATATGCATTTCTTTACTACAAGTGATTACATGGAGTAAACACATCTCTCATGCAGTAAGGGAGAGAAAACAGCACATAACATGTCTTTGTAGCACCACGAAATGTTATCATAACTGAGACAAATGTTGTTTTCAGTATCTATCAGTGACGGCAGAGGGATGACAACAGATCTAGATCACAATCAGAACGCAATGGAGTCCAATATGAATGCAGCCCAGTGAAATCTACATTCATGTTTTGTTTTTTTTTTGTCTTAAAGATGAAAAAACATGACTTTGATGTGTGGAAGACTTTTGAATATCTTGCTAAGATCTCCTCCCTTGTCAATATCGCTTTTTTTTGTTGCATCCCTGAAGGCATTGCAGGCAAAACAAGACATGAGGCACGACTGGTGGTTAGCGTGGCACATTAAGAGCTAGCTAACAGTGTCACGGGAGAGCTGTCTCAGAGGTTAGCTGCCTTTGAGCTTCAGCGTGGTGTTTTCTGTCAGCGGGGTCTCACAGGATCGTAGATACATGGCTAATCAAAAGCTACACCCAGCTGTTTCAGTCAAAGAATGAGGTTAGTAACTACGAGGTTCGCTACACCTTTCAACACTCACTCAATGTTTCTGAGCATTTTTCTTATACTCTTGAGAAGACCTTTTTACCATGGAGTCTCAGTAATATATTCTACCTCTGTAACAGGGTTATATAACTAAAGCTAAATACACAGAGGAAATCGAGTGTTTCCAGGAGGAGACGCTGCACATTAAAAGTTTTTTAAATTTAACCTTGGAGGTCATCAGGAGCAGAGCCAGAAGTGGAGTAAAGTTAAACATGTGCATTGAAAAGTTTCCTTTCTGCTTGTAGGCCGTTCACAAAAGTTACTGGAATCTGCTAATTATAAAAAAAATTATTTTGACGAAAAGATGTAATTATAAAAATATGAATAATGTTTTTGAATGTTCTAAAATGAAATTTTCCTTAAAAACATTAATTTAAAAAAAAAAAAAAAAGTTCAGTTCAGTCCTGATTGTTTGATCCTTACCATTAAAAGACTGAGAACGTATTATTTGGCCTCCATATTGTTACAGGGTTGGAGATGGGCCACCAAAATCTTTGAGATTTTCAAGTAGGCCATGAGTTGGAAAAGGTTGGGAAACACTGGTGTAGAATATATGACATCCTGCGGACACACGATACAATACAATTCTCATGTTTTTATTAAAACATTTTTAAAGCTGTTTCTCCTCATAACCACCCATCCCACCTCTGTATTCCCATCTACTGTATATATTCACCTCCAAATGCTTTGACACCAAGGAGAAGCTGCAGTCATCATATCCGTCTTGGAGATGTGAAGTAGTGTGTTAGCAAAAGCATGACATGTTGTACAATGGGTGAGCTCACCGAATGCAAAGTTAATTGAAGCAAAACAAATGAAAGACAACAAACAAAATAAAGTGACTTTCTGCTTTCATTGTTCTCATTTTATTAAACTACAGCAGTAACAACGGCAAAATAAAACCCCACATTATTAAAAGTGGAAAACATGACTGGAATTAAAAAGTCACATTACCTGATTTTATGGTGCCATAAATATTTGTGTCATTTACACCTCCTGGTTAGCACTGCTATTTTCTCTTCATTTGCAGAGCCATTTTCATCATGCGTCACTGGGTATGAGGTATGAGATGAATAATGCGACTGACTAAGGAGATAATGTGAACCCATGTGTTTTAATTTCATTTTTCTAACCCGTGCATTGGACGTACATCACAGATAATAGCTTCCTGGATGCAGTAGTTGCTCAGATTTTTACGATTAAAATAGATCCCACTGTTCTCACTAAAAAAAAGTTCAGACTCGATGCACTGTCACCTCCAGTTCAAGGGCACTGAGTCCTTCAAGAGGTGTCACCGCGCCGTGGCACCACCAGCAGTCGTGCTGTGAATTGTGTTGCTGGGGTGGGGTGGGGTGGGGTGGGGTGGGGGTGGTTGGTGGGAGGGTCATGTCCCCCGCCTTTTCGGTCTCGCGGTCTGTCTGTCTCCCGTCGTCCTCCCTAAGAGAATTCCCTCCTACTGCTTGTGTGAAGCTGTTAGTGTGCTAATCGCTTCAGCCCCACTCCATTATCAAGGTGCGGTGTGCCTGGAGTGAGTGCAGCTCCTCACTTCTCACCTGGTCTTCTGGGGACAGTTTGAATAAGTTGATGGGGGCTGAATCATCCATGCTGTGCATATAAACAACAATAATTTTAACAAGAATAATCGTTTTTGCTCGGTCTCAGTGGAAGAAAGATAGTGTCGCAGCAGTTTGTTAAAGGACAGCTGCAAGCCTGGTCAGGTGCCCATATGTGCATTGCAACCCTTTTTACTTCCTCCTGTTCATACTGGCCCTGAAGAGATCCCTCTCTATCATGCTTCCAATTTAAGTGAAGGGGGACAAAGTCCACAGTCCTCATGCTGAGTAAAAATCCATCCCAAAGTTGAGTCTGAGTCTGAGTTTGACAAACCAAGTGAGTATCTTCCAAACTTCCAAAATTGCTGTCCCTGCAGCCTGACTAGCAGCATGTTATCTCTAGTTTTCAGTGGAATAACTTGACAGCTATTGGATGGATCGCCTTGACGTTCATATCCCCCTCAGGATTAACTGTTGGTGATCTATTAATGTTTAATGTAGCGCCATCATCAGGTTAAAACTGGTCTAATAACTTTGGTTTTTCTATATATACCTCCAAAATTGATGACAATCAACCTCAGCTGTGCTGTTTTCAATATACACATGTACGCATTGTTTTATCATAGGTTTTTAAAAAAATGTAAACCTGTGCTTTAACTCTCCTTTTTCTTCTACTTGCACCATATTGCATGTCAGTGAAAATTAATTCAAAAAGCATGGAGGGGGCTGCTTAATGTAGACTCTTATTCAGCCGCTTCAAGATGAAAAAGCCCAGCTGACCTGCACAGTCTTCCTTCTTCTGACTGCATAATATGAAAATACCATAAATGACATTTAAAGAACACGCAGGCCCAGCTCAACTCTGCTTTATCATTTTGCCCAAATGGAATTACAGTCATAGAAGCATTAAAGCAGAGAGCAATCAGAAGTCAAAGTGATTGAAAACTACACTTCAGAATAGGAATGAAAATTGTTTTACATAGCCTGTGTTTTCCTATACTGCTGCCAGTCCCCAGCAGAGAGGGAGACGACGACGACGATGATGATGATGATAATAATGATATAGGATCTCTGTGCTATGTTATTTTGACAAATGACCACTCAAAACTCTCCGATCATATTGAACTGAAAAACATATATCGCACTGAATGAGCAGTTAACTAACAAAAAAATGTCCAGACGGCTGAAAGCCTGTGGCTCCGCACAAACTGCCTCGACTACTTGAGTGCATTAAACTCAGATATGAGATTTCCTGCATGGAAACATAAAGTGGCGGAACATGTATGGAATTACTTAGATTACAGAGGCACAGAGGGGCACAGACAGACTGTCAGACAGAAAACAGCCATTTAAGTCCGACTGGTAGGCCGGTCTTCCCTGTAAGCCATGACAAAGACAAAATGCAGAAGATCACTTCAGTGCAGTGACTTCTACAATGCCGCGGAAATGACGAGATGATACGAGGATGTGCTTTTGAAGTAATTATGGTGGTTTGACAATGCTGAAATAGAGTTGTCAAGCTCCTGACCCCATTATGGCTTCACATTTCTTAACAAACTTTAATCCTTCTGAAACAGCGAGGAATGACAATGTGATTTAAAATGCTTAGCCCTTGCTCGTGGGGACTATTGACAGTGGTGGAAGCTTGAATTTACAGACTTCTACTGAAGTAAAGAGCTCACAGTGTAGCTCAAGGTCTGCTTTCATTGAGCTACTCCTTCCATTTTCACATTCATGTTTCTCTCTTGTGTAAAGTAACATTAGGTCGTAAAAATGTGTGTAGGACTAACTATGTTTGTGTGTGTGTGTGTGTGTGTGTGTGTGTTTGTGTTTGTGTGTGTGTACAACCACAGTCTTGTGCAGCCATGTGTGCGATCCTCAGAGTGCCTGTACTTGTAAATATCTAAATATGTCATCTTTCCACCATGTGCAGTTCCACCATAAAGGAAAAACCACGAAACATCATCTACAGCATCAGCTACCGAGGTTGTGCATCAGCGAGGCAATGCAGTTTGAAAGGTTGTCACCTAATGAGTTGCAGTGAGAACAATACCTAATCAGGTCACCTATTGAAATAGTCTGAAATAAGATGGCTGCAAGATAATTAAACAGAGACTTGATTGAGGGTCTCAGCAGATGTTAGCTCTCTTTAGCAGATAGCTTTTATAATGCTCCAAAATCACCATGTTTTAGAGGAAAAATGTGTTCAAAGGGGCTTTTCGGTTTCTTGGTGGAAACGGGTGGTGGTGATTGTCTTTTGACAAGAGCTTCAGCCATTGTTACTTTTACAAGACAAGAGGTTATAATACGCCCTCTGAGCAGTGCTATGTTTCTGGGCTAATTGGACACTGCAGTGAGTCGCTATCGCAAAGTGACCTGACAGGCTAGCTGGTTAGCAGGCTAACTCCAATAGAGGAAAATACGTGGTAGAGAGGAGAGTTCACATTGGCGTTGCTTTCCACTGCTGGCGACAGCTCTTGGTGAGTAAAGGGGTTCATCACTTGGCTGGGCAACTGCCGATAGTTATGGATTTGGGTGTGTCATGCTAGTAGTGGCTAATGTAGCTGAGGTCTGAAGCAGAGATGCTGAGCAGGCCACAGAAGTCTGGTAATCCTATTTCTTTTTAACGCCAAACACCCCTGATTTTTATTTATATACTGTATATATTTTTATAAACTCAAGGTCTTCAGCACCATGACATGACTTGACATGACATCACTTAGGCAACTTATTAAACTTCTTTCACAAATGTATAAATACTCCCCAACACCTGAGAACAGACTTTGACGTGTAAAGAGTATTGCATTTATTTATTCATGCAAGCAAAAAGAAAATAACAAAAAATACAAACAACAGTAAGACTTCTTATAACGATAACAATGACATGAATAAGAGTGATAACAGCAGTAGTAATAATATCAGTAATATCAATGTAGGACAAACATAATATACAAACAAAAGACATATACTGTATATATATATATATATGAATATATATATATTTTTTTATATAGTTATATTTTTTATATATTGTATTTGTCATTTATACATATACATACATATATGTATATATATATATATATATACATATATTTTTATAGTACAGTCATTAATATTACTAATATGATTACTTCTGCTGTTGTCACTTTTATTCATGGCATTGTTATTAGCGTTATTAGAAGTTTTACTGTTGTATGTTAATTTTGGACAGAGTGGGACCGGGCCTCTATATGTGGTGAGCGTGGCCCACAGCTGAGATGACGTACGTCTCCAGTTCCCCGTGGCTCTGTGGCAGAGTAGGTGATGGCACGTCAGGGCAGCAGTTATTCTCACTTCTGTTGGTCAGTTTCATTTCACATATATTTCATACAAGAAATGTAAGTTTTAGCTGTAATTCTCATGATAAAGACACATTTTGGGGAAAAAATTATGCTAAGTATACGAGTGTTGCTGCTGGAGAGCTTACTTGTGTATTACTCCACCCTGTCTGGGCTTTGGCCTCTCTGCCTTCTCTGTCCTTTCACATCCAGACTTTTCTCCCACTTGTGGGACACTGGGCTCAGGCCTTTCATCACTGACTCTCTCTAACACAGAGGGCCTTTTTTTCCACTTCCTATTGGTTTTCCAAAAGTTGAAATGTTTAAATTTCCAGATTCTGAAAACCCAATAAATAATTGTCCATGAAAGGAAGTAATATAACATCTACTGTACCTTGTGTCCTCCTCTGAGGAAACATCATCACAAGGTCTTTTTTGTTGCTTCACTGGAGCAGAAGTGAACTTCCCGCTTACAGCACCAGGGAGCCAGGACAGAGTGGCTTTCATGGTGTTTTGGGGATCCATCCTGCAGACTGCATGTACAGGTGGATGCTGTCGGCCTTTGGACAGCCCGACCATGGCAGCTATAAAGTCTTGAGCTGAGATGACGTACGTCTCCAGGTCCCCGTGGCTCCGTGGTAGAGTAGGTGATGGCAGGTCAGGGCAGCAGTTATTCTCACTTCTATTGGTCAGTTCCATTTCACATCAAGAAATGTAAGTTTTAGCTGTAATTCTCATTGAGAAGACACATTGTGGGGAAAAAATATGTTAAGTATAAGAGTGTTGCTGTTGGAGAGCTTACTTGTGTGTTAATCCACCCTTTCTGGGCTTTGGCCTCTCTGCCTTCTCTGTCCTTTCACATCCAGACTTTTCTCCCACTTGTGGGACACTGGGCTCAGGCCTTTCATCACCGACACTCTCTAACACAGAGGGCCTTTTTTTCCATTTCCTATTGGTTTTCCAAAAGTTGAAATGTTTAAATCTCCTGAATCTTAAAGCTTAATTATTAATTGTCAATGAAGGGAAGTGATGTAACATCTACTGTACCTTGGTGATGTGTCGTCATCTGAGGAAACATCATCACAAGGTCTTTTTTGTTGCTTCACTGGAGCAGAAGTGAACCTCCCAGCAGCACCAGGGAGCCAGGACAGAGTGGCTTTCATGGTGTTTTGGGGATCCATCCTGCAGACTGCACGTACAGGTAGATGCCGTCGGCCTATGGATAGTCTGGCCATGGCAGCTACAAATTCTTCAATAGGATCCCTCGAAACAGGGTCCCAGTCCTAAAAGAAGGGAAGGTTTGGATATGTGTTTGGATTCATTGTCATTTTACCTTAAAGAACAAAATTAAAACTACATAAAATATCAATATTTGCAAAAATAAGCATAGAAATAGTTTACAGTGTAGATAAATAAGCTGAAGTAAACCCAACAAAAGTAAATATTAACCAAAAACACTGTAAACTTTGAAACTTAAACCAACACTGCCATTTTACATTGTTTATTTTCTCAGCAGATAGATAAATTAATTAAACTGATTTCTGTCATTTTAAATGAATCAGCTCACCATTTGAGTTGAGTCGTTCTGGTCAATTCCAGACATTATTGTTTGTTTTGAACTCTGATAATTCAGATAAATTCAGGTTTGCAAGGTTTGTTGTCTCCTTGTTGTCTCCTCTCCGCTTTAGTTATTAGTTTGATTCCAGAACTGTGACGGTGTCATAATCGCATGGAACACGGAGGCGACGTCACTGCATAGAATGTTAAACTTTGAAGGTTGAATTTTAAATCAAGTGAAAACTCTTAACAACGAGTGAATTAACAGATGATAGAAATGTAGGGCTGATGTTTTAAGTCGTATCATCAGCCAGATTGTTTTCTAGTAACAACCCATCTTCCTGGCGTAAAGATACAATCACTGCCACTGCCAGCATTGACTTTTTATTTAACTATGTGTGTAGAAAAAAATGGCTTTGGCTTGTTAGCTTGTGATAATTTTTTGTACAACTTTTTTTTTTCTTTTTCTGATGTTAGAGCACTACACTCCAGTCAATTGGCCCCTATGCTGGAAAGCAACACTGCTCAGCATTCAATACATAGAAACCTTTATAGTCCTATACATGGTTAAACATCAGGACGCAGACACCCTCTATACATTTGAGATAAGGCTTAAAACTGTCCTCTTTGATAGGGCTTATAGTTAGGGCTGGCTCAAGTGAGTCCATCCCTCAGTTATACTGCTATAGACCTAGACTGCTGGGGGATTCCCGTGATGCACTGCCCTCACACTCTATCTATCTCTCTATCTCCATTTATATCGTACAACTTCATGTCATTAACTTTGTACTTTTGCTTTCCCATAGTTTGTTTCTGTCTCTCTCTCTCTCTCTCTCTCTCTCTCTCTCTCTCTCTCTCTCTCTCTCTCTTTCTTTCTCTCTCTCTGTCCTCATTCTGCAGGTATCTCTGTTTGGAGCAGCAGGATCCAGATTTTCCACTACAACACTCATCATCATTATTATTATTATTGTGATTATTAATTAGTATTATTGATAACACCATTACCTATGGGTAGAACTGTTATTATTTGCACTGTTACAATTAGCAATAAACAGAATATACTGCTGGGAATATACTCAACCAGGTCAAGGCAGACTGCCGTCCACCCTGAGCCCAGTTCTGTTGGACGTTTCTTCCTGTCAAAGGGAGTCCCACGCCACCACACCCACACCCCCACCCCCGCCCCCCACACGCACAAACACACACACACACACCCCCCACCCCGTCGCCAAGTGCTTGCTCTTTATTTTTTTTTATTTCTCTCTATAATAAAGTTAGGTCTCAACCCTACCCTGTAAAGTGCCGTGATATAATGTATATTATAATTTGGCGCTGTACAAACAAAACTGAATTGAATTGAATTGAATTTAACATTTCCTGTAAAATCCTGTAAAACTGTTTCCATATTGACAGGAAGGAATAAGGCACAGCCAAAGCAAGAGACAACATAATAAGAACACCGATTTTATGCCTTGATAATCTGATATTATGGCTGATATTATGACCTAATATGTCCTATATTGCTCTCCAACCCTAAGAGCTTAGTAGCTAAGAACAGCAGAGTGATCACCTTGGCTAAGAGCATCTGAGGGCCTAATTTAGAGTATTTACCAGTAATACGAGCACATGCAGATGTAGCAAGTGCAACAAATTTCCATATTTGGCAAATAGGGGAAACTCAGACAATCACAACAAAGACCATTTAAGCAGCCTGATGGTAGGTTTATTTCCACACTAGACCTTATCTCAACAGAAAGCATTTGCAAAGAGGGAGGTGATGAGCTGCACTAATAGAAAGCTCAAATAAAAAGCAGCCAGCAGCTTCAGTGAAGATACTATCTACACTAACAGTGTGCATCAGTGAGGGAAGTCAGCACTGCTGCTTTGGGTTAAATTAAATGCCTACTGCCTCTTTTTCAGCTCCATTTTGCCTCAGAGGAGCTGCTCAGTTGCACTGAAATACACATTAAATGATCAGATGCTTTCAGATGCTTTGTCCTAACTTCAAGTGTGGGCTGTAAGTTTTTACTGTTATCCACATTAGTGTGCATGCCTCAAAATGTCATTGGGTCTTTGTGCAGAAGATGTGTCAGGCATGTTGTTTTTGTGTAATTTCTGTATTGTTTTGTTTCCCCTATATTCTTTTTTATTGTTCATATTTATTGGATGAAATTTGAAATGTCAGCCCAGCGATAGGGTTTCTGCTACCTTTTACCATTCCTGAATGTTGCATTTCTATTTTACATCGGTTTATATTGCAGCGACAATTGATTACAGCTGAAAGACCAAATGCAGAAACCACACTCATTCTGCAGTTTAATATTGTACATATTGAAAAGCTATAGGTGGTTTTACTGAGTTTAAAGTGGTGATAAATCCTGAGCTGGTGCCACTGACAAATGTTGTCTAAAGTCCATAAAATAATCCAAAGTTGATTATATCATTGGCTTTGAGTAATATGGTTTATACTGTTGCAGTACTGCAGTAATCAGTAATACAACCCAAGTATTAGAAGAAGTTTTAGAACAAATCTATTTTTTCCACAAGAGGAGCAGACACCATGGCATAATTTACAACAGAGACTCACTGCGATGTGCCATGCTAGAATTAAATAACCGGACAACTGAATGACTCTAATAACCAAATAAAAAGCAGATTGTTATCTTGAGTTATGTTAAAGGGTGGGGCTCATGCACCTCCACCATTATGCCTGGGCTCCATGTCATCAATCCTGCCTATAGCACTAAATCCTGGCCAGGATCTATGAACCCCTATTGGTATTGGATTTCAGGACAGCCATGAAACCCTCAGTCAAAGCTTTAAAACATCATCTTTGTCTTAATCCACTGATCGATAGGGCTGACAGGTTGAAATAACACAATAAAGTAGATTTAGTGGTCTAGCGATGTGGGGACATTTCATACTTCAGATTAAAGGCTGGTGCTTTGTGCTCCTGAAAGAAGGAGTAAAACACTCTCTGTGCTAGCAAGAACATCCTGAGTAAGTCCACATTTTACATGACAAGGCAGACACCCACCCTTTAAAAAATACAGTGTGTTCTTTAACAAGTTACTAATATGTGTATGTATATTTGAAGTGAGTGTATAGAGTGTTAGGAAAGATGTTAAAGCTACAAAATTCAGCAATTAACCACGTTGTTAGTCCTGCAAAGCCATAATGTGACACAGTGAAGATGGGATAATGAGATCCCACACTATCTACTTTTTTCAATAATGTTTCCCCATTCGTCGTGAGTAGCTGACTGTAAATACATTTACAAAATAGGTATTCCATCATGTCTTGCTACATGGTACATTTACATTACAAATGTGTTTCGTAGGGTCATTATTAAAGCGAACAATGCTAATGAATAAATCTGTGTAAGGCTTTTTTCATGTAATTTATAATTCTGTACTTATGCTGATTAATGTCACATTTCAATTTACTATAAGCATCTGGGATTCTTTTGTGCAGGAAGTGACAAGCAAGTGAAAAATATGTGATAATGTAAAAGGAGCATCTCTTTTAGGTGCAAGGCTAAAGCAAAAGTATATTTTTGCACTTAGGAGTGGCACTTTGGCTGATCAGAGTAAAAATTGGACCAACTACAGGGGCATCTGGGTCACCAAAGTGCCCATCTGGTGCGACATTCCCCCACAAAAAATGCCAGTTTGGCACTCACAGTGGCAAGCAGTGGTGTTCTCTTCTTGCGCACACCACTGCTGTAAATGCAACTAATCAGTGTTGTTAAAAATGATGTCTGATTTGTCCCTTTTTTGTCCTGTTGGCGCTGATAAGAGTCAATCTCACATTGCAGCCACGGTCCACTATGGCCAACCAGCCCTGGACTGGCGAAACCAGACATGAAAAATTGTTCCAGCATATTGTCCCCCCAAAGAGGTGGACAAAACAGCAGCATTTAAAAAAAAAAAGAAAAATCACCTCATTGAGCATTTTGTAGTTGTTTTAGTTTCAGTAACAAGCTACATACTGATGCATTTAGCTGTACAGCATTTCTAAGAGCATGGTGGAAAAACAGGACTGAAAGCCTACAGCCATGCTAAAGGCTCTGTGAGGCTGCACTTTGGCACAGCCTAGCTTTGAGTTAAGTGCTAACATCACCATGCTAACATGAACATGGTTATCCCTGCAAAATACTGATATTTAGCAGGGACCATGGCGGTGTCCAAAATCACTCCCTATTTACTATCCAGTGCTCTTTATTTACAATTTACTTGAGTCTATCTGCCATTGAGTGCCCTCAAACATTACTCAATGGAGCGCAATAAGAAGCATGGTATGTACACTACTTCAGATTTCAGACACAGCCTACATTTACCATCTATGTCTACCAGCTAACAACTGCTAATTAGCAAATTTACATTTACTCATGTGTTAGATGCTTTTATCCAAAGTGACTTACAAGTGAGGGAAAAATACGTGGCATACGTACTGAGTACTGCATCTATTTAATAAGTGCAAGGAAACACAAAGAGCAACTGAGATTGATGGGAATGTCTTTAGTTTTAGTATTTTGAAAAAATTAAAAGTTTGTCCTCATGTGCACGCTTCAATAAAAGTAAGGGATCTTGAAAGGGACATAAACATCTGTATCAAATTTCATGGCAACACATTAGTTGTATTTCCCTCAGCATTACGAATGTCTATGGAAGCTGAGAACAGCCGTACTTGCAAATATTTTTTTAATGCCGTTATGTTGAGATCATGAGTTAATTATTTTGTTTTCTCGAGATAGCCAAAACTAATTTTCTCAAGATAACGAGATAATCAACCTGTTATCAAACAAATGTTTGTTTATTAGAGATCATGAATGCCTTGCTAGCATGCAGCGATGGCATTTTGAAAACTGCAACTTTATTTAAGATAAAAATATCAGATCAAGGAGTGCACATTGTTGATTAAGGCTTCAGCAAACAAAACTACACATTCACTGACTTACTGAATGAATCCTCCCCGACTGTCATGACAGTGACTCATTTTCGAGTTCACCATGATAATCTAATGATCTGGAGAGAAACAGCTTTTTGTTTTCTCGAGATAACAAGATAAATTAACCCATTATCATGAGAAAACAAGCTTTGTTATCTTGAGATAATGAAATAATTAACTCGATATCATGAAAAAATAAGCTTTGTTATCTCAAGTTACTGAAATAATTAACATGATATCATGAAAAAATAGGCTTTGTTATCTCAAGTTAATGAAATAATTAACTCATGATCTTGAGATAACAGCTGTTCTTGGTTTCCATGAATATCAACCTACTGGTGGTTCTTGAGGAAAAGTCAGAGATTCCCAAAAGTCTTTAATATTCTTTGTGTGGGGACCATGGAAGTCTATATAAAATTTTAAATCAGGACCAAAATGGTGGATTCACTGACAAACCACTGTTGACATGCCCAGAGCCATGCTACTAATGTAGCTAAAAAGGAAAGGGTTTTAGTTCATTCATACAACACCATTATCTGGGAGGCCAAAGTAACCTATACCCCACCCCATTATCTGAAGCCCAACTCACTGCAAGAGTTATCATAAAATGACTTTAACCCACAACGTTTGTTACAAATCAATAAAATAAAGGAAAAAGGCTACTGTACATGCTGCAGCTTTAAATCTACTTTCTACATTGTCAGTTAAACCTCCTTGAAGCACATTGGATTTAAGCAGCAACAGTAGATGAAAGTGAAAAGGCTTTGAGGCACTTAAACTGATATTCTGTCTTAATCCCACACAATCCCACAAACAATATTCTGTCAAGTGTCACACTCAACAAAGGCTTTTGTCTGTGACAGAACCAAAGAGATTATCTGAGGAGGTAGTCTGCTGCTATTAGTAACAAGCTGTCTGTCATCCATGTCTACTTGATCAATTCAGCATATATATTCAAGGCGACGTTAGTTTGACACATAATCTCACATAGATGTGAGAAGGCAGATCGAAACAGAAACCCAAGACACTCTTTTCATATAAATCAAACTGCATGCCAAGCTGCTGCCACTGATAAAGGCCCATTTAAATGTATAGAGAGGCGTCATGTTAAAACTTGTTGCCAGGAGGTTAGGGAACTTACTCTATCAAAAGGGTTCCCCCGAGGGCAATAAGAAGCTAAACCACTGAGGGCTCGCCCCATGAAACCAATTGTTAGTCTAATGAACAGACAGGATTTGATTAAAACATTTCAAACATCATTTGGCCCACGATGCCGAGAGGCTCCCCCACTGAGCACACATAACACCCCGATGATCTGAGGCGGGAGGCCTCTCACTCCCGCTCAAAGGTGAGCCCACAAATCACTGTAATGCATTCAGTGGGGGGTATCTCTCGCCCGTCTCTGTTTCCCGCTCTCCTTCTCTTCGCCGCTCGTCGTTAAAAATTCATTAGCCGCTGTTTGTATCGTCTCCTCAAGGATGTCACCCTTGATGGCCGACTGTGTAGGAAAAGGCTGCTTCCGCAAGCTGGAGGGGGATTGATGGAGCTCCTAGTGTGTGCTGAGATGCTCTCCAAGGCTTTGATGTATGCGTCACATCGCAGTGTTACAGACATGCTCGGAGTGTGAATGGGACATGGAAGTGGCTTAGTGCATGACCACAGACTAACTGCTGTTAATGCTCAAAGTGCCCTTGTTGAATGTTTGAATACTTACTTGCTACTGTTGTGGCGTGCTGTGTTGTATGTATTGTTAATATGCGCACATAAAATGTCAGATCTACAGGGACAGTGGAGAATGTGGAGTATGTGCAGTGATGGGGAAAGCACATCTTTTTGGATAAGAGCAGCAGCAACGCAACAGCTGAGTATTTGAACGAATGAGGATGAGGTAGAAGAATAACCATATGTCAAGGACCCATCAGCTTCCCCTGTGACCTGGATATTAGACCATGCAGTATATTGTTAACATATTAATATCATTTCAAGTAATATAATTATATTAACAAGTAATATGATTGTAATTTTTTAGCCAACAGCTTCATTCTTTCAGTACTGCTGTAGTGTTTAACATATGTTTGCTGTTTTGGACCTTTCAATCAAATAGCACAGTCTTCCTCGATAGATGCAGTGAAATGTTCAAAAAGCTTTTCTAAGCCCTTTAAGGACTTTTCATCAATGCTGGTTTAAAAACTGATTGAAGTTGAATGTGAATATAAATCTGTGATACCATTGAGAGCTCCAGAGCAGCAATTAGGTTGAGTGCCGTTTCAAAGGTCAAAAATGAACTTCAGTCTCAATATCTATTGATTTAAAACCAAAAAGGTTAATGACAATAGATTTGAATGTTGGAATTTCCTTCAAAATTAAAAAAAAAAAAAAAAAATGTACTGACTATTTTAAGCCTTCCACATATGCTGTATGACACAATAATTAAACTTATTGATGTCCATGTTCAGCTTGAGTTTCTAGGCTCTTGATTCATGTCTCATGACAAACATTTTCTTCCCCTCAGGCACAAACTCAAGTTGACACACGATGGATGTGAAGACTTGTCCCAAGAATTGTCCCATCTGAGCTGCAGGTGGTGTTATTCTTCAGTGAGACTGTCTTCACACTCAATATCTGTAATACAAACAAAACTTTTGGTTCCTCACAATTCAACCTCCAAAGCACATATCCTAGTATTCTGATTCTGGTGAATATTTGTTATTACCATATACTGTATAATTACAATGATGACTGTAAAAATACACAAACATTTAGGAGGACTGCAGAGGTGAAGTCTAATTTTAATTTACAGTATTCTTATTTTAAGAACCTGAATCCACTTGCTTTTTCAATTCCCTCGCTCCCCATCCTGCTTTCTTTTAATGCCAACCCCCCCACCCTGCATATAATTTATTCAAGGCTCAGCATTTAGCAGGCTTAATCCTCTCTGCTGATGCTTTTAGGTGCACATACTGTACAGTAATTGTGTAAAAGAATAAAAGTGGGGTTTCAGGCACTCTGATAATCACCTACTCTTTGCCAAGAGCACAGCAAAGGTAGTGTGTGGGGAAATGGACAGGGGAGAAAAAAGAAGGAGAGAAGCCAAAAAACCTTGACACAGGAGAATCAGCTGTCTACTGGACCGGTGAGCCAGGTCAGGCTGATAGGAGCTTGGATGGCACGGTCAGTGCACTCAGGCTCAGTCCTGTCCTGCAGCTCCGGTGCAGGTCCCTGACCATAATGGAATCTGACAGGATGTAAATGAGCTTTTAAAAGAGCTGGTGAAAGCTGGTCATTTTTCTCATTTAGTGGTCCAGCGTGTTGGCCAGGTCCCCAGCTGTCACCCTGCATCCCTGCACTTTCCATGGACACGGAGGGGGCAACCAGCATACAGTAGAAAACCTTGATTACTAATGTCATGGAGGGTGGAGGATGCATTTCACACCCTTTATGTCTTTTTCCTCAGCCATTCATGATTATATTTTCTTTCCTCTACATTGGGCTGGGAGTAGCATAGCTGTTGTTTCCAACCTCTTTCATATGATGCGCCTTTGCAGACCACTCAAATTCAGTATGTTCTTTTGAATGGATTATAAACTGGATGGTATGTCATACTATTAATGATCTAATTTGACAATTTACTATTTTTAAAACATCTGCTCACTTGCTAACTAATATTAGTTTTTCCTTCACTTGCAATAATTAATTGCAATATGTGATGTTGATGTTTTACAAGTGACTTAGATTTTACTCAACATGTCCTTTTCTTTCGACCCTCTCATACGACCCATAGGAGCGTCTCCTGAAACAGCACCCCTACGGCGGCAGGGGTACCAGACCTCGGTTATCATGGTTACAATAATAAACACACAGACTGTACTGACAGCGGCGTGCTTACCTTTGTTAGCAAAGTTATTATAATAACGGTCACGGCTTGGTTACATTTAGGAAATGTCATGGTCACAATATATAACTGCTGATTTCACATGGAAATCGAACACTGCTCTCCTGTGTCATATTCCTGTGTTTTAATGACTCATCCGTCCACCCCAAACTCCTCCACGACTTTGTTGCTCTTTATACTACGCTGCCACACTTTTCCCTTTGCTCCTGTCATAATTACTATGGCCACTAGATGTTGCCTAGCAATAAAATGTTAATATGGGTCTAAATAACCTGCCGCACAGATGACCTATTGGCTCATTTCTTTTTTTAACAGGAGGACAGTCTCATTTTACTTCTTAATACAAATATATGGATACATATTTAAATTAAATCCCATTTTCTACTTTCAGTTGGGTTTGTTGATTTGAATTAACTAGTTGAGCTTTCCATGTACACTGCAGGATAAGCCCCTCAGGTACAAGTGCCTTTGGCAGAATACTTTGTTGTGAGGCTTCAAAGATTTGCTCCTGTTGTATTTAAAGAAAAATAAACATTAGCTTTTAAGATGATTACAGGTGTCTGCTTTTATGTCAACAAATAACCTCAATATAACATGCTATTATGATTATATTTATGCCATTAATTGTGCTACAATAAAAGCATCAAAAGCAAATACTCAGCAGTTGTAGACTGTGCAGTCACCTCACCCAGACACTCTCAGGGTTGCTCAGCAGCACCAGTGCAGCATTAATGAGCAGCAGTAATGACTAAAGGCAGTTAGTTAGAGTTAAATGGAGCTTGAACACCCAGCTGACAATGAACCATCCACCACAGAGAGGTTGATCAGGGGGAGTAAAGACGGAGCTCAGGCCTGGAGCTCTGGAGTTTAACCTCAGACTTCACGTGTCAAACTCCACACAGCAGCAAGGCGCTCGATGGAGCACAAGGTGAAGACAGCACTACTGCTGGATATATACACTAATTAGGGTTCTGCAGCCAGGCTTGGCTTAAGTGTTAGTAAAATATCTAATTACAGTGGATTCATTTCATGTTTGATGACAGGTTTTAAGATAAATAAAATGTTCAGCATTTGCAGCATATGTTAATTTTCTTCTGTGGAAAAGCATCTGAAAACAAATTGTGACCTTAGAATAAAGTTTTAAGTTATTCACAACTCTATACTTTGTTAAGTTATTAACATTTTGTATAGTTTTATTTTTAGCATTACACATCAATAGTCATTGATTAATTGAATAATTAAAACTAATTAAAACCTCATTAAAAATTATATATTTTGACCAATAAAAGACAACTTTACTGCTTGTAAGTTTACTATTGATGATATGAAAACTTTGAACCTTTTAGTATAGTACTATGCTGTACTATACCTTTTATGCCTTCCTATACTATGATGTTTTTTTGGTTTTTGACTGTCTTACTATTGTGACACAATGGTACAGATTTGGTCTCAACACTGGTACTCAACAGTGGTCTCAACAACCCCGCCACCCCTCCAAAACAAAGAGATTGGCTTTTTAATGCCATCAAACAAACAGTTTATTAAGACATAAGTTCTGAATTGTCATTCATTCAGGAACGCCCTTATGCAAATGGTATATATGTCATAGTATAGTAAGGCATTAAAGAATTAATAGCACGGTAAGTCATAAAAAATGCCATAGTATAGTAGTGACATAATAAGCCATAGTATGGTAAAGCCTAAAAAGTCACAGTATAATACGTCATAAAAACGTCATAAAGTAAAGTATAAAGAAATCATGGTAGGTATAAAAAAGTCATGGTATAATAAGGTATGAAATAGTCATAGTATAGTAAGGCATAAAAAAGTAAAGTATGAAGAAATCATCATATAGTAAGGCAAAAAAACCTTATACTATTGGAAGTGATAAAAAGTCATAGTATGGTAAGGCAAAAAAAATGTCACAGTATAGTGAGGTATAAAAAGTCAAGTATTGTTGTCACGGCCCCGCCGAATCTTTTGTGTTTTCCCCCTCCCATGTCGTGTCTCTGTGTATGTGTGTGGGCGTGGCTTCCCTCTCCTCGCTCCTGGATCATCTACATATGTGCGACTCATAACTTCATCAAGCCTCCAGTACAAATACCTCAGCTGAGTATCCATTCATCGCTACATTGTTCAGTCTACATTATGGTAGCTTGCTCTCGGTCAATTTAAAGCTTGTGAAGATTCCACAGTGCTCAGTTGTAGTTTTTTTTTTTTTGGAAGTTTTGATAACTTGCTCTCTCCTGTGTTCAGTGCTCTTGGGCCAAACTCCAGCAAGTCTGGTCAATGCCCCTCTGCCAGTCTCTAGCCCACACCAGCCAAAAGTATAGTAAGGCATAAAAACGTCATGAAAACAATATCGTAAGGCATAAAAAGTCAAAAAACAACATAGTATAGTAAGGCATAAAAATGTCAAACTATAGCAAGGAATGAAAAGTAATAGGAATACAATGACATACAGGTACAGGAAGATCATGAAAACTTCAGACGGAAAATCCAAAGAACAAAGACCTTTGGGTTGGTAGGCCACAATTCCAACCACTGCACCACTTTTCTACCCAATTAAAAATGTGATAAAAAGTCAAAAAACAACATAGTATAGTAAGGTAGAAAAACTTCATAAAAATGCCATAGTATACTAAGGCTTTGACGTTTTTATACCTTACTGTACTATATCTTTGTAAAGACGTTTTTTGCCTCGTTTTTTTAGTTTTTATGCCTTATTATACTATGGCGTTTTTTGGCATTTTTATACCATACTAAAAAAAATTGTTTTTTGGCATTTTTATGCCTTACTACACTATGCAGCTTCATGCCTTGCCATACTATGAATTTTTTATGACCTTTTATGCCTTAATATATGATGATGTTTTTTCGAATTTTTTACCATAGTATACTATGGCGTTATTTTGGCATTTTCATGCCATACTATAGTTTGTCGTTTTACTGTATTATGACATTTTTATCTCTTGCATTACCTAGGTTGTTTCTTGGGTACCTTGGGTACAATAGTTAGGACTGTAACCTCATACTTAGAAGGTTGTGGGTTCAAATCCCAGTAAGGCGCTATACTAACATGTCTGTTTTTTAAAAACGCCATACTATACTATGTCGTTTCTTGGGCATCTTCATGCTATACTATACTTTGTCGTTTTACTGTATTATGACATTTTTATGGCCTGCATTACGACAAGTCAGTAGTTGGGTATCTTTGGGACAATGGTTGGGACTGTCACGTTCCATTCAGAGGGTTGAGGGTTGTGGGTTCAAATCCCATAAGGCACTATACTGATGTCCTCGTTTTTTACACCGTACTATAATATGACGTTTTTTAGCATTTTTATGCCTTACTAGAAAATGATGTTTTTTGGCATTTTTATGCCTTACTATACTATGCAGCTTCATGCCTTGCCATACTATGACATTTTTATGACCTTTTATGCCTTAATAAATGATGAAGTTTTTTTTTCAATTTTTGCCATTCTATACTATGGCGTTTTTTTCATTTTTATGCCATACTATAAAATTATGTTTTTTGGCATTTTTATGCCTTACTATAGTATGCAGCTTCATGCCTTGCCATACTATAATGTTTTTATGACCTTTTAGGACTTAATACATGATCTTCTTTTTTTGGAATTTATTGCCATAATATACTATGGCGTTTTTTTCATTTTTATGCCATACTATACTTTGTCGTTTTACTGTATTATGACATTTTTATGACCTTTTAGGACTTAATACATGATCTTCTTTTTTTGGAATTTATTGCCATAATATACTATGGCGTTTTTTTCATTTTTATGCCATACTATACTTTGTCGTTTTACTGTATTATGACATTTCTATGGCCTGCATTACCAAATACCAATGTTGGGGTAACGTTTGTACAATGGTTGTGACTGTTACCTTTTAATGAGGGGGTCTTGGGTTCAAATCCCATAAGGCCCTATACTAGCATCTTCAATTTTTTACAGCACACTATAATATGACATTTATCCGCATTTTTATGCCGTACTTTACTATGCAGCTTCATGCCTTGCCATACTATGACGTTTTTATGACCTTTTATGCCTTAATATATGATGACATTTTTTGAAATTTTTGCCATACTATACTATGGCGTTTTTTGTATTTTTATAACATACCATACTTTGTCATTTTACTGTATTATGACATTTCTATCGCCTGCATTACCAAATATCAATTTTGGGCTAACGTTGGTACAATGGTTGTAACTGTCACCTTTCAATTAGGGGGTCATGGGTTCAAATCCCATAAGGCCCTATACTTTCATCTTCAATTTTTTAAAGCACACTATAATACTATAGTATGGCAAAAAATTCCAAAAAACAAGATCATGTATTAATTCCTAAAAGGTCATAAAAGCGTCATAGTATGGCAAGACATGCAACTACATAGTATAGTAAGGCATAAAAATGCGGATAAATGTCATATTATAGTGTGCTGTAAAAAATAGAAAATGCTAGTTTAGGGCCTTATGGGATTTGAACCCACAACCCCCTCATTGAAAGGTGACAGTCACAACCATTGTACCAACTTTACCCCAACATTAACATTTGGTAATGCAGGCCATAGAAATGTCATAATACAGTAAAACGACAAAGTATAGTATGTTATAAAAATACAAAAAACGCCATAGTATAGTATGGCAAAAATTTGAAAAAAATGTCATCATATATTAAGTCCTAAAAGGTCATACAAACGTCATAGTATGGCAAGGCATGAAGCTGCATAGTATAGTAAGGCATAAAAATGCCAAAAAACATCTTTTTATAGTATGGCATAAAAATGAAAAAAACGCCATAGTATAGTATGGCAAAAAATTCCAAAAAACAAGATCATGTATTAAGTCCTAAAAGGTCATAAAAACGTCATAGTATGGCAAGGCATGAAGCTGCATAGTATAGTAAGGCATAAAAATGCCAAAAAACATCTTTTTATAGTATGGCATAAAAATGAAAAAAACGCCATAGTATAGTATGGCAAAAAATTCAAAAAAACAAGATCATGTATTAAGTCCTAAAAGGTCATAAAAACGTCATAGTATGGCAAGGCATGAAGCTGCATAGTATAGTAAGGCATAAAAATGCCAAAAAACATCTTTTTATAGTATGGCATAAAAATGAAAAAAACGCCATAGTATAGTATGGCAAAAAATTCAAAAAAACAAGATCATGTATTAAGTCCTAAAAGGTCATAAAAACGTCATAGTATGGCAAGGCATGAAGCTGCATAGTATAGTAAGGCATAAAAATGCCAAAAAACATCTTTTTATAGTATGGCATAAAAATGAAAAAAACGCCATAGTATAGTATGGCAAAAAATTCAAAAAAACAAGATCATGTATTAAGTCCTAAAAGGTCATAAAAGCGTCATAGTATGGCAAGACATGCAACTACATAGTATAGTAAGGCATAAAAATGCGGATAAATGTCATATTATAGTGTGCTGTAAAAAATTGAAGATGCTAGTATAGGGCCTTATGGGATTTGAACCCACGACCCCCTCATTGAAAGGTGACAGTCACAACCATTGTACCAACGTTACCCCAACATTGATATTTGGTAATGCAGGCCATAGAAATGTGATAATACAGTAAAACGACAAAGTATGGTATGTTATAAAAATACAAAAAACGCCATAGTATAGTATGGCAAAAATTTCAAAAAAATGTCATCATATATTAAGGCATAAAAGGTCATAAAAACGTCATAGTATGGCAAGGCATGAAGCTGCATAGTATAGTAAGGCATAAAAATGCCAAAAAACATCTTTTTATAGTATGGCATAAAAATGAAAAAAACGCCATAGTATAGTATGGCAAAAAATTCAAAAAAACAAGATCATGTATTAAGTCCTAAAAGGTCATACAAACGTCATAGTATGGCAAGGCATGAAGCTGCATAGTATAGTAAGGCATAAAAATGCCAAAAAACATCTTTTTATAGCATGGCATAAAAATGAAAAAAACGCCATAGTATAGTATGGCAAAAAGTTCAAAAAAACAAGATCATGTATTAAGTCCTAAAAGGTCATACAAACGTCATAGTATGGCAAGGCATGAAGCTGCATAGTATAGTAAGGCATAAAAATGCCAAAAAACATCTTTTTATAGTATGGCATAAAAATGAAAAAAACGCCATAGTATAGTATGGCAAAAAATTCAAAAAAACAAGATCATGTATTAAGTCCTAAAAGGTCATAAAAGCATCATAGTATGGCAAGACATGCAACTACATAGTATAGTAAGGCATAAAAATGCGGATAAATGTCATATTATAGTGTGCTGTAAAAAATAGAAGATGCTAGTTTAGGGCCTTATGGGATTTGAACCCACAACCCCCTCATTGAAAGGTGACAGTCACAACCATTGTACCAACTTTACCCCAACATTAACATTTGGTAATGCAGGATATAGAAATGTCATAATACAGTAAAACGACAAAGTATAGTATGTTATAAAAATACAAAAAACGCCATAGTATAGTATGGCAAAAATTTGAAAAAAATGTCATCATATATTAAGTCCTAAAGGGTCATACAAACGTCATAGTATGGCAAGGCATGAAGCTGCATAGTATAGTAAGGCATTAAAAATGCCAAAAAACATCTTTTTATAGCATGGCATAAAAATACAAAAAACGCCATAGTATAGTATGGCAAAAAATTTAAAAAAATGTCATCATATATTAAGGCATAAAAGGTCATAAAAACGTCATAGTATGGCAAGGCATGAAGCTGCATAGTATAGTAAGGCATAAAAATGCCAAAAAACATCATTTTATAGTATTGCATAAAAATGAAAAAAACGCCATAGTATAGTATGGCAAAAAATTAAAAAAAACAAGATCATGTATTAAGTCCTAAAAGGTCATAAAAGCGTCATAGTATGGCAAGACATGCAACTACATAGTATAGTAAAGCATAAAAATGCGGATAAATGTCATACTATAGTGTGCTGTAAAAAATTGAAGATGCTAGTATAGGGCCTTATGGGACTTAATACATGATCTTGTTTTTTTTAATTTTTTGCCATACTATACTATGCCGTTTTTTTCATTTTTATGCCATACTATAAAAAGATGTTTTTTGGCATTTTTATGCCTTACTATACTTTGTAGTTGCATGTCTTGCCGTACTATGACGCTTTTATGCCCTGTTAGGACTTAATACATGATCTTGTTTTTTTTAATTTTTTGCCATACTATACTATGCCGTTTTTTTCATTTTTATGCCATACTATAAAAAGATGTTTTTTGGCATTTTTATGCCTTACTATACTTTGTAGTTGCATGTCTTGCCGTACTATGACGCTTTTATGCCCTGTTAGGACTTAATACATGATCTTGTTTTTTTTAATTTTTTGCCATACTATACTATGCCGTTTTTTTCATTTTTATGCCATACTATAAAAAGATGTTTTTTGGCATTTTTATGCCTTACTATACTTTGTAGTTGCATGTCTTGCCGTACTATGACGCTTTTATGCCCTGTTAGGACTTAATACATGATCTTGTTTTTTTTAATTTTTTGCCATACTATACTATGCCGTTTTTTTCATTTTTATGCCATACTATAAAAATGAAAAACACGCCATAGTATAGTATGGCAAAAAATTCCAAAAAACATCATTTTATAGTATGGCAAATTAATGAAAAAAACGCAATAGTATAGTATGGCAAAAATTTCAAAAAAATGTCATCATAAATTAAGGCATAAAAGGACATAAAAGCGTCATAGTATGGCAAGACATGCAACTACATAGTAGTAAGGCATAAAAATGCGGATAAATGTCATATTATAGTGTGCTGTAAAAAATTGAAGATGCTAGTATAGGGCCTTATGGGATTTGAACCCAAGACCCACTCATTGAAAGGTGATAGTCCCAACCATTGTACCAACGTTAACCAACATTGCTATTTGGTAATGCAGGCCATAGAAATGTCGTAATACAGTAAAACGACAAAGTATAGTATGTTATAAAAATACAAAAAACGCCATAGTATAGTATGGCAAAAATTTCAAAAAAATATCATCATATATTAAGGCATAAAAGGTCATAAAAACGTCATAGTATGGCAAGGCATGAAGCTGCATAGTATAGTAAGGCATAAAAATGCCAAAAAACATAATTTTATAGTATGGCATAAAAATGAAAAAAACGCCATAGTATAGTATGGCAAAAATTTGAAAAAAATGTCATCATATATTAAGGCATAAAAGGTCATAAAAACGTCATAGTATGGCAAGGCATGAAGCTGCATAGTATGGTAAGGCATAAAAATGCCAAAAAACATCCTTTTATAAAATGGCATAAAAATGAAAAAAACGCCATAGTATAGTATGGCAAAAAGTTCCAAAAAGCAAGATCATGTATTAAGGCATAAAAGGTCATAAAAACGTCATAGTATGGCAAGGCATGAAGCTGCATAGTATAGTAAGGCATAAAAATGCCAAAAAACATCTTTTTATAGTATGGCATAAAAATGAAAAAAAACGCCATAGTATAGTATGGCAAAAATTTCAAAAAAATGTCATGATAAATTAAGGCATAAAAGGACATAAAAGCGTCATAGTATGGCAAGACATGCAACTACATAGTAGTAAGGCATAAAAATGCGGATAAATGTCATATTATAGTGTGCTGTAAACAATTGAAGATGCTAGTATAGGGCCTTATGGGATTTGAACCCACGACCCCCTCATTGAAAGGTGATAGTCACAACCATTGTACCAACGTTAACCAACATATTTGGTAATGCAGGCCATAGAAATGTCATAATACAGTAAAACGACAAAGTATAGTATGTTATAAAAATACAAAAAACGCCATAGTATAGTATGGCAAAAATTTCAAAAAAATGTCATCATATATTAAGGCATAAAAGGTCATAAAAACGTCATAGTATGGCAAGGCATGAAGCTGCATAGTATAGTAAGGCATAAAAATGCCAAAAAACATCATTTTATAGTATGGCATAAAAATGAAAAAAACGCCATAGTATAGTATGGCAAAAAATTCAAAAAAACAAGATCATGTATTAAGTCCTAAAAGGTCATAAAAACGTCATAGTATGGCAAGGCATGAAGCTGCATAGTATAGTAAGGCATAAAAATGCCAAAAAACATCATTTTATAGTATGGCATAAAAATGAAAAAAACGCCATAGTATAGTATGGCAAAAAATTCAAAAAAACAAGATCATGTATTAAGTCCTAAAAGGTCATAAAAACGTCATAGTATGGCAAGGCATGAAGCTGCATAGTATAGTAAGGCATAAAAATGCCAAAAAACATCTTTTTATAGTATGGCATAAAAATGAAAAAAACGCCATAGTATAGTATGGCAAAAAATTCAAAAAAACAAGATCATGTATTAAGTCCTAAAAGGTCATAAAAACGTCATAGTATGGCAAGGCATGAAGCTGCATAGTATAGTAAGGCATAAAAATGCCAAAAAACATCTTTTTATAGTATGGCATAAAAATGAAAAAAACGCCATAGTATAGTATGGCAAAAAATTCAAAAAAACAAGATCATGTATTAAGTCCTAAAAGGTCATAAAAGCGTCATAGTATGGCAAGACATGCAACTACATAGTATAGTAAGGCATAAAAATGCGGATAAATGTCATATTATAGTGTGCTGTAAAAAATTGAAGATGCTAGTATAGGGCCTTATGGGATTTGAACCCACGACCCCCTCATTGAAAGGTGACAGTCACAACCATTGTACCAACGTTACCCCAACATTAACATTTGGTAATGCAGGCCATAGAAATGTCATAATACAGTAAAACGACAAAGTATAGTATGTTATAAAAATACAAAAAACGCCATAGTATAGTATGGCAAAAATTTCAAAAAAATGTCATCATATATTAAGGCATAAAAGGTCATAAAAACGTCATAGTATGGCAAGGCATGAAGCTGCATAGTATAGTAAGGCATAAAAATGCCAAAAAACATCATTTTATAGTATGGCATAAAAATGAAAAAAACGCCATAGTATAGTATGGCAAAAAATTCAAAAAAACAAGATCATGTATTAAGTCCTAAAAGGTCATAAAAGCGTCATAGTATGGCAAGACATGCAACTACATAGTATAGTAAGGCATAAAAATGCGGATAAATGTCATATTATAGTGTGCTGTAAAAAATTGAAGATGCTAGTATAGGGCCTTATGGGATTTGAACCCACGACCCCCTCATTGAAAGGTGACCTTCAAAACCATTGTACCAACGTTACCCCGACATTGCTATCTGGTAATGCAGGCCATAGAAATGTCATAATACAGTAAAACGACAAAGTATAGTATGTTATAAAAATACAAAAAACGCCATAGTATAGTATGGCAAAAATTTCAAAAAAATGTCATCATATATTAAGGCATAAAAGGTCATAAAAACGTCATAGTATGGCAAGGCATGAAGCTGCATAGTATAGTAAGGCATAAAAATGCCAAAAAACAGCATTTTATAGTATGGCATAAAAATGAAAAAAACGCCATAGTATAGTATGGCAAAAATTTCAAAAAAATGTCATCATATATTAAGGCATAAAAGGACATAAAAGCGTCATAGTATGGCAAGACATGCAACTACATAGTATAGTAAGGCATAAAAATGCGGATAAATGTCATATTATAGTGTGCTGTAAAAAATTGTAGATTCTAGTATAGGGCCTTATGGGATTTGAACCCACGACCCCCTCATTGAAAGGTGACAGTCATAACCATTGTACCAACGTTACCCCAACATTGATATTTGGCAATGCACGCCATAGAAATGTCATAATACAGGAAAACGACAAAGTATAGTATGTTATAAAAATACAAAAAACGCCATAGTATAGTATGGCAAAAATTTCAAAAAAATGTCATCATATATTAAGGCATAAAAGGTCATACAAACGTCATAGTATGGCAAGGCATGAAGCTGCATAGTATAGTAAGGCATAAAAATGCCAAAAACATCATTTTATAGTATTGCATAAAAATGAACAAAACGCTATAGTATAGTATGGCAAAAAATTCAAAAAAACAAGATCATGTATTAAGTCCCAAAAGGTCATAAAAATGTCATAGTATGGCAAGGCATGAAGCTGCATAGTATAGTAAGGCATAAAAATGCCAAAAAACATCATTTTATAGTATGGCATAAAAATGAAAAAAACGCCATAGTATAGTATGGCAAAAAATTCAAAAAAACAAGATCATGTATTAAGTCCTAAAAGGTCATAAAAACGTCATAGTATGGCAAGGCATGAAGCTGCATAGTATAGTAAGGCATAAAAATGCGGATAAATATCATATTATAGTGTGCTGTAAAAAATTGAAGATGCTAGTTTAGGGCCTTATGGGATTTGAACCCACGACCTCCTCATTGAAAGGTGACAGTCACAACCATTGTACCAACGTTACCTCAACATTGCTATTTGGTAATGCACATACTATAACTATAACATACTATACTTTGTCGTTTTACTGTATTATGACATTTCTATGGCCTGCATTAACAAATATCACTTTTGGGGCAACGTTGGTACAGTGGTTGTTACTGTCACCTTTCAATGAGGGGGTCGTGGGTTCAAATCCCATAAGACCCTATACTAACATCTATAGTTTTTTACAGCACACTATAATATGACATTTATTCGCATTTTTTTGCCTTACTATACTATGTAGTTGCATGTCTTGCCATACTATGTGGTTTTTATGACCTTTTATGCCTTAATATATGAGAAAGTTGTTTTGAAATTTTTGCCATACTATACTATGGCGTTTTTTTCATTTTTATGCCATACTATAAAATTATGTTTTTTGGCATTTTTATGCCTTACTATACTATGCAGTTGCATGTCTTACCATACTATGATGCTTTTATGTCCTTTTATGCCTTAGTATATGATGACATTTTTTTGAAATTTTTGCCATACTATACTATGGCGTTTTTTTCATTTTTATGCCATACTATAAAATTATGTTTTTTGGCATTTTTATGCCTTACTATACTATGCAGTTGCATGTCTTACCATACTATGATGCTTTTATGTCCTTTTATGCCTTAGTATATGATGACATTTTTTTGAAATTTTTGCCATACTATACTATGGCGTTTTTTTCATTTTTATGCCATACTATAAAATTATGTTTTTTGGCATTTTTATGCCTTACTATACTATGCAGCTTCATGCCTTGCCATACTATGACGTTTTTATGACCTTTTAGGACTTAATACATGATCTTTTTTTTGGGAATTTTTTGCCATACTATACTATGGCGTTTTTTTCATTTTTATGCCATGCTATAAAAAGATGTTTTTTGGCATTTTTATGCCTTACTATACTATGCAGCTTCATGCCTTGCCATACTATGACGTTTGTATGACCTTTTAGGACTTAATATATGATGACATTCTTTTGAAATTTTTGCCATACTTTAATATGGCGTTTTTTGTATTTTTATAACATACTATACTTTGTCGTTTTACTGTATTATGACATTCCTATGGCCTGGATTAACAAATATCAGTGTTGGGGCAACGTTGGTACAATGGTTGGGACTGTCACCTTTCAATGAGGGGGTCGTGTGTTCAAATTCCGTAAGGCCCTATACTAACATCTTCAATTTTTTACAGCACACTATAATATCACATTTATCCCCCTTTTTATGCCTTACTATACTATGCAGCTCCATGCCTTGCCATACTATGACGTTTTTATGACCTTTTAGGGCTTAATACATTATCTTTTTTTTTTAATTTTTTGCCATACTATACTATGGCATTTTCTGGCACTTACATGCCATACTATACCATGACGTTTTCTATGCCTTACTATTCTATGATTTTTAATGCCTTACTATACAATTGCTTCTTTATGCCTTACTATAGTATGACTCATGACATATATCTGACACATACATCCCTATATCAAGAGCAATGTTACCATATATTTCACCCTTAAAACGATATATTATTATGACATATATACATCCTCTTGATAAATGCCGAAGTTATAACATACATGAAATACTCATAGTAAAATGCATCTTTATGATAAGAACATGCTTATTAACATTTTATATGTTTGTGTATGATTTTCTTACTATTTTATTATTAAATTTAAACATACATATCTGTCTTCTATATTTACATACATAATATGAAAATATACTGATAGGCTTTGGGATGGATATATATTTATGTAACATATGTCTCCTTAAATATATTGCTCTATTAGCTAGACCTATGTCAATACATCATATTTTTCCAATTCCTAATAGGTTTCATATGTAATTTTTTACAAATATAAACTTTCATATGATGTTAGTTCATATGTACATATAGACCATATATGGAAATTCAACACATGTATATATATAACATTTGCATATGGGCTTCCTGAATGTAAATTCAGATCCTATATGTTAAAAAACCGTTTGGTTGACGGCATTAAAAAGCCAATGTCTTTGTTTTGGAGATGTGGCAGGGCTGCATCCCTACCAATGTTGAGACCAAACCTACACCCTTGGTTTGACCTGTACATAGACACTGTATGTTGTTGTTGATTGCTGTTTATGTATGTTTCTATAGGCATGTGTGTCACCTGTGTGTAAGCGGAAAACCAAAGTCAGATTCCTTGTGTATGTACACAAACTTACACTTAATATTTATGGTATTCAATCCATTTTAGCTTTGTTTTTGGTCTCCACCAACTCATGAGAGAAATAGTTGGTTCTCTAGCTGCTAAATGCTCCACTATGCTCACCAGGTAGTCGCTAGCATTGTCTGTCTGCCGTTTGATGCTGGGCAGGTAACATACGGTGGGTTTATCAAAGTTTTTTTTTTTTGCTGAAAACATAGGTCTACTGTCACAAAAAACAGCGATAATTGTTGGGTGGTATTGTCACAATGCAAGACCTATTTTACATACAAGCAGTTATTTGGTCCAATGTTAATATAAAAATATTAAGTATAGCAGCTTGAAAGCATAAAATGTTACTGTTAATAACCATTAATTCTCAATCATAGGGTAAAAATAAGAAAAAATAAAAAAAAACAAAGAAACAAATAGAGGTGACACCTCCATTAACTGCTATTAAAGGAAAAGAAATGATAGATAATCCCTGCTTTTAAACTACATGACTCTGTTTTAACTGGCGTGTCACCCGCTGAGGTAATGTTTTGTCTCTCGTTGCCCTAACCTTGACAGATTATTGGCCCCGCTGAGAAAACCCAAACCGTTTTATAGGTTGAAAATATTGACAGGGGAAGGCATCCTCGTGAGGTAAGCAGCTGAGCTGGCCATATTGTGTATCGATCCACCTTGTGCTGTGATGGCTGCACTTAATTAGATTTATATTGTAAACAAAGACTCACAGTATGAAATTTGAATTAGTAGGTAAGTGTTATCCATCAAAGCAAATAATAATATTTTGTGCAGTGTGATGCAGTATTGGTATTTCGGGGATTTATCTGGGATGTAAATGGAGGGAGAATCTTCTACCCTCAGGGTTTACTGCAGGCTGTGGAGCAGCATGCAGCATGCATGTACTCTTCCCCTTGTCTCTGCAGGCGTTGCTCTGTGACAGACACAGTGACCGACATGCAGGAATGCAAACACAAAGACATGGTCTCCTATCTTTCCCTAGAAAAGACAAAAATGCACATACATACATGAAGCCTTAAAGCTTACCCACCTTAAGGCACCAGTCTACTCACTCTATGATAGTTGCCCTAATCTGACACCCCAACTGTGTCATCATACTCTGCAGGGCTCTTTTCTGACTGTACCTGCTTATAGGAAACCCCACATTGTCCCGTCCTAATCAAATTAAAATATGTCGAGGCATGACTCCAAATGCTGTCAGAAAAACCTCAAGGATATGAAGCAGATTATTGCAATTCCATCTGATGTAATAAACCCCCCCCCCCCCCGCATTCACCAAACAATCACTCTCTTAGGTAGACGGGGGATGAATAAAAAAAGAAAAATCCTCCCTTACTTTGAGGTCTCATTTCCAGCTCTGTACACAGTCACAGAGGATGCATAGGATGATCCAGCCAGATTGCTGTGTTAGCGCTCAGACTAAAAGTCAAGTATGGGTGAGCATAATGGTTCAAACCAGGATTTAGTGAGAGGAGTTGGGGTTAAAACCTTTGCCTCTCTGTGTTTATCTTGGAATCAAAAGACTGTGTTTCCTGCATGAAGTCAGAGGGGATTCAGGTGGATTTCTGCTGCTTGTTCGAGAAGGTTCATACATATTCCCTTTGGTGTAAAGCAGGATATAACAAATACCTGGAACAAATAGTTGCATATACCTGGAAGCACCTATATAGTCTCTTTTTTTATTTTCAATGTGCAGCCTGTATACTGAACCACAGATATGCATAGCTGATTCAGTGTCGAATCATTATAGAGACACAAACTAGTGTTGATGATATCTGCAGGTCATAGGGAAGGAACAACTCCGACATAACCTGAAAACAGTTTGATAGGAAAAACATTAACCCACTGTAAGTGAGCTTGTTAACTCAACTACCTGTTAACTCAATTGAGACCCTAGTTGTTTGTTTTTAATCTATACAATGTATTATTAAGTGACTCTCTTAAAGAGGGTATAAGTAATACTATTGAGTATCATGCTAATGTGGAGAACACACACTTAAAACTGAATGTCCAGCCTAGTGGACTGGAATATATTTATCAAGTAGTTGCTTTTCAAGTAACTTCCTTATATTATTATGTCAAAGATAAGCTTTTGTGTTTATTTGGAAAACCTTATTTCGCATCAATGGTATTTCAATTGTTTTCAGACATAAATCTACTACAAATTTTCAGAATTTGTGTTTATATGTCATCTAAATTGTGTTTGGTATTGGATTTCCACAAAATTTATTTAAACAAGCCACAGATTGCTTACACACTTCCTGTGATGTCACAAAATCCTGCTTGAATATAGATATACATTTTAAATTCAGATTCAAGGTGATCATAGAAAAGGTTTCCCCACTCAGCAGATTAATGTAAAAACAGCCTTCTAGTGTCAAACTCTTCACATACATTATTATGCACAGTGAAGCTTAAAAGTTAAAGTAAAGAAAAGGCGAAAAACATTTTTGAGTAAAGGGGGACTTTAACCTTTACTGGTACTGCAGTAAATCACCTTCTTAAAAGTATTATTCCTATTTACTGCTACATCTGTGAATCTGTTTTCATCTACATACCTTTACTTTGTGCATGTTTATCTATCCCCTTTTACCATGGATACTTAAATGTGTATAATATACAGCATATATATATATATATTCAGTGTGTCACATTGCAGTTAAATAGCTGTTTTTAAGCGACATTAAAAACAAAGCTATAATGAGCCCTACTCATCTTATGAGCCTATAGTAATACAGTCATTATTATTTCAAGTGTCATCCAGTGAAGTCAACTCAATAGCCCTTGAAAAATGTATTGGGAAACCACATGACAGCATTCATCATGGTACAAAAGATTTCTGTGGAATGCATAATTGCATGCTTATATGCATTAATGTCTTCAACTGACATTTTCGTTCATTATTATGACATACAGTATTATGTTATTGTATGGAGCTCCTCTCAACCCAATGAGAGATGATATTCTTTTCATTGTTTAAGCCCTGATCACAACTGGTGGAAATTGTTATTAAATAACTGTTACAGCTACATCTCTTCTTGAATTTCTTCTCCAATTTTCCTTTTGTGCTCAGAGTGTTTTCTAATAATTTCTTGAAATGCTTCAGAATCCACCGATGATGCAGAAGTGTAAAGCACAATGAATCATTTCATGTGACATTGGACTTGACTTACCTTCCATGTTATGAACAATTTCGCACAATTTTTCCTTTGATTGCTTCAAGCACATGACCCACAACAAGATAAGTGGTTTAAGCCTATAATGGTCTTCTTCTCTGTTTGGTAGAGTTGTAATATCTTATTTATCTTTAACCTAACTGAGCCATCTCTAGCACATAGTTGAAGGACGTTATATCACCCCAAAGATTTGCAGGGTGCACTGCAGTTTTCAGATCCAGATCTTATCAGGTGACTGTGTTCCAGGAAGCTAGAATAATAAAATTCTAACAAAATTAGTAATGGCATTTCACCTGTTTATGATGGTGTTATAAAAGGTAATAATATGTTGTTGATGTGGTTTAATTTCAGGAGGTATGCAGAACAGAATTACATAAATAAAAATCCCACAAATAATTTTATAAAACATGCTTTACCACTTGGTTGAGATGTCCATTAATGTAGCAGGGAATATAACATTTTCTGTTATCCAACCGTTGTCAATACTATAAATACAATGTTATTCCACTGTACATTTGTTGACATTATCACTGTTTTGATCCAAATATATCACAATATTGGATCAAAGGGGGGGATTAGTTTTGAAAAAGTGCGGTGGTCTCCTACAGACAGTGTTGAATCATGGGTTGTAGCCTTAATGTTGCTGGGCTAATGTGTTTTCAAGTCTAATTACAGTGAGTCTTTCTGAGTTAGTTAGCACCCCTGAATTTTCTAACTGTATTTTTGTGAAATTACCAGATACCACAGGAGGTGAGAGAATGTCTAGTTCACCAAGGCAACACAGCTTTGTAAATACACATGAAATGTTAACTATCTCAGAAGTGAACTTTTGAAACTTGAAAGTCAGATGGTGCCGTTAGAGACTGTCAACGCCTGATGCATTTGATGATGTCTGATAATTGATACCAGTGACCTATAAAGCTTGTTGTTAACATTGGTTTGGGCTCAAATATCTCCCTTTGTAGTCTACAGAATTACTCATTGAAACCCATATACTATTACAGTAACTGTGAGATTTAAAAAATACAAGTGTGACATGATATTGAAGGAGACGGAGCTCAGCCCTGACCCAATTTAAACCCTGCTTGTGTTCATATGAAAGACATGGGCGACTAAAAGGTGTTTTTTATTTCATTTTAATGGAGTCAAATGTATGCAGGTGGTCGAAAGTGCACTTTTGTTTTAAATGGACATCTCAATCATTTGGTACATGTTCATGATTAAAAAAACTGTATGAAAAATGATGTTTTTTGCTGTTGATGCCCAAAAGAACTAAAGAATTCAAAAAGTAAAATTTCCATAGCTTTTTACTGGGTCATGGAAGTCGCAAAGCGCTTTAAAAAATAGATCGATGAATTATTCTTTTCCAGCAACCTCCAGCTTCAAGGTTATGCACTTAACTGACACCTGGCATCTGCCCAGTACAGCCACCTGTTTGTCACTGGTGCAGCTAAAGAATAACCTTGATGAAATCGGTCTCTGTACTGGTTGATCGCGGGCCCTTGTTGCCTTCCCCCACATACATTTTCCCACTGAGCTTTTTAGGACTTCAGGCCAGAAAGTATCTGGTCATAAACCCAGCTGATCACCTGAGAAAGAAAAGGAAACTTTCACTTATAGTCACGTTTCTCCTGACAGAACACACACAGTACATTCATTAAAAGTAAGACTAGAATGAGATCAATTTCCCGTTGATGACCTTGAACACCAAGACCATCTAAATTTGCAGAGGAGTTTCTTTTCATGTATTTAATTTATTCTTAAAATATTTCATGATAAAAAAAATGTATGTAAATGACTCTATTACTTCTGCAATGCTTTCTCTATCTCTCTCTCTCCTCGTTGTGCTCCTCGCCGTCGGAGAGAGGCCGCATTTGTGCGAACAAACACAAGCACAAAAATAAATTAAGAGATCAAAAGCCAAAGAGAGGAAATGAGTCAGTATTCCACACCGTGTACAATACAATATCATAGCAAATTAGCAGATTTCAATGGCTTCCACTGACTACCATAGATTTACAATGTTCAGTTGGCTGCAGATCAGTCCTCAATAAATTGTGTCACTTTCCTTTTTTTCCATGAATGGTTGTGATAGACAGTGGCTTGTTGATGACCATGAAAAGAAAGCGGCTACTGAGGTGTGAACGGAAAACCTGGGACTACGAGCCAGCAGTAATGAGAACAACAGCATTTGTTCACATCCTACTAAACTGCCATTGTGACCACATTTTAAGTCCAATAAGCTTCTCTACAAAGGTACAACATATAAAACTGTTAAATATATAACTTTTTAGGGCCTTTCAAAATACATTTAATGACATTTCTTTACTCCTTCTTTTCATACTTGACAGCATTTATACTCTCTGTAGATATTCATCATTTCTTTGATATGATTTGCACTCGTCATCCGCGACCAACCCGACAATTCTTCCTGCAAACTGTCCCAACCGTAGCTACTGAAAAATGCAAATCAGATTTTTTTTTTTTTTTTTTTTTTTTTTTTTGAATTACACAAGTTATACGTATGTAGTACCTATATCTCCAGTTCCAAAATACAGTGGTGGGCTTAGTCTGAGAAAAAAAATGTCTGGAAGATTTTAAAAGCACTCCTTTGATTGTGCACGGTACATCTGCCACTGTACGCAGGGTCTGTCCTCTTGTGCACCGTGTCTCTGTGGGGGCAGTCATTGGTTGGTGGCGACACAAGCAGCGAGTTTATAAAGTCTCTGTGTGCCAGATGGTCCACTCTGTAATAATGATCGTATTTGTTGTTTTGCTCTTTGGTCTATAAAAATATGGGCGGTTTACTCCAGCAGAAGGCCTATTCACAGCAGAGAGCGCTCAGTTCGGTTTTTAAGCCTCATGAGGTGGTCCGGGAAGCAACGGGGTCTGATCTGTAATGATCCCGTCTATGCCCTGGAACTCCTGCGCTAGGGGCTAGGAGATGAATGTGGGAAATCCTTTTATTCAAAGCAGTTAGTAGCTCCAAACAGAGGACCTCCAATGAGGCAAAAAACCATTCATGAGATTTTAAGGTGTCCGATCCTCCGTGGCACGAGTAGTAGTGCTGCTAAAGTCACAGAGCAGGCAGATAGAGTGGAGAGGAGGTGGATGCAACATGTTGACCCAACGACAGATAGCGAGAGGGAGCAGTCACAAACCCGGAGGAGCCGGTCACAGGAAATAGGAAGTGTTTTACAGTGAGTAGTTTGTCCAATGTCCAGGGGAGAGCTCGCTCCCTCAGACAGTCACTCCCTGGTTTTCCCGCCTCTGGCTGTGTTATGAGACCTGTGAATCAACAAGAACAGAGCAAACATGAGAAGATTGTTTTAGCACGCAGTCACCGTCTCTGAGAGAAAGCTCCAGAGAGAAGCTACTGATGCAAAACTGCATTTTCATTTTGGGGATTTTCTTTATACTACCTGTATTTTGAGGACTTTATGTTTTGAAATGAAGATTTGATACTGTAATCTCACATTCAGCAGCACACTATCTATTCTTCAACATTCAGGAATGTGACATTTACTTAAGTCTTTTGAATTTAAGTTTGTCTTTGCAGTATATGGGCATGTCTCCATACAGCATTTTTTTTCCTGGGTGCTAGTGTCTCTTTTCAGTTGTTCCCAATGAGGAGAGAGCATAAAGCCTTTTTTCTACTCCGAGCAATTCTAGCTGAAAATCTCTTAACTTTTCAAAAAGGCGCTGGTATAGTCACTGCGGCTCTTTTTCAGGCAACCAATCGGATAGGGACTTGTCACCCTGATAGCACAAGAAAATGGAGTCTAGCTTAGCTAAAAAAAAAAAGCATCCCTGAAGCTAACAAATTAACACATTATAATTTGTGTTGTTTAAATCCTAACAAAAAATTTTGCCATTTCAGAAGGAGTTGTGTACAACAAGATGTAATGTGTTGATTAGTTCGCTTCGGAGGTGCTGGTAGGCGGTTTTTGTTGAGGGTTAGCTTAGCTCAGTATAAAAACTGGAAACAGGGAAAAGCTCAGTTCTAGCTCCGTCTGAAGGTGATGAAATCCACTTACCAACAACTCTATAAAGTTTACTATATCTAATTTATTTAGTCTGCACAAGAAACAGCCTCTAACTGTTTCACTGTGTTTCTGGTCTTAATGCTAAGACTCTTACTCGCTGTTAGCTGTAGCTTCATATTTATCAAACTTATCATCTAGCTCTCAGCGGGAAAGGGATGCAATGTCTTTTCCACAATGTCAAACGTCTTTCTAAAGAAAACAATTTTTTTTTTTGAAGAGAATCATTACAAACATGGTGTATTGCTAAAATAACTGTGTTTAACCATGGCTGCTCAGGAAATGGAGGTGCTAATTGCAGCACTCTGGTAGCACTGGAGGGGAAAAAAAATGTAATTTCAACAGCTTCCTCTTTGTCAAATCAAGTGTTTTGCGAGTCAAATATTTAGAATTCTTCAGCGGGTGCAACCCAATAACAAAGTGAGTCTCATAGTGCGGAGACTGAGAAACAATTAATCTACCACAGAAAGACAAATCTGGAAGCCTCTTCACCATCTGGTCCCCGCCAGTCACACAGCCAACTTGATAGAGACACTGATGCCTTCCAAGACTGCTGCACTGCCACTGAAGCTTAATTCATAGTAATGAACTCTTGATGATTTCACAGGGTGCAAATTGCCATGAAAGGGGCAGGTGTTGGATGGAGTACTATCATGTTTCACAGATGACAATGTCTGATGCTGTGGGAATAATAAACATCTCTATGAGCTCGGGGTTTAATAGAGATAATGTCATGGTTTTGTTGGAGCTGGGCATGAAATGACCCGGAGGTATAACGGCTTAAAGCAGGGGCATGACTGTGCAAACATCTCGAGTGTGACCGCTGCCAAAACAGGTGTTTAATCCCACTGTGAGCACAGTTTTTCCCTCTCTCAAAGCCTCCTAGTGGGCACACTGAGATTACAGTGGCACTGAACGTTGATAAAAATGGAAGGAGGACAGAATCACTGCAGAGAAACATTGTTGTCGAAATCTCGGGAGAAATAGGATGCAAATGGATTTAAATAGATGCCAAGCATCGGGACGGGTCTTGTTTTATGTAAGCTACCACATAGTCTGGGTCTACCATGGTAATTTTCTTATACTCTCTCTATGTTCCTCTCCGTTTTTTCTCACACCCACACTGTGGCAAATGGTTCCCCATAAATCGCACACACAAATCTCATCTCAGGGAAATGCAAGCCTTCTATTAAAAAGAGGAACGAATGTCAGATGAATGTGAGATGAATGTGAGATGAATTTGCCCCATGAATAAAATTCACAGGCCCTAGGTGATTATTACATTGGGTTTATCAGGAAACGACCATATTACTCTATTTTATATCTTATAACGGTGAGAGAATATTTTACATTCTTGTGCTGGAGGAATGCAGAGTCGAGGGAAATGTGATGCAGTGGCTATTGAACACATGGACAAACTTTGAGTACAGTGGCTCTGGCTGTTCAAACAGGACCAGAAAGAGAATTAGACTTTGGAGTGAGAATGATAACTGCTGGGGGTGTCACAGTAACAGAAGGGAAAGTCATGGACAGAATCCATCTGCGTTAATGTCTAATTTGTGCAGGTTTCTCTTGTTATGGAGCAAGCAGGCGATCCACTCAATATATCAATATGTACCCAGCAGCATTCAATCGAGGACAAGGGAAAACATTTGATTTCAGGGATGTTACATAGAGCTTCCTGTCTCTGGGCAGAAGCTGAAATACTTTCATGTATGAATTGAGAATGGGCGCATGGATTTGTGCTGGCTGTCATATGCATTTTGTATGTTCAGTCAATCGAAGGTGCATGCAGCCACACGTGCTGGAGGTGAAGAAAACTATATCCACAGTACATATGGAGCCCCTCTCCATCTGGGAGTTAGAGGATCGAAAAGCAAATGCACCCCGAACATATGGCCCCCGGCTTGACATTTCCTCTCTGTGTGAACTCGAGCTGACTCCCTTCGAAATGTCACAGCGTGGTAACCCATGGTGAACGTGTGAATGGGCACGCACGATAGAAAATTGAACTACTTTGCTTCTCCAAACTCTTAACCAAGACACTGATAGATATGACTAACGCAACATTCTCAGGAGTATATACAGTTGACTAATTGATGTAGGATTGAATCATTTCTTATATCTGGCTAGTCCTGACGCTTTTCTATACTTAGGCTCTGAAGAAGAGAAAGTGCTGCCAAAACATCAGCTAATGGATGAAAGCCTTTTCTGCTAATCTGTCATTCTAAAGTGCTCCTGTTTTTTGCATCAAGTTACTAAACTTGTTTCTAATACTTGCTCCTGCCCTCGCTTGTTTAAGTCTTGTGCAAGCGAGCACGCTTCCGTTTGGATCGGAGCGCGCCAGCCACACAATAGCCTGCTGCATGAATATTCATAAGTGAACTTGTGGGTTAGGAATGATCCACAGGTTAATAAGAGAAGGGAAAATCGCTCATTACATGCTGTGAAGTTGAATAATGCCTGAAGCGGATGCTGAGATCAAAATACATGAACATGTATGCACGGGCCTCCAGACACTAAGTCCCATTCCGCATTAAGAGAAAGTTCAAAGCCATATGGAGTTGTGTCATTATCAACCCCTTCATACTATATTTCTTCAGAACATCAAAGCAAACACTGTTCACTATCTGGATTCTACAATATGATCAGAAATGTAATACTCAAGAGGGAACATTACAACAGACAACCGCAGCGGGATCAGGGAGGAATGAAAGAAAAAAGATAAAAAAAAAAAGTAATTTATTTGTTTTAGATACAAACAGCTTCCCTGAAATGTTGCCTTTAATACACTGTAATGTATAGATTACATCCGCTCATGCAGTGTAGGTTACTGCGCTGCATTGAGATCAAATGATTGGAGGTAATATGGTGCTGTCATCCTTCATACTGTATATGAAGGGATCGGATGTTTAAATCCAATCTTAAATAGCTTCCTCTGTGAGTAAATAGACAATAATCCTCTATATGATGCACTGAGAGGATGTGGGTTCACTGCATGCATTCCACCCTGCGTTGGTTTATAATATCATATCTGCTGAAGACTTGCTGTCTGGACTGAAAAGCAGTAGGATCAGATTTATTCTCGAAAGTGAATGATAACATGGGTCATGAATGCTAACAATATTGACCGGCAGAAGAGCCTGGTTCTCAGAAACTCTACGAGACTGGGCATTTTTATGACTTTGGCCTCATCTCTTTTATTGCACTGTACGTTAAATTTACTGCATGGCTACTCTCCATTTCCCAATCACATGCATTAATATCAGTCTGTCTGGCGCCTTGTTTTATTCGAGCACGCAGACTCCATCTGACACAATACTTTAAAGACAATATACAAGGCATGCCAATACAGCAGAGCAAAAACAAGCGAGAATAAACCCGATGGGTTTTACTGATTTTGCTGCACACATGGATTTTCTGTGGTTAAACACACACTAGGGAACTGGTGAGCTCATGGAAAAATGAGTAAGCCAAATAAAGATATCAAACAAGCAGGCAGTTGTTTAAATTGTATCTGGATTTATGTGAGTGTGCTTGCATGTGTGTCCATGCTTCCTGTTGTTTGCATGTTCTGCTGTGATGTTTTTGCAGTCTAATAAAACCATATTGAAATCAATATGTGCAGTACCTACAAGTCTGGTGATTAAAATGACCATAAGAATGCATGGCCATGTTTTATAGACATTTAACTATCAATAACATATGCAAAAAAACCAACAACAAAAAAAAAAAACAGCTTTAGAATTTCAATCACAAATCACAGATTTTACTGCGGGAATACAGATCTAAATTCAGGGGCGCTGTACCTTGCTGCCTCCAAGAGGCCCCTGGTGCTCTTGTGTTGCATCCTGCCTTTGCGGGACCAGGGTTTGGGTGGAGTTGTTGTGATGTTGGTGGTGGTGGTAGTGTTGGTGGTAGATGGTGTTTGGCTGTCTGTCAAGGGGTCATCAATGCTCTCCATAGTGCAAGAGTGTCGAGGGGGACTCTTGTCGCGTCATAGAGCCTGAGGGGAGAGAGGTAGTGGGAACGGGGAGGAGAGGAAGGGAGGGAGGGAGGGAGGGAGGGACAGGGAGGGGAGGCGGTATGGTTATCAAGCTCAGAATGAGGATGCAGTGTTTTATTTTGAATTTCTGTTTTACCAGATTTAGACACAGTCACACCATCACCACCACCACCATCATAGATTTGTCTGCCTGAGGTGTCTTGAAAATGTGCCTGTTTGGCTTTGTATGAACCTGGAGTGAAGTGTTCACTGTTAAATGTGTTAAATATAGAAGTGTGGGAGTAAAACAGGGTCTGATTCTGCTTACAGCAGCACAGATGGAAAGAAAATACACAGAGGCCTGGTGACTTTCCAGGGATTTTTTTTTTTTTACTACCACAGACTTGTTAGGTAATGAAATGATCTAAAATTGCAATAAAATAAACCATTAATTCATCCATAATTCATTATGTTAAAGTCACAGATTTTCTTATGCTACTAATAGTTGATCATGTTACCATGTATAAGTATGCTTTATTCAAGTGTCATGCTCCCTTATCATTTTTTAATGGTTTGTGGCATTGTGCTGGAAATATCTCAGTAACTAATGGATGGATTGTAATGACATTCATCCAGCCTAATGACTGGATTAACTTTTTGTCTTGTGCCATCATCAGTTCAAAATATTATTTGTGCCCAAGTAATTTTCTTCGCATTTGCACACTGATTTTCACCTGCCTAGGGAAATGCTCACACTTGAGATTACAATAAAGAAGAGCATCACTAACAAGCTGACAAAACACAGTAGATAGTGGATCAATTAACAGCAGATCCGTTAAGAATCTCCTCTTTTGTTGTATCTCCAAATTTGGTGTTTTAAAATTTTTTCAGATAAACTGAAGGATTGTGTGTTTCTATATTCATTAAGAAAATTCAACTCACTAAGCTAAAGCTACTGGATTGTATGAAAAATGCAAAAGTTATTAGTGCTGTTTTCCATAGCTCCTAAACAGATGGCCATTTGAGGATACATGTTTTTCACAGGACGGCATGAATACACTGTATATTTACACTTGCATGTGAGTGAGCATGTGTTTTGTCGTCCAGTGTGTGCATATGTTACCTGCTTGTTGGAATAAACCTGCAGCTCATTCTAACTGGTAGCTTACTTATAGAGCGTGCACAAGCCAGCAGGCGATCACTCGCTGCTTCATGAAATCAATTATAGGCCACATTGAAACAGCCGAAACTCTGGAACTGTGCAGTGTTGACGCTTGGGATGAAATACAGGTACGGATGCTTTCACTGGTTAGCAGAGGTTTTGGGTTTAAGCAACACTGCTCAATTAGCAGATCAATTCTGCAAGCTCTTTAGCTGTGGATAAGAAGAATAAGGACAGGCTTTCTCATTCTCGTTCTCTCAGTTGTCCCAATATCTTTCCCTGCTTCCCAAAATGGAGGACTTGGTATTTTCCACGCCGAGGCGATGTGCTGACTTGGCTCCCTCCAGAAGAAAGCTGGCAGACAGAGCTAATGGTTAGCAGCAACAGGGTCTCTTTCTCTCGGCCTGTCTAGGGTGGCCAAGCAGCTGTCTTCTTAGTGGTGATTCTGTTCAACTCACTGTTGGATGTGCCTAGAGGGCCCAGAGGGATCAATTACCAAGGCCGGTACCGACCCAGAACCACAAGGGGGGGGGGGGACTTGGTGAGGGAGGGGGTGTTTGGGGGATCCCATCAGGCCCAGGCTGAGCTGGATCCACAGAGAGACGGAGAGGAAGAAACGGAGAGGAATTGATGGAGGGGAGGGCGAAGGGAGGGATGGTGGGGGAGGCCCTCAGCACTTGCTTACAAACCCCAATCGAAAGAGCTTTTTCATACTCGGCCGAACACATGCTGTCACTGGCAGATGTATAAATGCGTAAATACTCCACAAGCTTAGAGGGAGACACAAACTGGCCTGGGGATTGTCTTGTGTAAACTGTACCCTTTGTATAAAAAGGCTGTTTGTGTGAGGATGAAAACAGCCTTTATCCTCTTGCATACATATGAATGCCCATAACAGTATGTAGAATCGTACCCCCTCACACATGCAGATACCTACAGAGTGCATATGCATGCACACAAGCTCGTTATCAAAGATTATACTCATGTTCAAACATGTTCTTCTTTCTTCACTTCACTGAGGTTCCAGGACTCTCATCTCCTCTCCAAAAAAGGTCTTGATTACAGTAATCACAGTCTTTCTCTCAGTAGGTGCCACTTCTGCTCATGGCACTCTGTTCACTGCCTAAATACCGACCTAATGGAACGTATGATTAAGACCTAGTTAGAATTTTTAGTCATTTCAGCTCTCTCGTGAGCGTACTGCTGCTGTTTCCTGCGACGTCTCAAAAATGATGGTGTGCTGCTGTACATGTGAAAACTACAGTACTCAACACGACAAGTAGATGCATTTGGCCGGAATTCAGGATCACAGTGACTTTCTGTGTAATAATCACTTGAAATCAATGGCTAAAGCATGTGTGCTGTATTGGGGGCTATGTAAACAGCATGGCAGCCGTCAAAAGAAAAGTCTCTTGACAGCTTTTTCCTGTTGTTGGATTTTATGCAATTATAACATGGTGAGAGAAACACTTCTCTATTTTTGTCCTTCTCTATGAACTTTACAGGCACTGAAAGGCTTAACAAGAGCCACTGCCTGATGGGCACCAACTGAAAATGACTTAATGTTTTACGATGCTGTACGTCTGACTAGCTCAAATCTCTTTCTCTGTCTTTCACTCACATTGCTCCTTTCTTCTCTCACGCTGTTTTTCTGTCCCTGTTTTGAATTGTTCGTCTTATCAGGCTGTCACAAAAGCCGTCAGATAACCTGAGGTGATTTCGCTTTTCTCCTCTAATGGCGCACGCACTCTGCCTCTTTCTCGCCGAGCTCCCTACGTCGGCACATGCAGAGAGAGATAGCTCCTTGCGACGTTTCATCTGCCAGTCTAAAATGGTGGAGGGCACAACGCAGAGCATCCTCCTCTCTGGAGAGAGACAGCAGTAAGCCTTTCACCGAGAGAAGGAGGTATAGGAGATGACTGCTGAGACTACATATCACTTTGCCAAAAGAGTGCTTTGGAGAGGCAGCAAAGACAGCATTTGACTGTGGTAACTGTGTGATAAAATACATTCAAGTCATTTAGCATCATGGAGAGTGGAAAGTATTTTAGGATTGGGAAATTAACCACTACTTGCTGCATGAAAAGTGTTTCTATATCAAGTGATTTTTTCCATATGATCTTTCCAGGGACCACGGGATATTTTGTTGTCACTAGTCATACACTAACATGTATTAGTTATCATAAATCATTTTGGTTTGTATTATAAATAATTTTGCAGCTTTAGCACCATAGAAAACTAAAGGTTCATGCTATATTAATCTGTTTTCAAGAGTTTTGAAAATACCTTACTGTAAGTGGGTTTGTTCTCTGTCCTGTGAAAGACAAACTCCTCTATCCACCCCTTTACTGTTGCTACACCTGTCAGCATTGCAAATTTGTAGTTTATAATGATGCCAAAATTAACACTCAAAATTCATAGTCATTTTTGAAACAATCCATCCTGGATTCTAGACACAGGTAAACGAAAGCAGTCTTCTCATTTCTAGATCAGGGCTGTGAATTTTGTTGGCAGATAATTATGCTGCAAGCAGAGTCTTTTCAGATGTAGCTAACTAGCATGAGCTAATGCTAAAACTAAGCAGGTTGTCTCGCTGACATTTTAACGTTTCCAGATGACTTTTTGCAAAAGGTCCATAAATATTAACCTGATACATACAGTACATTAGATTGTGATAGAAGACTGAGGCTACAGCTGCACGTCCCAGACAAAAGGTCAGCACTCTCACCACCTGATGGTCCATGTAGAAAATATAGAATAAATAGTTTGCGTATTCCAAGGTAGAGCTAGTTACCCTTTGTCTGCCAGTGCAGTATTACAAATGAAATGTAATTGAAACTTGTTCTAACATAGGTTTAAACTCAGACAAGCTACATGGTAGTTAGATTTATGCTTTAATGCTTGTGTTTTCAGTATGCTTAATTTTTACAGGTGAACAAGATTTAAGGATGAGGAGTAACTGATGTATCACTACTATTACTCTAAACTATTTTTTTTACCTAAGAGTTTTTTAACCAAACTTGTAACTTGTAACCCCACTAAATAATGTAGTTAGCTTGGAAATAACGCTAGGCTACTAGTAAGCAGGGCATGTTAACGTTTCCTGCTTATGTTAGAGCAGATAGATACACAGTTTAATCCATACCTTACACGTTTACTCCTTTGTTTTTGGTTCTTATAAAAGGCACCACCTTCCACCACCTTCACCATGTGCAGAAATCCAAACCTTGACTGTTATGCCTGCTGTGCCTACCTATGATTGTTAATTGCTATTGAGGGATTCAGGGGCAGGGTTTTGTGAACGCTTGAACATTTGGTTACATAAGTTATATTTAGGCAGGTCTTTCTGGCCAAGTATTTCTGTGGTGATTATCATTTTTATGGGTTGCCACAAGTCACATACTTTGGCAGATTTTATGTACTCAGGTAAAACAGAAAATAAAGTAGTGACTGATGGGCATGCAATTGAGTGTCCATGTGCATTTTATTAATGCAGTTAAGTGAACCCGAAGAGCTCATTTACAGTCTTACAGCTTGATATGGTTCATCTGAGGAATTCCACTTTGTGTTAGGTCAGTCCTTTAGAGGAGAAACTTGTCACTGTATCAGCGAGACTCCTGATACTGAGAGAAATATGTGCTAGAGCTTCACAAGTGCACCTCTATTTGATATGTGTCCTTTTCTTGCTGAGGTTGTTTTGTGCTGCTAATAAAAGTAACCTCACTCAAAACGTCACTGTCAACCATAAGCAATGTACATATCAATCTTCATGTGTTTCTTCTGGAGCCGGCCTTAGAAAAATCAATATTGTGTTTTTATTGACAGGAACAGCATGTACTCTTCAAAGCAGGGTCAGACTAAGATAAATGCATGGAGAGGGGGACAAAGAGGAGGAAAGAAAAAGTGAAAGGCAGAAAAGGAGTGAAAGTGAAAAGAGAAAAAGAAAGTCGGAGAAGTAGTCTAGCAGAGAGACAAAAAAGTATGTGAGGAAGTTATTTTTAAAAAGAGGAACATCAAATTGTGGCCGCTGAGCTGAGTGACATTCTGTAGGTTGAGGGAGGACGCACAGCACATCTTATCTGCCTTGCAACTCATACTGAGCCGTGTTGCTGACTAAAGGTAGAGAGGAGGTCAGGGGTGTCATCCTGAACAACAATCTCCGTCTGTTTGACAGAGAAAACACAAACTCTCAAACATTTGACCAATACACGCAAACCACCTCTTGACATTTGTCCAAAATAGCCCTTTATGGGGCTATGGGGCTGAGTCAGATTGACTTGGCTTAGTCAAATGCCCCGAGGGATATGTCTGTTTGTCCGCATTGATGTTTTCGCACAAACACCTGACAGACAGGTCGGACATGCTCACTGGACTGTGCACTGCCAACAGTCATCCCTAGGCATTACTGGGGTGGCTGCAGTTTGGGTTTAACCTTGATAGGCCTCAGGGAAGGGGCCATTTGTTCAAAGTTAACCAGAGGGAGGCTGAGGAGTAAATTGTTTGTTTTGTTTTTGCCTGAGATTCTCCCTTGGGTGTTCAGATAACAAGAGGTTTATGTAATTTTTGTTTTGGAAAATCAGCCTTAACCTTTAATGCATTTTAGGCAATTTTTAGGTTACATGCATGGTTGTGAAGTAATGTCTTAAATCTTCCCAACTTCCTGCAATTTGAGATTAAAGGGAGCGGTTAGTTTAGGCCAGTCCATTCATCACATAGATGAATATTTTTAGAAGAATTTTAAACAATGACCCCTAGTCTGCTTGTTGCCATTGATTAGAATCCTTGACAGTGAAAACTGCTTAAACACACACACACACACACACACACACACACAGACTGGCACAGATGAGTGCACATAGCCGTCCAGCCATTTGACTAGCTGTCACCAAGCTTAAAGTAGCCAATGAAGCAAGCAAGAAATACCTGTCACATCCTGCATATTGTCAGCGTAAGCCGATGAGAGGTACGTTGACTGACATCCTAAGAAGGATATGAAGTGTATATGTAGGCCAGACAGGGACACATATTCAAAATTATGAATATGCAAACAGCTGAAAACACAAAGCAACAGGTGTCAGGGAGAGCATGTTAACATGCAGTTAAGAATCCACCCACACTTGATCTATTGGCCTCCGAACACACAGTGACCACCATATTTGCATACTCAACCACCTCCAACAGACGCACACTAGCTCTTAAATCTGTCAAACATAATAAATGGACCCAGCTATATGTTACCTATGAGTGAGTGAGTGTCTGCGTGTGGGCTATCTGCCTGCCCAGATAACAAATTACATTGTAGGTGGAACATGTAACAGCTGTCACCTCAGTCTCCACGACCAGGTATATTCAGGGTGGTGTCAGGGCGCTGACAGACACGCACGACTCACAGCACAGAAAGTGCACGGGGGCAGCAGCTGACTGATAACAAACCATATCATCTGGGTTCAGCATTCAGTGTGTGTATCCGCTATATATGTGTGTTTGTCTTTCAGCAGGAAGGCATAAACAAGTTAGTCAGCTGATGACTAAATCATGACGGATGCATTAATGATGCCCCACCGGTCCTCAGTGTTCACCCATTGACATTCAGAGATAGGGCAGCTGTGTTGAGTGTGTGTGTGTTGCGTAACATGTTTCCCATCTGAGACCTCTAATTGCTACAGTATAGACTTGGCATACAGGCAGGACAGCAACAGTGTTTGTGTCTCTTGTAAAGCAGGCGTCGGGGTGAAAGTAGTGGGAGGTTGTAAGGAGGTAGGAAGGTGTGTGTGTGTGTGTGTGTGTGTGTGTGTGTGTTTTGGAGTTGGGGCTGAAGTGGAGAGGAGGAGGCTTGAAGTGCTGGAGATAGGGTGTGGAGGACGAGTGGGTGAATGAATGGGCGGCATCTTAGCGAATACAAGCGGCGGCTTCCCATCTGCTGCCATCATTAACATTAAGAGCGTCCCTAATGCAAGCTAATTGCTGGTGATGAGGAAGTAAACAAACCGCATACAGTTTGTAGAGATGAGCTGAAGACAAGGAGGGCGGGAGAGAAACATTTTCAGGGGATTGTGAAGTGAATGCTTAACTGGGTTTTCTGCTGCTATCAGTGTGCTTGTGGCTGACAGTGTGCAAGCTGGCCCCAACGTATGGTAATATGGCAGCAGTTGGAGATGGTGCTTAAAAGTGCAATCATGGACTTAAATGGCCAAATGTTATTTTTTGGCCACAAGTAGCAAGTATATTGCATTAAATTTTCTTGCAATACCCAAGATTCTCCCAATAAGGCTTTTAAAACTGCACTAAAATCATATTTTGCCAAATGACCTAGCGTAATGTGAAAGCTGTTACTTGTGGTGACAAACACACCCTCCATGTAGCTTTTTAGTGACTTTGAGATCAATGTTTTGGTCCTGCAATTTAATGTTCTGGTTAGTGTAGTGTCCTCTAATCAGCTTTCAGCTACAGTGAAGAACTATTGCATGTAGACAGACAAAGTTAGGACTATCAGTGTATATGGGATTTACAATGTTTTGCATGTATATATTGAAAAATAACAACAACAGTTTCAGGGGTTTCACTGAAGAAGCTTGACTTTTTGCAACCTCCAAGTAAACACTGTCAAATATCAGTCAGTTAAATTGTATACATGTTTTGAGCCAAATAGTCAGAAGCTGAAAGCAGTGCTTTAAATTTGGCTTTCATATATGCCTGCAGATCAGAGCTTTTAATGGGTGACAATACACAAAAATGTCTTGTTATACTGTGCAATAACTCAGTTTATTGAAATGGCCGCTTAACAGTCATGTTTGGCAAGAAAAACAGTTAAATCATTTGTTTAATGTACAAAACATTCATAAAATCTGTCATTACTCTGGATTTACACCACAATTGATTTTCCGGGCAAACGCTTAATTCCCAGCTTTTACGGTCATGTTGCTCTCAGTGCCACTGGTGCAGTAGTTATGCACATTTTGCAAACTGGTTTGTGATTAGTTTGGAGATGTTACCTGGGGGGCTAAAAGAGAACCTGAACTCACCGTGGTGGTTTTGACTCGGCCTCCGGGCTGTGTACAAGTCCAGCCAGATTTATTGACTAACAGGTCACAGCCTTCGTCCTCCAAACATGGCACCATCTCACACCACTGCTTTTTCCGAACAATACCAGCTGCAGAGGACAAAGGGAAAGAGAGAGAGAGAGAGACCGAACCATCAGAAATGTGAGGAAAAAAAATTGTGGAAATAAACAGATGAAGAGAAATGATAGAGAGAGGTAGATGCAGAGATTTAACGATTAAAATAGAGAGAGTGGGTTGGGGGATGACAGATGGAGGCAAACAGATATGGGCAAATATGTTAACCAATGGAAAAATGATGGAAAAGCTGAGATGTGAAAAAATATGGAGGAATTTATATAAATGGAGTGAAAAAAAGATGGAGGAAAAGATGGAGAAATGCAGAGGGGGTGGATTGGAAGAGAGATGAGCAAGTAGATGAAGAGCAATGAAGTAGAGACAAGTGAGAGATACGCGAGCAGGGGATGACAGTGAGAGATGAGGGAAAGATGGAGAGAATCAGACAGATGGAGGGAGCAGTGATCAGTCAGGTAAATAAAATAAAACAACACAAATGATATTTAGCAGGTCTACAGCCGGTCTGGCAACATTTCAAACAGGATGAAATATTTTGGAAGCCAAGTGTATGAGCTACCAACAGCGACAAAGAAAAAAAAAAAGTCATCTACAGTTTTAACAATCTGTGACAGTTAATGCATTGCAAAGATTTTGTCATAACAGCATGCTGTAATTTGAACTTTTTTAAGCTCCAACTTCTTCTCAACCTGTTCTGTTTTATTTAAGTCTAAGACTTCAGTTAGAGAGATTCTACATTTCCCAGAAAAGCCTGAGGCATGGGCCCATCACATTCACTCGTTTGGTAGACTTCACTTAAACACTAAGCATGATATATGTTGTGACAATGAAATCTGAGATTGGAGAGAAATAAGTTGTAGCCGCAATGCAGTTTTTCTGCACTTTTTTTTTTTTTTTGTGCATTTCTGTCCCCACAGTTTGACCAAAGAAGTGTCATTACTATTACTATATGTTTTTGTTCTCGTTGCCACCCCCAGTTGTTGGTGTGGCGAGGATGCACATGCCTAAGAATGAGTTTGTGCACTGAGCTGAAGAAGGATTCAAACCAATTACAAAGACAATGCCAGTGCCTCTTGTTGCTACTTATGAATGCTACAGTTGTGTTTGTTGGAGCAAATGACCAACTTAAATAGCTGGCTTTTGTACATTCACTCTAATTGGAAGTGCAAAATAGTAACTCTAGAAAGAAGTCCCTATTTTTGGACACATACATGGCCTGAAAATGTATAAGCCTATAAGCACTGTATCTGAAATTATTCCATCAGCAATGACATGAAAGCATCATGTCATCTTCACAATTTTGCCAGCAGCAGAAAAAGTTGCACTATCAAACAAAATGAAACGTTTTACGCATTTTCCACATGAAAAAACATGAAATAGGAGTATGGTGTATTTTTCCTTCATTTTCTCTGCCGAGATTTTGACATATTGTCTCAGAACAGTGGCAGTGACAATCACTGGCCTCTACACCCGTCATTCCAGACCAGGGGTACTCATACAACAGGGTATACATCTGCAGCTGTCATGGGGATATGTAGAAAGATTGTAGAACAGCGCAGCTAATTATAAAAGACAGAAATAATGATTCAGTATATCCATATATTTGTGTTTAAGACTAAAAAAAACACTAATAGGATTATAAATCCATGTGAGTCTGATCTTGAGTATAGTATTTCTTTTGTATTTGCTATATTAAGACCCAGCTCCCACCAGTCTGACTCAGCTGTAACACCTTAACACCAGGCGGTTAAGTGTGCATGAAAATGTGTTAGCAGACAAGCAGAGAAATGCTGAATGTCATGAAAATTAATTTAAATGAACACATTTGGAACATGACAGGTGGCACTGATTGGGGAGTACTTGTGCTCATCTGACAGGGCTGTGGGTATGTCAGACACAAAAACCTGTGGCTTTTGAAATAGTGCCGCTATAATTACATATCACCAACAGAATATATAATAACAGCCAGAAAGAAGGCACAAGTCAAAAACTTGTGTTTTGTTTTTGGTTGCAATATGTTAAAGATACCCTCAAATATAATTTTGTTCCAGAAAAGCTCATCAGGGCTTATGAAAAAAAATGGCTGTTGGTTGAAAAAATACAGAAAGGGCGGTAAAAAAAAAGTGGATTTAAGGGTCAATATGTAACTGGTGTAATGAGGTGCTTTTTGGTGTAATAAGACACCTGTCTAAAGATAAGGTGTCTAATCACAGCGTCTCCGGTTGGCTCACAATCTTCATAAATCTAACACATGAAAGAGGGAATGAAAAATAAAAACCAAGCAACCACATCAATATGTAAATCGGTGACAGAAAAGGCTAAGAGATGAACTGAAATACAAAGAGAGAGGATGAGGACAAAGTAGAGCATAAGCATATCTAGATAACATTCTTGACCGCTACAGGATATGGGCAAGATAAAGAATTTATGCTCATATTCGTATGCATTTATGGATGGAAAACAGCATTCTTTAATGGATAACAGTGAGACCTAGAATGAATTATAAGGCATACATACATCATATTCTTTCACAAAGGCATCCATGGCATACTGGCTCTCTTATAAAACGTAGGAATTGTGCTCCCTTCCATATCCATAAATTTGCTCCGAGGGCACCTTCAGTAGCTGTCATAACCTCGCATGTTGATCATGAGTGAGCACTGTACCAAATGTTAATATCTGTTCAACATAAACAATACCTATATATCAATCAATCCATGAAATATGTATACTTTCTCGAGCACCACATGGCCAAGTAATAAAAGTACTATGAACACTGTGTCAGCACAGAAAACAATGAGCTGGAAACTGACACCAATGTAAAGAATTATCATTGTTGCGTGCATTTTGCTGACATGCTACTTGAGGTTGAATTACTTGGTGCTACTATAGTTTGCCTCAAGGCTAGCTGCACCAGACAATCTAAACTATGTGTGACTTGTTTATTTTCACTTCAGGGACAAAAGTTTCATATGGGCAGCAAGGCAATTTGAAATAGCTCAAAAATCTAAAAACAATTCAGTGTTTTAGCAATGGCTTCTTTTACAGCAGCATGGCTACACAAGTAAGGCACAGCGCTCATGGTAAGCATAAATAACTCTATTCCCCTGCCACTTCCTGACAGATACATTTTAAAAGTTATCGCTATAGACTTTTGGCCACCCACGGTACCTAGAAATGCTAAGAACTTGTCTGTCCTGAATGATGGATTTGAGTTTTCATCCCTTTAAGGAGTTTGGTATGCTTCAAAATGAACAGTGCCTAAAACCCCATCCCCTTTCTGACATCTGAATTGGACAATGTTTGTAATTTTCCCAAACCAACAATCTCTCTTAAGCTTCCTCACACAACTACCTCCGTCACTTGTATGTGCACAGCCGATCACAACAACATAAATGAACCTGAAGTGTAAACTGCGCACAATCTATACTGACAGACCCACAAAAGAGGAGGTGACTGACTCAGTTTCTCAACCAGGCTAGCAACAGCTCAAACTCAAGTACCAATCCACAATCCAGTTTTTCAGTGATGCTGCCCATCCTTTGAATTACCATAACAGATGCTGCCTTCAAGCCATACACCTCAAATCCTATTTCAAGAAATCCTTTATCTCATTCACTGACTATTTTTACCAAATGTCTTTTAAGGACTCCCCCCCCACCACACATGCACACACTGACTCCGCTAACCCTCGCCTTCTTCTTTTAAGGAACCTATTTTATCTATCTATCATTTTAATTATTATTTGTCTTGTGAAATATGAAAGTGCCAAAGACAAATTGGCATTTTATGTAAATCTAAATGATAATAAAGTGTTCTAAATCTTCATCTACAACCAACACTACCTCAGTAGAGGTGAGTGAAGAATAGGGGAGAGGTTGAAAAGCAGGCTTTGTAAATGGAAAACTTTACCCAGCCAAGGCCTGGCAATGTTCTCAAGATTTTTTTTCCTTTCTTTTGTTATTTAATCCATTACTGTGAATTTATCTAATTAAAACTGTCAGCAAGGTCACTTATATAACTCACTAACAGGCTTTGTTTCGCTTCGGAATTACCATCCAGTGGGGTGACCCTCAGCTGATGAAGATATATAGCACCATCTGGCAAATAATAGTAATGAGTGAATGAATGCTGTACGGGTGTGCAGAAGTGGTCCTCTCTGCATGTGTGTTACAGATGTCATTTTTGACAGTGAGAACTATAAAACAGCTCCATCAGTGATGACAGTTGAGACTTAAGTTATCAGTTGTGTCAGATGAATGATGTAGGATTTAATAATGGAACCACACACACGTCTCAGGTTGACAGAACAGATTTTCAGTTGATTGAAAGGATTATAAATGGACTCATGCCCTGCTGACATCTTAAAGTTATGACGATTGCCATCACAACTTGAAGCTGCTCTAATCAATATTTTCAATTTAACCATGGATCAAATGACTGTGTGAAATGTGAAAAATGTCACTTGTGGTGACAAACCCACAACTAATTATCACCCAACTCTGCAGTTCAGTTCCCTCAGTTTTTACGGAGCATTTTCAGTGTCTTTCAGCTCGCTTTTTTGATTTTGCAACTTTGACACTCTCACTGCTCTCATCAGTGTTACATCCAGCCACAGCAGGCAGCTGTTTTCAGCAACAAAGCCGTGATAAAGCCACTTTACACTGTCAGTACCAAACAGCAGACAAAGTTAGAGACTAGTGGAGCATTTAGAAGCTGAAGATTTTTCCCTCGGGGAAAACAGAGCAAAAAAGGAGAGTGAATGCTGGACTTACATAGAGCAGGTGGCCAGAAACACAACTCAACATGAATGCTAATGTTGCTTTTTGTCTGGTGGATGAATAAATAGACAATGTATGGCTAACACGCCTTGAAAATTTACAGGGTGATAATATATATCAATGTTTTATTGTTCTGCTTCTTCCAAGTGGCAAAAAATGAATTAATGCAGGTATTATGTCATTAACACTATTATTACCACCTTATCTCTATTTAACTATAAAACTAAATAACACTTGATTTCAATGATGAGAATTATCCTCCACCACTCACCACCTGTGGCTGCTCCAAAAAAATTGTAGCGTGCTCCTTTGTGGATGATATCAGCTGTAGTGTAGTTAGCTTGGGTTCACAATAGTTGCAAAGCTTTCCAACGGTGACCCAGTTTCACATGAATATCATATAAAAGAATCGAAATCCAAATGAACTTCTCAAACTACTCCTGCAGCATAATGTACGTCTATGTGTCCATCTGTACGCTCTGTATGTCTCAAACACATATTTTCACAAAATTATGGCTAAATGACGTGGCTAACCCCGGCTAAATAGATAGAGGCTGTGTATTTGAAAGAACAGTTTGACAATTTGGGAGATATGTTTTTTTTTTTTGTGTGTGTGCTAGATGACAGTATTGATATCATACAAATGTTTTTGGACCTTTGTATGGACTTAACAGCAAGGAGACTAATGCTTTAGCTTATCCTAAAGAATGAAATCTGGGGAAACAGTGAGTTTCACTTTCTCCAAAGTTTAGAAATACACCGACAACAATTTGGACATTTTGAATTTTGTACTAAGCTAAAATAACTGCTCCCTCCTGTTCCCTGTATCTTTATGCTAAGCTAGGCTAATCACCTCCTAGCTCCAGGTCCTCTCTATTAACGCACAGAAATAAGAGTGATCTCTTAGCAAAAAAGCAAATCAGCTTATTTCCCAACATGTCCAACTATTTCTTATTTTGTCCACCACTATATTTTGTGGCCTTAACATTCAGCCATGACAGATCTTGAATCAAATTGAAATCCAATTTTGTACAAGAAAGTTGAAAAAGTCTGAATTGGGACACTCAGCAGCAGCAGTGTGAAAATTGCTTATTAGACTTGATTCACCATATAATAAAGTCACAGTCTGTTTCATTTCTACAGTACTTCTACCGACCAAATAATTCACACTGCTTTATTCTCATCATTTTTTTTATTTTTTATTTTTTTTATATGTGTTTGTTTATATTGCATTGGCATTATAGACATTATAGCCAGATAGCGTGAATGAAAATGCAGCAGCCTATATGTTGAATCTCATACAGACTGAAAAGAAGTGTGGAATTTTTTTTGTTGTTGTTTCTGCAAACATGCGACTAGTCCAATCACTGTGATTTATCTTACGACCAATCACAAACCGTAAAGACACAAAAATAAGACACAGCTCTTATCCGTCACATTTGGATTCGCGTCAGTAACTAAACTCATCTCCCAGCAGCATCTTGGCTGATAGTGACAGTATCTGTTACCATTCAACCATATCATGGCTGTGCTGGTTGCAGGGCATTGGCTTATGTTGAAACGTATAAGACTCAAGGGTGAGATGAAAAAAAAAAAAAAAAAAACATCCCATAAACATGTCCGCACATTCACACATGCAGACAGACAGGCACAAACACACCGTTGGGCACAGGCAGGCATGGACAGAAATAAACACACACACACACATACACAGGTTTGATGATATGTAAGGGAAGGTATCAGCCATGGTTTCATCACCAGGAGATAAGGTGTAGAGAGTGAGAGAACATTATTACACCCTCCATGGGACACTTATCTTCCCACCAAATGGTAGATCACACTCATGTCAACAGCCAGCATCTTGGCCTAATAAATTCTGTCTAATGCCACGCCAAGCCTGACATGGCAGGAGAAAGATGGGCTTATGTGTGTGTGTGTTTGAGAGAGAGAGAGAGAGAGAGGGAGAGAGAGAGAGAGAGAGAGAGAGAGAGAGAGAGAGTGCACAAGGGAGAAAGAAAGTAAGAAAGAGAGTAAGAAAACAGACTAGAAAGAAAAGAAAGTAGACCTACAGACAGATCAGATCTGGTGTAATAAATGCAGCGCAGCACTCTCGGCGAGATGCTGCTAAGATAAGAAGATGTGCTAAGATAATTACAAACTGTACAGATCAGATATGGCCTGGGCAGGTAGCAGAATCAGCAGTGTGTCAAGGGCTGCTGATGTTGGACACTAGATATGGATGGACTGCACATTTACTTAAAGAACTCAGCATTTTCTAAACATTGCAACACATGAATAAAAACATGCATTCACACACAGTTATCATAGCCAGCGGCACAGTGCAAAACTCTGGGCTCCTCCCTTCTCCCTTCAATACATCCACTGCAACAACTGTACAAATCCCTGAGTCAACAAGCAAACACATGCATCTGAGGTTATTAAGATAATCACCTGAAGTCTGTTGTAACATTGAAGTAGTATAATAACACACAATCCAACCTAACTCAATCTAATATGTTCATTTATTAATCAATAGTAAAACTGATCAAAATATGATAGTAAACACAAGTTATTAGTTGGCAAATGCTGTACATTACAAGCACCTTAAAATAGTAAATAAATATAAATACTAATCCTTAGTAACAGGAGAAGACGGTCATGATGGACCTGCAGCTGACCCACTCTCAGTGGCTGTTTCTGAAACTAACGAGCAAGCTAACTATTATACTATTAGCTAACTAGCCACATTACATGTCAGTATCAAAATATTTCAAAACACTACTGACAAGTTGCCAGCATTAGCATTTTATTTATCCAATAGTAATAGCTACTTACAAAGCTAACAATATGGTAAAATTTCAGATAAAAGCAAACTTTTAATTTGTAGCTTTTGGGAGGCCCTGGGGACTTAGTTCCAGTATTCCTATAGTAGTTCCTCACTACAAACCTCTTGAATGTACCCAAAGTACTGAGTGTACACACAGCTAGTCATAGAATAAATTCTTATATATTTATATATATATATATATATATATTATATATATATATTTTAGCCACAAATGTTGTGTTTTTTGTCACAGTAGTTAAGTGCAGCGCTCTGTACAGTATACGCCTGTGTAATTCTGTGTAAGGACTGAGCTTCTTCCTGATTCATGACGGTAAAGATTGTGCAAAATAGAGCTAGGACACAGACACACAAAAGCCTCATACACATAATGTTCAATTCCTCTCAAGTCTTTGTCAGTCTGCTGTCACGTTTGCCCACCTTCGCCTCTCTAATGCATCGCCATGCTGCTCAGGCCTCCCTGTGCACAGTAACGGCGAGTCAAATAGCTACTAAGGCAAATTCACACTGTCTTGATTTCACACAGGAATACTGTGCTGTCTGTCTCCCGGTGGAACATGAAAGCATGCGCACATGTGCGCACGCAAAGCATGTGCAAGTCAGTGATCTGGCAATTCAAGATGTCTTCTGCACTGCACTTAAGTTTGTATGAAGGAGGATGTCAGCTACGTAAATTAAGAGGTACAACACACACATGCACACTAATATACAGCCAGCATTTGACACACACACACACACACACACAGAGTAATCTCTTTGCTGACATGTACGGCAACAAAGTCAAACAAAAGACAGCTTGAAAAGCCCAAATGAGTGCCATTAAGACTCCGAGATTTGCTTTCACCATGGAAATCCCTTCCTATGTCTCCTTTTACAGTGGATCTACTATCTGGATAATTAACTGTACTATCTGACCTGCCGTGGTCGGCAGACGTTCCCTAAACCTGAATGGAGTCTTGCAGGAATTAAGAGGAAGGGCAGCGGAATGTGAGATGAAAACCCAATGCAAAGAAATAAATCCCTGCGCTTTGTAATTAGCCACCAGCTCTAGCCCCTCTCGTCCGCTCGCAGCTCATCTCCTCTCGGCTAATTTTCCCTTGTCTCGTCTTGTTTTCCCCTCATCTCTCCCTTTAACTCACACACACTATTTTCTCTTTCTGCACTTTTATGTCTGCCCTCTATTTCTACCCGCTCCTCATCTCATCTCTCCTCCTGTTTTTTTTCTTTCTCTGTCTTCACCTCTTTTTTTCCTTGCCGTGCTTGTTCCTTTCCAGTCTATTGCCTTGCCTGATTTTCATAAGATTATTCCACCCGTTTGGCGGCCTTGATGAGTATCTGCGCACTAAAAGCTGTCGAGCCCTTTTTAAAAAGCCCGAGGTTTTTTGGTGAAGTGAATTTGTGTCCCAAATAGCTCCTCTGCACTCATGAAACTTCAAGAGGCAGAAATAATGAGATAGCATGCTGACTGACATTTCCAGACCTCAGCCCTGTGTCTGTGTGCATGCATATATGCTTGTGTGGGTGTCTTGACTTTTGTGTGCATGAGTATGCGTAACAGAGAGTCACCTATGCATGTAAGATCTACTGTACAGCTCTTGAATATGAGAATGTATCCTGATACTACAGACATAAAATGGGCTTTTTTCATTTTGAAAGAAAAAGGAAATCAATGAACATCTTTACTGGGGAAAGACAGTAATGTTTTACAACTGGGTTCACTTTAATAGACAAGACTGTTCTGAAATTGAAATAGACCATTTTCAAATTAAGATCTTTTCTGCCACAGATTATTGCTTTCTATGTCTCTCTCTTTGTTTCTGTTTCTCATTTTTTTTGGCTTAAAACTGCCCCGTTCCAACAAGATAAGCGTTTCAGTATAGGGCCAGCACTATCAAAGAAACAGTTAGACAATTTGGGGGAACACTTACTCTCTTTTTTTTACCAAGAGTTAGATGAGAAGAGTGATACCACTCTCGTGTCTGTCCATAAGTATGGAGCTGGAAGCCATTAGCCTAGCTTAGCACAAACACTGTAAACAGGGGGAAACTAGCTAGCCTGGCTCTGTCCAAGGATAACAAAATCTGCCACGCCAGGATTTCTAAATTAACGCAGTAATTAACATGTATCTTGTTTGTTTAATCCAGAAGAGATTGCCAGGCAACCATATGAGACTCCAGGAAGTCACCAGGCAAAGAAATAGTTTTGCAGGTAACCGCCATAAAGAGACCACAACCTGGCAACTTAGCATTAGCATTAATTAGTGAGTTTCAGAGGTGCTGCTTGGTGAATTTGAAACTGTGTTTCCATGTGTTTATGCTAAACTAATCTAACAGGCGGCAGGTTGTAGCTTGAGATTTAGGGTACAGACATGAGTTTGGTATCAACCTTCTTGTCTAACTGTCAACAAGAATGTGAATATATCCTTCAAAAAAATAAAAGGTAACTTGAAGTATTCCTTTGAAAATCAGCCACCCATGCCTTTGCAGCAGCATTATCAACATCAAAATTGTGTCTGTAACATACATTACCTGTGTGACTGTAAATATACTAATGCTGATTTACACAATAATTAGAAATTTAAATTATTGCAATTGTAATTTTGAATTGCAATTTTGAATTTTGTATTCTATATTTTATTTTTGTACATCAATTGTTTTCTATTGTATTTTATCATATAAAATAATTGGAAATCTGTTTATGAAAAACCTGAGAATACCAGCATAGTTAAACTTCCTTTGTTTCCTCATGGTCAAATTTCACATTACATTCCACTAAAGTCCAGTTGCTACATTGCTGCTTCCAGCCACATCCTCCTTTCCCTGCACACTATTTATGCTAGGTGCCACTGTGGTGCACAACTGGCAGGTTGTATAGCGTGCCATTGCTCTGGGCTTGTGTTTTTTTGGTATGTGTGTGTGTGTGTGTGTATACTGGCCACCAGGTACTGCTGATATCGTTCATTCACAGATGTGCTCTGACATTTCCTCACAGCTCAACAGCAACCCCACATTTGTGGATGTACACACACACACATGCATGTGCGTCAACCAGATACACATGCACACAAAAAAAGGAGAGCCCAAAGGTACTGTGAGAGCCAGAAGAGGAAATGTCAGTGTGGGTGGGAGTGTATGGGAAAGAGATCATTTAACACCAGTGTCTGCAGAGACACCAGAACATCAGCTGTGAATGGTAAAACCTTACATATACACCTGGAAGCAGCTACTGAACACAAATATCCACATTCAAATTCCCTATACAGAAACATATTCACATTATATTTGATATTTAACCCTGTGATTCTAGTTTATTGATGAAGAGATTAAATCAAAACATAAAAATAAAACATTTTAAGTAATCAGGAAAATTCACCACAGAATTCATATAGAAATAACTGCCACATATCTGGACCCCGACTCCCATTCAATAACAAAGCAGTGTAGAAAATAGCCTCACTTCAAAAGCGGAAGAATGCACATTTACCCAGCGTGACGTAATGCCCTCATGCGCAGCAAAGTGCACAGCGGGATCGTTTGTCACAAGTACACGCGTACACTCCTACACAACAGATAAACAGAAAACAAAGACGTTCACATTTACATAGTGACTTACGCCTACAACCATCACCCACAGCCATGCAGACACAAAATTAAGGATTTGGTTCACGCACTTTAGAGTTTAAAAGGAAACTCATCCCCAAATGCACTTTTTCAAGTTAGTAAATTAAACGCACGGTCATTTTATCACACTATCAGCTGATCCTAGTCCCATTCTATGGTCTTATTATCCTTGTCCTGAGAAAAGCCAGTAATTCTGTCCTTTATTCTGACAAAATGTACAAAAAACTTGCAACGTTCCCTGCAACTACTTGTTTACAGTGCTGATGTGGATGAGCGGTTAAAATTACGTGTGCTGCCTCGCTTTTAGCTTTTAGCCTCGCAAAGCTAAATTCAGCTAATCTAGCAGTTCAAATGATCTGTTCAAACCACAGACTTGGGTGTCAATGAAGGTGCACACTGACAACACTGTTACTACTTTCAGTGTTGGCTGAGAGAAGTACGCCTCAGGTTGCGTGGATGAAACGCCAGCCGGCTGGTTACATATGTAACTGCGGTTCTATGAATTCTGCACGAAATGTGTCTGGGTTTGAATTGCATTGTTTGAATTAGTGTTAGCATTTTGAATTACTCTTGAGATTATAACTTGAGATAAACTTGAGCCAAAATTATTTTAACGCAGTACAGAAAATGCAAAATGAGTTGCAAAATACAGGAGAACACTTCAGCCCATCGACAAATCAGTGCTATCATTAGTTTTCTTTTTCTACTATGTCATCGTCTTGATGTTCGATTCAGACACATGATGCCCTGTGTGATGTGCCAAGACTGAACTGATGTCTGACAGAGGCAACTAATAATAAGTTATAAAAAAAAAAAAAAAAAAAAAGAAGTCTGTTTGCTTATACTGCCATTATCAGCAGCTGAGTGAACAAGTCATAAACAATGCAAAGGGCAAGGAAATGTGACAAATGGACACACACGGCAGCAGGGTAGTATAGTGCTGGAATGATGGGTTATGATGACAGTTGCGATCATGATGGGGCCGACGGTAATGAAGGTGACTACGTTGAAGTTGATGATAAATGACATAGTGACATACTTAGACTAAAGTAGAACAATGCCTTGGGGCTGCAAACAGAAATAAACACACTGATATAATTTGTTTTGCACGTATAGTATTCCTTCCGTTGGCTGCTCATGTGTGTGCTGATGTATGAGGAAGATGTGGTGTATGAGTGTGCTAACGTGAGCTGATGCATGGTACTGGATGCATGTGAGCATGCCTTAGTGTATGTTAATAAAGAGTATGTAGAGCTGGTACAGGCCCAGGCCCTCAAGACACCCCTTCTCCTTCCTGGATGTTGATGATTCTTGTCTATTTAGCCTTATTGACCTCTACATCCAAACTAATCCGCCTTAAATTATGCATAACCTTTTACTTGGCAGAGCTCCCCATAAATCTGTTTATTCCCTGTTTGCTCCCTTACAAAGCCCGCTAAACAAATTCCAATTAAGCAAAACAGCAATACAGCATGAATGATAATTCAACTCAGTACAGTCCCCAAAGCAGATAAGAGCATAATCATTGCTGTTATGTGTAAGGCAGCTTATAAAAGACTGTTCGGTTTCCCTCGAATCTGGTTAGTGCTTATTATTTTAGGGTCATTTGGTCTTTACGAGTACTTAGCAGTGGGTGTGTGTGTTCTTCATGTTTATGCATCCATGTGCCTGTATGAGTGGTTTTTTTGTGCACATGGTCATACTGCATGTGTATTTACACAGTTCTGTTTTGTCTGGTGGCTTTTTACCCCACTATATTCATCTCAATGCTATTTGTAGATTAAGATTTTAAATTAAAAACATAAGAGCTTTTTATACAATATGATGTATTTTACATTACAAATATTATAAACAGTTGCTTATGGTGTAAAAAACACTTAAATACCTAAATTGAATAAACAAAAAATAAAAGCCACTCCTTGTTTCACTGGTTGAACACTCTTATAAGGAAACAGCAGCTGTTTGGTTTGAATTATTAGTAAGTGAACACACTCAGCCCCGATATGGTGTTAGGACATTAAAGAGTTAAAAACGAGGCTGTTATCGATGAGATAAAATTATGAGTATTAACACTGGATTACATATGTGCTCCCCTCATGGGACGGTAGACAATCTAAATTCAGCAAAGGAGTGACAGACTGCGCCAGTCACAATGAAATCTACTACAGAGTGGTAACGACAGAACCAAGATACATTGAAAGGCTATTGCAGAAATAAATAGTAATAAAACTATGGTTCGATTTGATTGAAAAAACAACAACAACAACAACATCAACTGCCACTTTCTCCTTAATATCTCAAAATAAAGCACTGAGTTGCTACAACTTGTTTCACCATAAACGACTAAAAGAGGCAATGCATAAGGAATTAAAAATGGCGTACTCTAATGAAAACCTTATATATTAATGGGAAAATGATTTTCATAATCACACATTGGAAACTAATGGCAAACAAAATGATGAGCAATCCAACACATCTTGTCTTGATCTTTAGCTTCCTGTTGTGACTCATACTAAAGTGAAGGAGGGAACGACTTTCGGTGTAGCGCTAATACACATCCAAATGTCCACGTATGCACATACCTGTGATATTGGTCCCATTAGGCAGCTGACTATGATTGGAAAAATCAATATCCTGAATCACAACTGTTGCCTTCTCCATGTGGCAAAGCACATCGTTATGAACAAGTGTGTACACTTAAGCTATGATGTGCAACCATTTGATCCGTTTATTAATTAACCACGCAAGGGGAGGCTGAAACATTGATTTGGAGTAACCTCCCTTTAGCAAAAAGGAAAAAATTCACAACCCTCCAGTTTTTCTGATCCCCCTCCCCTCTATAATTTTGCCAGGGTCCCTTATGGCTATAACTTCTGAAAACTTCTTCCACCACCGAGTCTGATCGCCTCTCATTCTGCTGAAAATCTGTCTTTGACCAAAAAACGCTTCACTGACTGCAAATTGTTCTCATTAAAACTCCCAGCTTAATGTCTGAAATGACATGTAAAATATTTATAGAACATGGTATTTATTATAGATAATCCAATACAAAATTTTAAAGCTTCCCACTCTGCCTGAAGCTTGTGGTGTCGTTTTCATTCTGGCTGCCGGCTGGGTGGTGGGAGCAGCTCTGTAAAGTTCTCTGCCTTCAGCTTTTTTGTCTTGTTTTGTTTTTTTTTTTTTTTGCTGTCAGCTATGAACTCATTGACTATTCAGCTGCTACAGTGTATGATAATTAAATAATTAGAGCAAGAAAACAAAATGAAATAGTAATGGAATATGTAATGTTTCGAGCCAAAACCCTCGCTTCAGATAATTACCTAACCAAAAGAAAAAGAAAAAAAAAAGAAAGAAGAAACTTATAATGTGTCGGGCACATAATGATATTTAGCTTTGATTTGGGGAAATAACAGCAACAGCAATTAATCTAAATGTTATCAGGATGGGCGAACAGAAGCTCATCATGCGACAGGTAATACACTGAGTCATAAAAAATGATTCTGTCGCTGCACCAATATTAGTTTGTTCATCCTTTCAACTTCTGTTTTCAGTTGGGAATTTCCATTTCTTTCACTGAAATACTGCTTAAGAATTTATTCTCTTTTGAACGCAGGTAGAAGTCAAAGATTGCAGTTTATACTCCCTCTTCTATTTTCAAAAGGACAAATTACCTTTCATTGCTGTGTTTAAGAAAAGCACTTTCGCTCAGTATTTCCCAGGACTCGAGCTGTTGTTATTGTTTTTCAATGTACTTAATGCTGCCTCTAAGTGTACTTTAACTTTTTGTCTTTTTCTGATGATTCATTACATCTTTTTTTAAAGGCACTTTTCCTCCTTGTTATAACAAAGATTAATCAGGCCTCATTATCCCTGTGGTCTTTCAAAATCTCACCTTTTTCCCCCCTCTCTCTGGTTAGAGGAGGTTTTCACTCGATATAACAGTCTGTATTATTAATTTCCTTTGACAGATGTTAGCATGGAAAAGGCCAAGGAGAATAAAAAAAGAGTGTATTTGAAAAGCACACAAAAATTTAGGAGGAATAAAAAGAAAAAAGAATAGAGCAAAATCGGTAGTTAAAGGATCATTTCATTGCTGCACTTAAACTGCCTCTCTTAAAGTGTCGCTTTGAATATAAAATAAACCAAAGCAGCAATTTTAGAAGAATCATGTGATATAGTTACCCAAATGGAGATGTGTTGACTCCTGCAAATCCAGAATGCACCAGGTGTCCTTCACTCGGCCACATGTGTGCATTTCAAAGGATAAACGGTCCAAATATATCTGTCCTGGTACTCTGAATTTCCAGGACCTCTCTCCATTAAGTGTGAGTGATAACAGGGCCCCAGCTGTGCTTTCTGCCACCACCACTGCTCCAAAGACAGAGAGGGAGAGGGAGGGAGGTTGAACTGATCCCCCCCACCCACCTCCCCCCTACCCCCCCTACCCCCACCCCAGCGGTCTTGACCCAGTTAAGACGGTTCTGTGACTGATAACCGATGCAGAGGCCGTCAGACAAGCTTTATTGAGACAATAAATGAGCCGGGACTCTAGTTGCACCGCAAGGAACATTAGTTATGTATTTAGAGTACTGCTTGGCTGAGCTCTGTATCCATCCTCCACCTCTCCCCTCCCTCGTCCCGTTTGCTCCTCTCTTCTTTCTCTTCTTCCCCTCTCTCCGCACCGATGTCTGATGTCATTTCCTCCCAACCTGGCATGGCAGCTGCATCAGGAAGCAATCTAGTTCTCACTCCTACACAATCCCTCCGCCCCCGCACCCTCACCCTCGCTCCTTGCCAGAAAAGTGCTGAGTTACAGATCAAAATCTGGCCAATCTGCCTCTACTCTTTGATTCTATCTTTTTTCTTTTCTATATCAAACTGCCAAGGTTAGATTAATGCCAGAACTTTCCCCTTCCAATTTTTGATGCATTTTTACCTCACATGGCCCCCCGTCGTTGTCTTTGTGCCGCAGGTAGGCTGAAGCAGGCAGGTGAGGTGATAAGTGGAATGGTTTTGGTTTGGTCTCCAGTGAAACCGGTAGGTCATAATTGCATTGGTGGAAAGAACATTTACTCAAATACTGTACTTAAATAAAATTGTGAGTCATTTGTACTTTTAATGTTCTGCTTCTTTATACTACATTCCACAAAGAAATATTGTACTTTCGTTTCTCCAGTTAATGTGTCTAACATTTACAGTTTGTGGTTTCTTTTCAGATTTTTCATTAAAATCTTATAAATGAAGATTAAACCACTTCCCCGTTTTTATTTGCATGCAAACATGCAAACGACCCTAAACCTAAAAAAGTCGAAATACTGCAAAAAAGTTGTTGGGTTTTTTTTTTAATCAAAAACAGCAGAAAGTGACAAAGTGCAGTACAAACATCATGACGTACATGAAGCATGTAACTGAAGCTTCTGCTCCACTGAAGAGACTAAAAATAGCGACAGATGACAAAATCAGCATGGAGTGATGAGGCGTCTGGAACCTTCCTAAAATGATTGCATGACAACATAATGTCATGTTTCCAATGTCATATCTAATAAGTTTTCCCTCACCTTTTTTTCCTGTTTGTTTAAAAATATACTGGCACTGTTTTTATCTCACTGCGACCTCTCCTGTTGAAGAAGTTTAATGGCACCAGACTGGAGAATTAGAAACTGTTTGTCTCAGTGAAGTGAGTAGTGAATGAAAACATTAACATGAATTAATTTACAAGTTACAATAAATTTGGATGTAAATCCAGTCTCCACTGATGACACAGTGCCTCTGAGCAAGGCACAGAACATGCAATGCCGTGTTGAGAGACCCATATGCAAATGAGGCAATGTTGTATGTGTCTGTGTGTGTGTGTGTGTGTGTGTGTGTGTAGGAGGAATAAAACAAGACTGTTTTACTATTCTTGTGTAAAATGGCCAATAACGTAATCTCCTTTGCAAAAGCCCATTGATGGTAATGAACAGTGTGATGAAGACACAGAAGAATAGACTGATGATTACGAGGCTTGCGCATTATTTCACACCCGCAGACATCATGCACAACACCAATAACTATCATAATTAGACGTACTTGGCACACAATAACGTCTTATAATTACATTTCACAATGAAATTAGGTTGAAGTAAATATCTCTCTTGTTCCAGCTGTGTGTGTGTGTGTGTGTGTGTGTGTGTGTTGGGTGTTTGTGTGTGGGTACTGTATTTAGTAAGTGCGGCTGAGGCTTGTGGAGTTTTTAACTTGACATTTCCAAGGATCGGCGAGGATCAATAGCAAAGGTCAGGGAAACAATAACCTCCGGCTGGTTGTGACGCTCGGTACAGGAAGTCTGTCCGCTGTCGATTGCCTGACCCTTTCACACTATATTCTCCATCTGTGTCGATCAAGGACTACGCTATGTTTGGTGGCAGCAGAGAGACATAAGTTGAGGATGTTTTGATCCTGACATCTTCCTTGTGCTCAAAACTTTGGCAGAGTTGAAGCTTACTCTTTTTGGTTCCTGCCGCAAGTGTTTGTGCCACTTCCTCTTCTTTGAATGCCTGTTCTTTTCTGAGCGCGCGTAGAGCTCCTGTCAGAACGGCCTTTGTTCGCCATTTTACGTGGAGCAGAGCAAAGCAAAGCAGAGCGTCGGAGCTCTTGATATAACATCAGGGTTGAACATGCGGTACCGCAGTTGGCGTCCTGCGGCCCGGAGAGCTGTCAGTTAGCGGGTGAGCGGCGATGCTAAACCTCAGGGACCTGGCCATTATGAGGTCCATCATGCGCGCTGAGGGGGCATTGTGCACCCCGGATTGTAAACAACAAATCGATAGCTCATTTGTCATTTGGTTTGGAAGGAAACAAGTTTTTTGGGGGGAGAGATCCACTTTTCCAATCCAAATGAACCGATCAATCTCGGTGCTCTCCTGAGGCCTCCTCGCCAGCGAGCAGGGTGGGGAAGGAACGGAAAAAGCGCTCCATCTCCCTTTACTCACTCATTTCTTTTTCCCTGTGTCTTATCTCCTTCCGTTGCTCATCTCTTTCCCACTCTTGCTAATGCCCGCTCTGCCTCTAAAGCATCCGTCTGTCTGTTTTTCCTCTCCGAGTTTGTCTCTTTCTGCCGTCTTTTTACAACGCCACCCACGTCACTTTCCTGCGGTGCATTTGTAATCCAGAGAAGAGGAGGAGGACGAGGAGGAAGACTGGAGAGGAGAATGGGTTCTACTGTTCCGCACTGATGGTATTTTGTGTTTAAGTGGGGGGCAGAATGTTCCTGCCAGAGTGCTGCTGATGCTGAACGGGACTGGCAGGTGGATTATACCTTGTGCCGCTTTGTCCCTGGACAAATTTAAAGGCAACCCAACAACTAGGCACCATGGGAGAATGTAGGTACAAGGGAGGCTTGGTCTCTCTTTCTCTTCACTCTTTCTTTTCTTTCCCCTCTGTTCCTTACACCCTGCAAGTTTTCATCACAGGTTCTGATGTCTTTTCTCTCTCATTCTCTCTCTCTCTCTCTTCTCTTTTTTTCTTTTTAACTTGCATCCACCCACACATAGACACAGACAGCTAAACAACCTTTTTAGTTTCACTTCCTCTCATTCTAGGTACAAAACATTAACCTCTGCTTAGTTTGTAAAACTAAATGAGACTCCTCTCTCTGCTCTGCGCTGAGCATCTGCTTGGCTATCCACACAAGAGCGTGTGGGGGCTGAGATCAAGTAGCAATGTATGAACATGATAGTGACGAGCAAAGATAAGCTGAAACACTTTTAGTGCTCTTCAGACACAACAAGTACTACGCATCGAGTGTGAACCATCGCCGGCAGCCAAAGAGACTCAGAAACTCGGGCCGTATAGAGAGATTAAACGATTCTTGTAGTTTAAGTGATATCTATGATTCTCTAGCTTGAGAATGTTTGAGGATATTTCAACAAACAGGCTGTTCTATTAAAGTTATAATCATTCATTTCATTAAACCATTGAACCCCATTTTTCATACTGTTTATGGTGGGCATTTGTTCTGCAAAAGCCATTTACACTCTGTAATTATCTATGTGGTAGTTTTCATATTAGCGGTGGGGCCTCCCATTCCTACTGAGGAATCCAGTTCTTCAGTATCAGCCTCACGATTTATTAGATTTTTATCTAATTAATTATTAAAGCAATGTGAGTTTGTTTGAACATATACACCAGTTGTTCAAGGAGTGTTGGTTGTAGTATGAAACGGCACTTGCTGTTACCACAGTAACAACGGATACTGGCAAATCAACCAGGACTGATATCTCAAGGATTGCAGCTTTAATATGCATATACTGTTAATGCTAGCAGAGTTACACCACTAATTTGGCTACGTCAAAATTTCTAGATTCTTTAAAAAAATTAAGAATGCGAATACAGCGTTTTAGCTTTTTAACAATGTAGTTTTGATACTTGTGATGATTATTTTATTGAGGGTTACATTCTTTCTGGTACTTTTAGTTAAAATATTCTCCAAAACATATCTTAATGCGCAGAGGTGCAGTCAAAGGCTTCTGTGATCCATTAAACAGCAAGTCACGCCCTTTTAACCAATCAGAGTATGCCAAAGGAAAGGGTGGGAGCTCACAGCTGTCACGGGTGAATGTGCTACTACTCGTATGAAGGCTTCACGCTAGTATTGATGTCACAACGGCTGACTCACACGCTAGAAAGCTCCCAATTACTGCATCAGCTGAGACAATGACCAGGATGTAAGTGAGGGGCTGGGTGGAGCATAGTGGAGCAGGGTGAGGGGGGAGGGGGACGGAGGTGCAGAGTGGTTCGCTTTAGAGTCTCATGCTAGTACTAGCTTGATTTCAAGAACTTGCATACTGTAGCTTTAAGGGTTGCAAACAATTTTTTGGCCCCTTAATCATGTAACCATCAGCTGAAGTGAAAACATTAATTCAACACAGAACATACACAGCTACAAATACCCACTTTAAATTACAAGCAATCTCACTAATGTGACCTCTACTTTTGTAATATGTTAAGTCCCATTAAGAGAAAATGTACCTATGCCAAGTAGAGGAGAGCAAATAGAGTTTATTTTAGCATTGTAGATGAATCACAGATAATGGGCCACTCAGAATGAATCACCTAAACAAGAGGCTTTTAAGTGCAAAAGCACTGAGTGGTTATAGCTAAGAAAAAAAATGCCTACAAAGTAAGAACACAACTGCAAAAGCCATCAACACACAGTTTACCAAGACACATTGGTAGTTGACAGAGACAGCTGGGCAGGAGGGCTGAGTGACTGACAGATCAGGCCATACGAATTAACCTACATGCCAGTATGAGCATGCATGAAAAGATATGTTTAAAATGGAATATATTACCTATTACTTGTTATCAATGTTATCAGTTGAAATATATTAAATTCTATACAGTTGTCTCTGCAATCAAAAGCTTTATTTAATTTTTTCAAACTGTAAAATTTGAATATAATGGTTGATTGTTCATAGGAGAACAAGCCGCTAAGTCTTTTAAAATTTTTAAATTCAGTCATTTATGCATTCATATTATTTATTTACTAAAGAAACTAACTTTTTTTTTTAACCTATTTTACTTATTCTTATTTATTTTACTTATTGCAGCTTGTTGTTCCTTGTATTGACCCAAGTATGCTGATGTCCTACATATAACTGTTTTGCCTGTGAGTTTTTAAGTTGTGTGTATGGACTGGGTAAGCTGCCAAATAATTGCCCTTCTTGGGATAAACAAAGTTGTCAGAATCTGAATCTGAATTAACAGTGATTAACTGCATATTGAAGCACTTAATGAAATTGCATTATGTTACTTTGACTCTAGTTAAGTATATTTACAATGAGACAAGAAATCTGACATTCAGACAATAAAATGAATACACATAATTAAAAAACAAAGGCTCTGTTATTGAAAATAATTACTATTAGCACCATAAGCACTATCAAATTGTCACAAATGGGTTACAGTACTGCTCTCCTTCTTGTACTCAATCAACTGTAAGGAGGTTTTTTTAAGTGCATGTAAATCGTGAGATGCATGAATAAATGAAACATCTAACAGATTTTAATAAATCTTTTACTTTAAGAGCCTGTCTTTCAAATAGTTCTTTGTCTATTAAAAGTGAAACTGCTATGTAGCTTTTGAAGTACTATTTATGACTCAACAGTCTACAGTATGTTAATAGGACATGCATGACAAATATCTGACTTTTTCTGTTGTCAATATTCTGGTATGCCCGTTAGAAAAAAGTTATTAAGCTCAGAGAAACAATTAGGAAACCTGAACTCAAAAAGTCTGAGTTAAAACTTTGCCCTATTGCTGCATTTCCCCTTCGGCTAGACATACACTTATCTTTCCAATAAGTCACTTCCCAATGTGCAGCAGAAGTTTTTGGAAAAAGACGGCTTCAAATGCTTGATTAAAATACATGACAACTCAACACCGGAGGAGTATTTATCACTCCCTTACCTGTGGATGTGCTGGGTTTTATGCAAACCTACAGATGTGTACACTGGATGCACAGTAAAGAAAGCAGTTTCTGTCCTGCTCTCCACTACACTTCTCTCTCTTTCTCTTGCCCTTACTATCGCTATCTAACGCTCACACACACGCGCACACACACACACACACACACACACACACATCTTTATCCGTCGGTATAAGTCCAGCCTCTGGTGGCCTGCTCCCTGTGGGCTCTGTAACTCTCCATATTGACTTTGTCCTGTCTCAGGAGATGATCGTTTCTCCCACAGGAATCCCACTTTTTATGCACATGAACCCATGCACGTATCGCAAAAACAGACACACACACCCACACTCTGTCATATGTACGCTACGGGCTCTGTAGATACCGTGTAGATACAAAACCATACCACCTCACAGTCTGGCAGTATTACAATATTTGTTCAGTCTTTTTGTCTTTTAGTTTGCCAAAAAATGGAGGGAAAAGGTCAACAGAGGCGTATAATTGTGCACAATCCTCCAACATGATGCTGCTACTGTTATGTATTTTGTTATGTATTTAATAAAATTTGTAGCCCGACTGATACATTGATTTGGACAATATATTGGTACAGATATATCACTCAATACATAAAGTATCTTGGTCACAGTAACCAAATATATAACCAATATAAGATAACCAATTAACCCAATTTAAAGAAAAAAAAGATATTTTGTGTGTTTGTGTGATGAATATCAATTTATAGATTACTATTTTTTTAGCATGAGCCTAACAAATCAAACTACGGTTAGAGTCGACAGTTCGCAAGAGACTACAAACTTTTATTTTTTTACTTGAAGTACCCAATTTGAAGTCCCCATGTCCTTGAGAAAAACAATTAAATCAAATGTACAAAGTCCTACAAAGGTGTGTGTTGTTTAATAGGTGCATTCACCATGAGTAAGTCCACTAAAGTGAGGATGGAAGCTTGGTGATGTGATTCTTCAGACAGGCAGTGTTGCAGACTTAATGAATTTCTCTTTCAAGACCCCTTTAGTGACTTTTTTCCCCCAGAAAAGGTCCTAGTGACAAATCTAGCAACTTTTCAGACAGACTTTCACTCCTTTCCCTTGAGGAGAGTTGCTATTTCTCAGTAAAAGTGCTCCCGTGTGGCTGTGGCTCTGTGGACTGACTGTGTTCAGTAAGCTGGGGAGGGAAGGGCACATTCAGTCCACCAATTAGCAGCTAGAAAGAAGCACAAAGGAGCTGTGAATTTGCCTGAACAACCAATCATCATTTATGTGGGTAAATTACTTCTCCTTTGTTTTTATTAAATTAAAGTTAAATTTAACTTGACTATTTAATTTTATTTATTCATATTTATTTATTTATTTATTCTATTTCTCAAATACAGGTTACAGAGTAGAGTGAGTTTATTCTACTGTTTGGACCTGTCTACATAAAAAAGCTTTTGAAATTAGAGGTAGACTAAGATGCATACTGATGTGATGATAGCAGCCTGAGAAATATAATAAAGCTAGTTAGAGTCAGTTAGGTCTAGTCAAACTTCATTTTTTAACTTTGATTTTTTTTAAAAATCTGTATAAATTCTAACACAGAAATTACGTTCCGCCACTAATATGTAAATTAGCTTGTCAATAAGCTTTAGCTACTTTCCATTGAAACACAGCTAGTTGGTGGATTGCTTTAGCTGGCAAGCTAACTGTTAACTTGCTAGCTGGCATAGCCGGGCTTGTGGTAGTTAGTCGTAACAGCACTTTAGCCACTCTCTATTCTCTCAACTGTTGTGTTTACTTCCCTCTGGCATTTTGTTCACCAATGCACACCATTTTGTTCAATAAAGTTATTGATTAGGAAAAACAAAGCTCTCAGAACTAATGAGCTTGCTAACAGTCATTTAGCAAACTTGTTAGCTCAGTTAGCTTTGCTCAGAATAATAACAGGAGACGTTCACACAGTTTCTTTCCAATTTTGACTTCAACAGTTTTTACTCTAACAGTAGAAGTTAAATAAGAGTGAACGGTGCAGCATAGCCTGTTGCTAATAAGCTATAGCTTCTTCTATTTTGGCTTCTCCCGCTCTCCATTCCCTCAGAGGTCAGTGCTGTAAAGATGGCTTTCTATTGGTCAGTGATGCTAATTTGCAGGTCAAAGTTGAACTTTGAAACATAGATTAATTTTGTCTCGTCAAGAATATTCTCTAATTGCAACAAGTCCATCGGAATGGGAATTGCCTTTTTAAATCGTGGTGCGTCCAGGTCTTTATACCTCTCTCATCAGTTCAGTGTGTTTTTCTCCTTTTTGCAAATTAAGAGATAGCTAATGTGAGTAAATGTAATGTGTGTAAATACACCTTCATCTCCTGTCCACTACTTCCAACATAGACGCACAGCTTGAAAACACCATACATTCTGTCCCATGTAAATTAGCTTGTTAATATTAATGCATGTAATTAGTGCCGTTGATGACGGGGTGGGGCCATTAGCACACTCCTTAGCTCCATTCTGCACAGTTGGACTCCATATAATAATATAAGACCTGTTTACTGACACACTTTGTATGTATGTGAGTGTATAGTGTGAATGTAATTCATCACTGTTACATTTACTGCTATAAAAGAGCATTATATTAGGATGAATGAGGATTAGCAGCATTTGTTGTTACTGCTGTTTTCAATTATAGTATATATAATTAGTTATTTGTTTTCAATTGAGTGCCAGTACTATAGCCAAGATTATGTAAAAGGAATATTGTCAATCTAGGGGCCTCCAGAAGATTCAAGCACACAGCCTATGTGTATGTATATACTTTACCATTCTCTATGTGTATTATTACCTATAGCCGTGTAAAGGGAAGCTGCACTATAAGAGGAGACGCAAGAGTTAATGATCTATTTTCTAATTGCACAGGGCTCAGTGAATACTTTGTCTGTGATGTCTCGGAGCTGTTGAAGTTGAAAGCTGATTTGCAGTGTGATTCACTCCCCCACCATTTACAGACTGAAGACGTATTGAGATGGCGCTCCTATTTAAGAGCCTATTGAAAAGCTGGTGCTATTATTCCCTCACGTGGAAAAAGAAAACTACAAAAAGCAGAGGAGACTTTCCAACGAATAGGAAGTTAATCATCACCTTGGCGTATTTGCTCGACTCTTAGCAGGAACAAAGCACTTTTGGCCTTGTTCATAATGTGACGAGGAATTTATTATCTGCAATGATTTGTTCTGTTAACCTTTATTTTTAGTGATTGGCAACAATAAATCATCACCAAATACATTTTAGCAACTGTTATAATTACAAAGGCCATTGCCAAGAAAATTGGCAGCCTCTCTGTACACCGTTTTTTTTTTTTTTTTTTTCAAATTTCGTGGCACCAGCTGGAATTTCAAGGGGAATCTGTTCACTTTGCGCCAATTATGGTTTTCAATCCCAGCCTTGACAACTCAGAGTACTACTGGTTTTCTACCCTGTAATGGTTAACTGCATTCACCTGACATCCCAGGTGTAAGATAGTTCCCTGATAGGATGGCTAGAATTAAAACCAGCAAGTCTCTGTGTCTGTGTGGATGACTGCTCCTCTGCAGACTGTTTTGTACAAGCACCCACAAAGGCTTTCAACATTTTCAGAATGGCTGCAGTGAATGAATTTTATTTCCACGTGTTGGCTCTGTTGGGTAAAATAAATTATAAAATGCATCAAGTGCATTAAGGACATAGAATCAATGCATTTGTGACTGCAAACTCAAGTATCACAAATCCATAGACAATGAAATACTGATGTTTAACAATACAATAAAAGCACATTTATGCACTTCAAAAGTATCTAAATGCTCTTCAAAGGAACTTGTAAGTGTACAACCTGACATTATAATTAGTTTCTCAACAGTGATCCGTCAAATGTAAGTATTTGGCAAAAACCCATTTTGGTACACAACACATTTCAACAGCCCCAGCCTTTAAAGTGCTATATCCACAGTAAGTGCTCATACAAAGTGTTGTTCCCCTCAGGACCAAACCTCTGGCCTCGGTTTAGACTCCGAGAGATTTGCGGGGAGCAAGGTTTGCTTGCCTTCGGGTGTACACGCAACACACAATCATCTGATGTGAGGCTTTACCTCTTCCTCTTCCATCTATCAATCGGGACGTGCCCTCTGCACCCTCAAATCAGTCTAGCCTGGTCCCATTACACCACAGTTTATCCATTTTTCAGGGAGGAAAAAAAAAAAAAAAGGTAGCTGCTGTAGCGTGTTTATGTGTTCAGAGAAGAAGAAATGTTTCAAAACTTTGGCTCACAATCTGTAACCCCGGATGTGATGAACATTTTCACGTCATTAAAGTTTAATCGTAGAGTAGCTGTGGTTATATCCATCACAGTCACCTCCTCTTTTGCTGAGGATTGTATACAGTTTCTTCTTCATGGGCTTTGATACATCTACCCAGCTAACACGTCTGTGTAAGTGACATATAGGTCGAATGTGGTAACAACATGGGGCAGGGCCTGATGGTAAATTTTGTGCATCCTGAAATGACTATATCTGCAATAAATATCCAGATTTTTACTTAGGCTGCTGGTTGACAGCTACACATTTTTACTATGTTGGACGCTTTAAAATGCTAATAAACATCACAGAACTATTAGCTACTGCAGCAACCTGTGTTTGATGATATTTCACAGCTAGAAAAAAACGAAAGTACATTTCTAAAATTGCACCCTAATCTACATCAATGTATCAACCTAGGTCCAAAACCTAGGTCTATTTGTAAGTGGACACTACGCTATGGGCACAAATGGACATTATTGCTCACTTTGGGTGCCTTTTGTATAGCAGACAGTCTTAACCTTGTTGCAATCCAGGCAATTTCCATGACGCACATACATGCCCTCACATGTACCCACTCTGCTGTCTTATGAATCATTCATTCATAAAATGTCACAACAGATTGCTCCAGTTCCCTCTTCTTCATAGTAATAGTAGCCTCTCCTCTTCCTGTCTGGGGGAAAAGTGTCCAGTCTGTCCTCGGGTGGCGTCTCAGCTGTTTGTGCTCCCAGTTCACATGTGTTTGCTTAGCTCTATGTTCGCGTGTTCAAAGAGGTGTTGGGAGATTTTTAATCCACACTAATATCAAGATGGACAAGTGAATGGATTTCATGGAATTAATGGAATTAATCAAACACACGCAGATGGACATGGGGAATCATGTGGATTACTGCATGGATTAGTAAGTGCCAAAAGGGGACCACCGACCCAGCCTGCACATGCTAGCGTGCTAACCTGTGGAGCAAAGTTGCGCTGTAAATAGTATTGTACAAATGCAGAGAGCAGTGATTACAGAAGTGCTCCAAATTAAATCATAGAGTACACACCGTGAGAGTCAAAAGACAGCATATAGTCACTTGTTGGGTCAAGATGACCCCTGTTTTGATGTTTTCATTATTTTAAAAAGCACTGTAGTAACAAGTACTGACCATAGCACTGCAAACAGCACTACAACTACAGAGCACTCCAGCATAAATTAGTGATGTCAGAGGTTTATTTGTATTGTGTGTCCTTCTTTAGCTACCAGCAGACCACATAAGTAAACATAAAGGGATGTGTAAGTATACACAACAAAAAATGTGGAACACACATTTCCCACCACACATCATCACCTTTCATAAGCGAGACGCCAAGGTCTGCTGTATTTCTCCAAAGTGACACCCTGACACCTACAGTACATACGGTAAATACCTCTGCTCTCCACCTCACCTCTCTGAGCGGCTTATGAATACAGAAGGACACTTTGTAGCTAACTTAATCAGATGAAGTGAGTCGGAGAATGAAAAGCAACGAAAAAGAGAGAGAGACAGAGAGAGAGAGAGAGGGAGAGTGTCTGTGTGATGGTGAAAAAGCAACAAAGAGAGAGGGAGAGTGAACACACCACATTATCCCACATATGATTTATTCCCCCCTCTAGGTGAAGGAGATGCCATTTGTATTCATTTGCCTTTATTTTTTATCCTAGATTCATCTTGCCTTCACATGCCTGTCACCACCATACTAATATTATTTTGGCCATGTGATGTCCCATAACTGGCTCTTATAAAAATTGCCCCAGCGCGACAGCACAGGATGATGCACTGGGGGGAGGGGGAGGGGTTCTGTTTTACTGCATCCATATGATTTTATTCTATTTTCTTTTTTTTTTTTTTTTACAGGGAGATTAAAAGGTTCCCCTGGACAGGATGGTGTGAAGGGTGGGGATAATGATGTCTGTCCTCCTACAGAGGGACACACTAACATCCACACATGTGCATACACACACATTTTTTATGTGCCTGCACACTTAACAGAAGGCTTGCTTTTTTTTTTCTCTCTCTTTTTTTTTTATTACTGGCAAGGTGAGCCAGTGGTGCTCCAACCCAAGGACAAAGACAACTGTGACCACAATCCTCCTCACGGGGCTTTGCAGAACAATTAGATGAGAGCAGAGGGTGACTGCAGTTGTGTTTTAGGACAGTGCACACACACATGCGCATACAAACACAGCACTAATAAGGACACAGGGCATGTGTAAGCCCAGTCGCTGACACAGAATTAGACATAAAAACCTACATTAAAGACAGAGTTTGGCAGTTTAAATTCTGTTATTCCCTTAATGCTAGTTTAAGTTAGCACAAAGACTGGAAACCGGGGGAAGCAGCTAGCCTCCAAAGCTAACAAACATTTGAGCGCCTGCACAAAAACCAAAATGTAAAAACAGTAGAGTATATCTTAGTTGGGACAAATTCAGGCAACCAGCAGAGACTCCAGGAAGTAACTGGTCCCAACCAAGAAATAGTTAGGTTACATTTTGGACTCATGGATTTAAAGGCGTGTTTCCCTTTTGTTTCCAGTCTTTGTGCTAGGCTAAGCTAACGCTGCTCAGTCGAAAGATCAGTGTGGAGTCTGTGCCTCTCAAAGATGCGCCCATGAAATACACATACACTACGAGAGCTAGCTAGCTAGCCCTGTAAAACAGCATCAGATATACATATTCATGTCACAGCTTACGGGACTGTCATCAATCAACACAAGTGATATTGCAAGGGATCATCTACGGTACATTTTGACTGAAGGTAAAGACATTTCACACATTGTTCGAAAACAAATATTCTAATTCATCCAGCAAATTTTTTGTATATCGCTGAACCCAACTTTAAACGTCTTCAACTCAACTGCCCAGTATGATTTTTCTTTTTCTAGACCAATGTGCCCAGAATCATCCCCTCTTTTAGTTTCATTCTTTCTCTTCCTCATTCTCACCCCGTCTTCTACACCGAGTCCACACATTCAGCTGGTGCATCTATCCAGGCGAGTGCACCCAGCTGCACGGCAATTACAGGTGGGGCTTGGAACAGTACACAACAACGAGCCGCATACATTATTAAATGAACCCATGTTCAGATGAAATTGCTAAGCCAGCCAATAAAGGTAAATTACCAACGACAAAACGCGGCGGCAAGGAAGAGAGAGGGGCCTGCCCGAAATTGCATTGCATTAATGAACAACATCATTTCTGAAAATGGAGAGGAAACACGGAGTTGCACCTATCAGCACAAGACAGAGCGAGGGGCTGGGAAAGGAGGAGAGAAAGGGGGAGAGAGAGAGAGATGGAACACAACATTGACTACCTAATTATGCATTTTATCATTTCAGTCACAATAGAGTGCCTCCCTTCTTTAGTTGCCCAGTGTACTCGTGCAGCTGTTCCTCCGCTGCTTTAATGAGGAAGATCATCACAACCGTGTTATATTTACATCCACCGACCACCAAATTACTTCCTACTGCAGCATCACACACACACACACACACACACACACACACACACACACACACACACACACACACACACACACGAAAAGACGCCACTTCCCAATCATGTCAAAGCCACACAGTCACAGTCCCCTCATTTTTAAGCAACTACATGTGTGGAATGTGTAAAAACAATGGAGCTGAGGCCACTTTTGTCCATCATTAAAGTGCACTGAAAATTAGACAACATGAGCTTAACAGCATGATACGAGGCAACGGGTAATTGCTTTTACTGTGTTGTAGCTGGTGCTTTGACACTGTAGGACTAAAGACTAGAGTAGATCGCCTCCCCTTTACCCTCTTCTATTTAACTTTCCCTTAACGTCCCTTGCGCTCAAAGCCAGCACAGATCCCTGACTCCCGGCGGATATCATGTTGCCAGTCCATCACATTGTGGCCCCTATGTCCATTCATCCATCCGTCCGTCCATCCGTCCGTCCATCCGTCGTCCATCCATCGTAAAAAGTGGGGCCCTAACCATCCGATTCTTTTACACGAAAATAAAAAATAAAAGGAACTGTAATCACAAAAAAGAGATGAAAGGAAGATAAGTGGGTGCTGGAGAGTGGAGGAGATGTATACTGCAGGGCTGTGACACCCGTCATATGGAATCAGCACCTCGTGAGTAATGGGGGTTAAAAAGGGAAAGCGCTTCCTCTCTCAGTGCCAGATGGGCTCGTGCGTGTTGGATCAGAGCTGTGAGTGAGTGAATGAGCGAGCGAGCGAGTGAAAGAGTGAGTGAACGCTTTCAGCCCTTCCTTTTTCTGTCGACAGCACAAATCAAATGGCACGAGGACTCGGGAGATGATTGGCCCACCTCATCTAAGCTTCCATCAAGAACTGGCAATAAAAGCTGCTTCACAATCCAACATGTTGCAACCGAGGTTGTCACAGACTGACATTTAGACAAATACGGGGAATTACTGCAGAACAAGCTGTCTTTTTACATGTCGCGTCTTGATGTTTGCCAGAAGGAGAAGAATTTACATCTGTGTATGGCGCTAAGAGATTGTAGCATTTTCTTGATGATGTCTCAAATGCTTGATTTCATTTTTTTTTCCTGAGGTGATTTCAAGGACATGATTGGAAAATGGCTGCATGTAGTCAGAAGTTTAGAAACTTAAAAATATGAAAAAGTAGCACAGACATCAAATGGACTAACAGTGCATGCTTTGTGGAAAGATTTTGTGTTGCTAGGTTGTGCTGTAAATGAAATCATTATTATTACTATTAATACATGAATGTAACTTTTTATTTTTATCTATATATGTATTTCTATGTATAATTTTAAAGTCAATACTTTTTTAATTTATATTATATTTTTAAACTATATTTTTACTGTTTCATTATTTATTTGTGTTTGCTGTTTTACTGTCCAGGTTTCTTTTTTATTCATAAAGCCTTTGCTGCACAAGTGATGGCCACTATGAGTAGCAAGAACAAAAAGAGGTGCTGGATCGTTATAGAAACAACAGACACCAAGACACAAGAACATAAAGAAACCCACACTTCATTAATAGGACAGTCAAAGAAACAGACATCTTAGTACTGGCCACGCTGGTGGATTAACAAGCAGTGCAAAAACACCTCCGCAACCGGTCACCAAGATTACAAAAGAAAAATCTGACAGATGTTACAGTTTCACCATTAAGCAATAACAAGGTTTCAGCAGTCGTGGAGACTACGGACTGACTTGATGCTGACTTAAACTGTGGTCTGAGACCTGAGGGCCTCGGCAGGAGCAGTAATTATTAATTAACTGTTCATAGCCCGTAGCCTCGCAAAACAGACTCAGACCCTTGGACATGCGTTCACGGCAGTGAGGTGGAGAGGGTGTGAGCACGGACCATCAACCACGGCAGTGCCGGTGAGCAGACTTGTGGGGAACATGGAGGACAGGCGGCAGGCGTTAATGGAGGCGCACTGCGGCGTGCGTGCTGCGCCGGCGTCCTCGCCGCCCTCAGCTGCTGACGGGGGTTTCACCACCAACCGGAGTGATGAAGATATAAAAAGACTCAGAGAAAATGAGGGGAAAATGGGGAGAAGCTGCTTTTATTTATTTATTCATAACTGCTGATTTATTTCAGCTGTGTGCTTTTATGTGTGCGCCGTATATGTAATGACTCCATTTATATGAGCACTTACACTTTTTTCCTCACATGTTATTATGTCCATGTGTCTGCTCTCAGAGGATGTAAAAGACAAGGCGGGAGTGAGTGACAGTTCAGCTGAGACGTATAAGCTCTTGAAGATTTATAAGGCCGAGATGTGAGGATGACTCTGGTGGGCTTACCAAGTGATTGGTGTGCTGGCCTTGCTAACAATCCCGCTCTATGAAGAGCTCTGCAATACTTCAACACAAGGGTCTGATGGCTCATTTGAAAGCCAGACGCAGCACATGAAGTCAGTCTACCGAGCTAACATCCCTCTTCACGAACACTTAGCACAGACTCGATTTTCAGATGAATGATTTGACATTCAATCAGCAAAGAATTCAACAAGAATTACACAAAAATGTTTCTTTTCTTTTTTTTTTTCCCCCTGCAGAACAAAATCAACGGTGACTCACAGCTATTTAGGTAAAACCAACTTTCTGCATCAGAATATGAAGTGAGTGAAAACCCTCAGGTAAACGCAGGGAACGTTTTAAATGTGTCTGCTTTTCATTGTATCTATATGTGCTTATCAAGCACTTCTCCAGATAACTTTAGTGGCCTCTTTTCTCATTCGACCCGGATTAATTATAATAAAACACTGAGAGCAAGATGCTCAACAATAGGGCATCAATAAGCTCTGACGTTATCAACAACTCAGAACCTTGGAACACCTGGGTCCACTTCATCACCTCGTGCCTGTAGATTTATGAACGCAGAGTGCAACGGGCTCCGGGCAGAAAGGGATATGTGGGTAATGCAGCTTCATTAAGAGAGAGCATAACGGCTTGCCTGGACGCATTATGGCATCTGTATGAGCTCTATCATCTGGGATATTAAACATTTACAGTCAATGTATGCATATGGCATCAGTCCTGCACACACACACATCCAGTGGAGCTACTTACTCATCTTTGGCTGCATTAACATCCATCATTTGGGAGGGGGGGGCAGCAATCTGTTCTTGCAAAAATGATCGCGGACATGATGAAATGCTTTCGCTCAGTTGTCAGCCATTTAAAGTCTGCGCCGGTAACTGGCAACAATTTTAAAGATTACACTCCCTTAATTCTATCTGTGCATGTTTATACAATATATGTGTGAGAAGGGAATTTCAAAATAAATGCAACCTCACTTTGTTGCAGTGTCCGTGAAAATGGATTTTGCTTATTGAGGAGTCCAGCAGGGAGGAAGCAAAAAAAAAAAAAAAAAAAACCAAAAAAATGCGGGGTTAATGGATGGAAAACTTACTGTAACTATGGCACGTAATGAAAGCCAGACCATGACACTTTGCATTATTTTTATGGTAATGCGCACCACTCGTCAGCTTTTTCACCCTTCGGGGAAAATACAAGCATTCTTTGTATTACTTTTCTGCTTGTCATTCTGCAAAACACAAACCGGCTCTCTATTTCTGAGTGTGTGTGTGTGTGTAAACCCACAAAGAAGCTGTTTTGATATCAGTCACTCTGGAGGGAGAGCTCCGCATTAATATTTCCAAAAAATTTCAGAGTACCCAAAAAAGGAAAGAGAGAGAGAGAGAGAGAGAGAGGGAGAAAGAGAAAGAGAGCGAGAGAGAGAGAGAGCGAGAGAGAGAGAAGAATAAAAAACACACACACACACACTCCTAGTTTGGGGCTTTGGTTCTCATTCTGTATCAGAGCTTGTGAAAGCACTGGCTCGACAGTTGGAGCAAACCGCCTCGATCATGTTTAGGAAGCGTACGAGGACGGAGAGGAGAGCGGAAAAAGCTGCTTTTCTAACTTGCACTCAACACTTTTACTTCTCAATTGATTAACTAAACTAAACTAAACTAAACTAACAAAACTATTACTAAAGCTACAAATATAATTGAATATTCCTCCCACTGTATGTATTATGCTACTATTGACTTTGTTCAAATAAGATCTCCACCACTGCAAAATGGCCATAAACCTACTCTTACAAAGTAGCTGATTATCATTAAAAAAAAATTCAGGGTTTTAAACGATGTAACGTAACTGAAGTTGTTGGAGTAAAAATTGTAATCCTTAAATATCACTGCCTGGAAACTCGGTCGGACTTTTCTTCTCACCGCAGCACTGTATTATCAGACCTGAATCACAAAGCGAATATAAAATATATTTCCTCCCTCCAGAAGTTACCATCATTGCTGCTCAGCAGATATAAGTAATGTTTTTACTTTTTGCCTACAGTACAACCCTAAAATCAGCCTGTTGCAACCATCTGAAATTACACTGTCTTGTTTTTTTTTGCCTACTATATCATATCTTGTCTTTACTTTGTTTTCTGTTATTTCCTTCATGTTGTTTTCTTCTATCACCAAATAACTGTAGTTATTTCAAGAGAAGCTGTTTGAGAAAAGCTTTTTTCCACATAAAAATCACAGGCAACCTGATGCTGATGGATGCTTTGCACCTCAGACAAACAACACAAATACTGGCTCAATTTACAACAGGTGGATGCCAAAATGAAAAATCCACTATCTGGATCCAGTTGTACTTTTTACAAGTATTTCCGATGTGGGAAAAACAAACAAAAAAAAAAACTAAAGAGATTTTAGAGAGCAAAACTGTCATACATATGATACTGAGATTATAAGGAAAGAAAGGAAGAAAGAGAGAAAAACAATCAAACTGCAACTGAAAAATCTAGTATTGTTCCATTTTGGATATTTAAGCGATACTGACTCATGAATTGGAGATTTCAGCAATGAAAAAAATTGCATTTTGTCAACAGCACCAGTGAATAAGGAGAGACAGGATGCAAGAAAGACTGGGAGAGTTGCGCATCCTGGGTGCGTTCGGTATATATAAAAAACGCCATGTGATTTGTGTCCCGCTCCAGTTTAGAGGCTACAGCCTCCAAACCAGCACACCCAAGGAGAAGCAACCCACCTCAGGCTGCGGTCCCCATCTGCCTGCCCCTCCCCAACAAGGCACAGCCTGTGGTCATCAGTCTTCAGTCTGCATGTGTGTATGTGAAACGAGGAAGAAAAAAAAAAAAAAAAAAAAAAAGACAGAGAGAAAGAGAAAACAGAGAGAAGGTGCAACATTATAGATTCACCACCGGACCATCTTTTGCAGTGCCAATCCCTCTGGACGGCGCTGCAGTAGCGGCTAGGTTGCTAACTGGCTGCTGGAGCTGACACGACATGTTTCCCCAACAGTCCGCCGCCTCCTCCTTTCCTCCCTGGATCAAATCAAACCAGTGGGCTGATGCAGTATGATTGGAGCTCTGGAACTGTTTAATAGCCCAGAGACCGAGTCTGACGCATACTGTTGTCTCTATCACTGCCTGATTCACTGAAACAATTCCTCATTTGCAATCTGCCCAGGCATGTGCATCCAGTGGGATGAGAGTAAATCTTTATTGCTTTATAGATATGACAATGCAAGTTAGCGGTGGTAGAAAAGTAATCAGATCCTTAATCAGATCCGCCATCAAAAAATGTAAACGTCCTGCATTCAAAAGCTTAAAAAAACACTGACAGCTAAAGTTTTAAAGTATGAGTACTCAGAAAAATGCCTCCTTCTGTAGTGGTTGTACTACACATACATATACATTATATTGTAGTATTATTATTACAGATGCAGTAATGTAAAAGGAGCATTTTCCTGGTTTAGCTGATTGTTGTAGTTGATATATTGTTTATAAAATACAGTTAATGGAAAAGAAAACAGTATCATGAAAACACTTCTGAAAGTAATTACATCCTAAACATTATTTTCTTCATTTTCATTCAACCCATTTTTATTTTTAAATGAATTTATTAAATAAAATGAAATCCTGAGTCTGTAGCTTGAAAAAAGAGAAGGAATGAGGCAGGCTGCTGCACGAGAATGAAAAATGAAGCTGTTTAAGAAAAGGAAACTGCACTGAAAATAGGTTAGGCAATATAAACACATACAGGAAATAAGACTTTAAGGCAGCTGTAATTAATATTTTTTATCATAATAATGCATCACATGACCACGTGAAATGAATGCAGTACTCAGCCTGCGGAGAGCTATCACCTGAATCCAGCTGAGCATCAGTTTTAGCATCTTTCAGCTCATTGTTTTGGTTTTGCAGCCCACAGCTTTACTGCTTTGGTTCACTCTCACAGCTCTCAAAGCTCATGTTATACGATGTTATATATCATAATTGAGGAGCAGATCATACGTTTTGTGTGAGAAATCTGAAAGAGCAAAGTAACTGGTGAACAAAGCCTTTGAAATGTTGTGAAGAAGACTTTTAGAACAGCATGAAAATGGACATCACGCAGATAGAATACTGATTCCCTCAGTTTATTTTATTTAAGTGCAGTACTTGAGTAAATGTACTGTCCACCGCTGTGTGTTAATGTATCATTCTGTCTCTTTTCGCACACGCTGATTCCTTCACCATCAGTCAAAGTGTTATCTGCAGCCCTAAGCCTCTAAACTGGTCACCTATGAGGCTTTCATCAATATCAGCGTCCCGGCAAAAGTAGACCAAACACAAACACATTCACCTCGGGCAGGGACCCCCCCCCCCCCCAAAACCACCCACCCACCCCTGCTGAGCTGTCACAGCCATCGCCACATCCACAGTCACCCTCAGCTCCTCTACGTCTCTCTGGAGTTTCCCTCCCTTTCTGCAGCTCTGTCACTCTTTCCCCGCTGCCAGGTAACTCTCTGCTTCTCTCTAATAGTCGCTCTCTGTCTCTCCCCCTCTCCTAATAAGAATCAATATCAGCTCTCTTAAAAGTCATCAAGCACAGAGGTAAAAGAGCTCAAGAGCATGAAATTGCAGATGTGCGAGGGTGTACTTATGCAGTCCTAGGCTGCGATATGGGCCTCAAATGGGTAGAGCCATCAAAGACATACAGTAGAGAGAGAGAGAGAGAAAGGCTATAAGAGGGAGAGTGTGTGTGTGAAAGAAAGGGGGGGGGGGGAAGCAAAGAGCAGAAGTGGAGAGGAAAAAATAATAAAGGAAGAAAGAGAAGGGGTCAGAGGGAGCATTTCAAGCTGCAGAGATGTGATTCTTTAAGGTTTTGTTTTCTTTCTTTTTTTTATTATTATTATTTCCAAACTCGTCTCCTTACAGACTCGAGCGTCAAACAGCGCGGCCGCGGAAAGCTTATCATGTCGACGGCTTATCTCCCATTTTCACCTCCTCAAAGCAATAAACACACACACAGGGACACTGGAAGATGGGAAATGCACAACAACAAAGAGTGGCTCTCCGGGATCAACGGCACTACAGCACTCGCTCTGTTTTCATTACCACACACTGCCCTGGAAGCCGGGTGAGACCGCTGATGGAGCTATGGATTATCCTGCATGCATGGGATGACCGATGTGAACAGAGAGTGAAGCATGAAGGACACAGATCGTGTCAGCCAAGGCAAAGGCATATTACAACAGAGAGCAGACCTCAAGGACTCGAGTAGATTAAAACTGATTGAAATCCCATTTGTGGCGTTTGGGGTCTTTTATGCCTGCTCTCTCTGTCTCTCTCACTCTCTCTCTTTCTGTCAGTGTCCCCAAAGTGACGGGAGCCTGAGTCTGAATAAACAAATAAGATTGCATTTGTGGAGACAAGCATCTCAGATTTGCATGGCAATAATATCAAGCTCTGGGATTTTGTGATATGAACGGCAATAAAGGTGTGTGTGTGTGTGTATGTGTGTGTGTGTGTGCCTTTGTGTGTGCGTTTGTGTGTGCGTGTGTTTTGATTGGGAGCTATGTGACAATATGGGAGGAAAGAGTAAAATTACAATCAGACAGAAAATATGCACACACACATCTATTAAACTCTAAAAACCAAAACAATCCCAACCCCTCCACCTTAATCATCGTAATTATCACCTTAATTAGGTTTTACTTATGTAATAGAGGCACTAAAGGCTAACAGTTTTATTACTGTACAGATATATTATTAACAGCTGCATTACTATATATTATTGGATTCTTATGTCTGATGCATTATCATAAAAACTGCATTTTAATGCTTACTGCTCTTGGGTAGAATAACCCGTTGTATAAGAAGTTCACTTTCTTGAATGAAAGCCCTTTGCCTGCAAAGGAACAGGTAGCTGTTGAATAAATTTAGCGAAGGAGAAAGACTCCAATACAAGTAGCTTAAGGTTGTATTAGAGTACAGTACTTGAGTAAATCTACTTAGTTAATTTGCATAACTGGTGTTTTCACAGATAAAAACATTGTGTAGTATAGTTGTAGCTAGTTACTGGTATTTTGTCTACACTGATCTATTTCATGCCCCTCAATAAAGAGAGGGAAGAGACTCTTATTGACTCACAGCCTACAAGACTGAAGTCAGAGACCAAACGTCTCCTTTATGCCATGAAAGATTAACATGAGTCACTGCAGCCTTATTCTGCCAGATGGACAGTGATGTGCATCAACATGTCTGATAATGCAATAGCTATACCTACAGTGTATGATTAATACTGTATATGACTTTATTTGGCCTTGTTTTTTTTAAATATATACTCATATAAGATATTTTTTTCCTTAGCATATCCACTAGTATCCAAACCTGGACTGGAGGGATAACACACAGAGCCCTGCTCACAGTCACATCTCTATGATCTGCAGCGCAGCCACACACTGACCCGTAGGTCTTTTGATTGTCGGAGTAAACAGCAGCACCACTTCTGCTGCTAATACTCATATTTCAAAATAGAAAAATATATATTGTTGTATGTAAACCAAAATTGCATTTGAGTTACTTATTTCTCTAAAATGATTTCAAATAGAAAGAAAAAGGTTGTGCAATGTGTGGAAAGTGACTGGGCCTCCATTCACAAGGTTCTGATTTTATTCTGATTTGTGTGAAATAAATTTTTGAAATTGGAAAAAAAATCATTTTTTAAAAAGTAAAAAAAAAAAAAAAAGAGCATCAGAATAAAGATCTTATGTATGACTCAAGGTCATCCTAACAAAGACTGTACTCACTTCCAGATTTTCAAGTACTGCTGCTTTTCTATGGATTTCTCAATAACGGATCAAAATACACGACTTTCATTAACTTTAAATGCAGTTTAAAAGCTTTCATCTTGCCAACCACCACCTTACACTTACACTTATAATAAAAAATGTACTTTAATAAAAAAAGTACTTTAAAATTGCTTTTGTGTATGAAATGTGCTCCACAAAAATAGTGCCTTTATTTGCCTTTATCCAAAGAAATACCAACTATATGAAATGATTTTCAGGTTTTTTTGGGGTTTTTTTCTGCCTGGTGGTTGGTTGCACTGTGAACCTCTACAGCTGCCGTCCACCTGCACAGGTCTCTAAAAAGCTAGCTGATAAGCCTAAGCTCTCCTCAGAAAAAGAGAAGTATCTAGCCTACACAAAATGCCACAGTGCTCCACGGAGCCCACGTTGTGACAAATACCTCCTGATAGTATCTGGATACTGTGGATTTATGCAACATCTGTATGACTTATTCACCGGCAAAGGAGTCATGAGCAGAGACAGCAGTGACTGGAACGCTTGTGGTCGCGTCTACGAGATCAGATTTCTCTTTACAGGACTCAAACCAAGCACACAAATCTCAGTGTGAAGGAGTTTGGTTAAAGGAAAAAAAAAAAAAGGAAAAAAACAAAAGAAAGTGGATAAAAGGTCAAATCTGTAATGTTCAGCTCCATCTGCCACACAAACTGGCGCAACCCTCCGTCCACTCACACTCGGTGCAAAGCCTTCACCTCATATGATCAGCAGGTAAAACCAGTCAAACAGAGCACTGAGGACGGGCACCACCTCCAATCAGAGACACAACTGTGAAGGCACAGTTGTATCACAGAGAAAAACAAGACATCCACGTCTTCAGGTGCAGTTCACCGCGGGTCTTTCCCAGCAAAACAGAGCTGTTTATTCTGCCTTCACCTGCGCACATAACCTCCCCTCCCCTCCCTTCCCCTCCCAGGGCTAGAGGCCACATCATGTGAGAGAGACTCAGTGACAGGCACCCTGAGAGGCTGCGGGCTCGCTATGAAGATGTCAGAAAAAGATAAGAAATTCTTAAAAGCTGTCATGAGGGTAAGATGGTGACCAGAGGAACGTCTCACAGGCTGAGGGGGGACAAAAAAAAAAGTTCAAGCTTCTTCCCGTTACACAGATGTATGTGAGGATGTCATAGCAACAACTAATGAGCCTCTTCCTCTGCGCTGTACACAAAAAGTCTGTCTTCTCTCTTAGATAATTAGCCACTGCCCAGTGAAAAACATGTATCTTCAAATTTGGCAACTCTCAATTTTTCCTTTATGGGTTGTAAAATATCACCCACCTCTTAAGAGTCATAAACCATTTAAAACCCCATTAACATATTAGTAAAAAGGCCTGGTAACGCTGGAAACGCTGTTTTTGTTTTATGAAAAGCTGACATTTTGGAAATACATATTTACAAATTTACATTTTATACAGTGAAACTGATCTTTGCACACATGTACTGTATTTAGACAGGTGCATAGGGGAATACATGATATATCCAAGTAACAAAAATAAATGTATTCATGTTCCTGTAATTATGATACTTCCTTCTTAACCAAAATTTTTATAAAGTTATTCAAATTTATCATAATTAACTACTGGCAGTGTGCAGGGGCTGATATTTGCTTCTTACAATGACTCAAAGAAATAGATTAAAATATTTTTTCAATCTCTTTTTCAGAAAATGTGGGATTTTTTTTTTTTTTGCTGAAAAAAAAGACTTAAATTCTTGCTTGTCAATCAATTTGCAGTTAATTTTCTGTTAATCACTTCACTGAATAATCAAGTAATTGATTTAGCTCTAACAGCGATAATGATAACACAAAAGCAGTCTAACTCCACTGAAACAGACACTGTTCCACAAACAGTGTCTACTCCATGAAATATAAGCCCATCTGTTGGTGGGGGACTTAGAACCCCCCCTGCAGCCACTTTTTTAAAATGATTCAACTGTAAATTGGTTTGGCGCAGGCTTTACGAACATCACAAAGACAGCCCCGTGATCCACTTTGCTCCACACTGTAGGTTTATCCACCTTAAGCCCCTACTTAAAAACAGCCAAACCCTAACTGCCCTGAGACTGATGACGTGATTCAGCATTTTGATTTGGCAGAATTCACTTCATTTTGCCTTGCGTGCTTCAACAGCAACATGATTCAATGCAAGTCGAACATGCCTTAGGAAAAAAACATGCTTACGTTTGATTAAAAGCAAGCTTTTGCTCAAACATAAGCCGGGATCTCCCTGCCCCTCCTCCTCCTCCTCCTCCTCCTCCTCTTACCGTCCACACAGGCGGGCCTGGCTCTTGTAGTTCCAGCGATCTGGCCCTTCTTACAGGCGCAGCGGGCCGTCTGCCTGGCGATGGTCCGCCGTGGTTGGCTGCTGTCCCTGTCCAGCGTCACAATCTCACATGTTCCCGCTGCCAGCTGGCCTGGAAATGACATTGCACCACAGGATGCGAGGTCAGAGAGATGAAATCATAAACAGGGCAAAATAAACTCGTCTGTCTCTTCTGAGAAATTTGTATTCTGTAACATGTTGCTGTTATTTTTTCAAAATCTTTTGTAGCTCAGTTGGCACAGCACTAACATTACCAAGTTCTAGGGAGTGGGCCTCACAGCAGCGCCTGACACAAGTGCATGTACTGTATTAGTGCATGTATTTATCTACATCAAGACTTTCTGCATACAAAAATACATAACAAGAACATTTGATTTTTATGGGCTGATTAGGGCCAAGTTTAAATATCTAGTAACAATATATCACCTAATTGTGAAAACATAATCATATAAAATAAACACCAATCTTGATATGGACCTGTGAAATTTTTTTCTTTTAATGAATTGTGACCAATATACATATGATGCAAGACATCTTACAGTGTCACAATCAACTCAAGTGGCACTAAATGATCTCAAACTAAGTGTGGCATTTCTCTTCTGCAATTCAATATTACTATCAGGCGACATATCCACTGATCCATCTGTAATAAGTTAATGTTGGCTCATACATTGACCCGCCAAATTTATTAGCTTGATCGACTTAGTAAAGTTAGTTAACAAACAAGCTAGCTACAAGCTACTTTGCAATCATTAGCAACAAGCTAGTTAGCTACAACAGTCACCAGAGAGAGTGAAGCCATAAGAGCAAAACCCAGCAAAAAAGTGAAAGGGGATACGTGTTTTCCAAAAGCTACACAGTGTGACTTTAATGACCGGGCTTAAGTCATGAAAGGCACAGACAACCCAGTGTAATTGGATTTTTTTTTTTTTTTTTTTTTTTTTTAAAGTGTTTTTGTTTAAGCGACTTTAACCACGTTGGATACACAGTGAGAAAGCCATTTTGAATTTGTCCTTTTTATGTCAGGAGGCATGTGGATTTAACCCCGAACAGCTCCAGTGGAGCTGCTCAGGAGCCGACGCAGGAACACTGCAGCGGTTCTGAGCAGCTCACAGATGTGACTGCATGTGTGAAGGGACTTTAAAAGACAATGGTGGAAAAATTACTTTTAGATTTCAGCTACCTAAAGACTACCCACAAGCTATTTCCCATTAAGGGCCACATCCTATCAGCCCACCTCTTTGAAGGTAATGTACCCATTAGCCACAAATGAAACGCATGAATACTGATGAACTTTGTAATTGCTGCCAAGGCCCCCCCCCCCCCATCTTACACACACACATCCTCCATGTATTCAATCAGGTGACCTTTGGCCTTGTAGCCGGGCCCTTGCTGCTTGCAAATTAACCTTTGTCTGTGTGTGGAGGCCCTCGGGTGCCATCCTGGAGAGGCTTATCAGGATCTAATTGTGATTGGCAAGAGGATGGAAGGTGTGATTAAATCTGGACTTGAGTCCCGAACACTTGGGTGGCTGGCTTAATGAACTGAGCTGCGAGGGGTCACACCTGGGGTAATGGGGATCTATCAGGATTCATCCACACACTGGTACCTGTGGTGGCCATGGCCATAGATGGAGAAAATGCCCGGGTGCATACAGCATGTAGCTATTTTAATGGCATGTCTGTATATGTATAGAAACCCTCCTTTACCATAATGAATCTAATATAAGCTGTAAGATAGTCATTCATTTATTTATTTTTTGTTACATTTCTGCATTGAAAAACATACAAACGCTGCAATGTAATACCACCACGATAACATGTAACTTCCATACAGTAGCGTGTTAACAAACATAACATGACAATACAAATAATAAGACTTCAGATCCAGTTTCTATGGAAATAAAAAATGAAGAAAAGATGCCACCCCTGGGGCCAGAAGTTCAAGGTCACATTTGTAATGTCGAAAAACAGCTATTCAACTTAAATATTCCATAACAAGCTGAATTGTGAATCTTCCCATTCAACAAAATCTCTTTCTTAGCAGCCCAGCTTTTAAAAGCTTTGTACGTGCTGGTACAGAGAGAAATGTCATCTCATTCTGCTGTTACAGTTGGAATAACAAGTAACTTGAACTTGTACTCTTAACAACCAATAATATTTCTCTTTTTTTGATGCTTCTAATCCACCCCCATTACTTTCCCACACAATGACTTATTTCCAGACACACGCACTCGGACACTTATTGAACTTACATAAAAATGCATGCACATCATTAGAACACCAACAGCAAACTAGCCGTCCTGCGAGAACCACGCATCTCCAAGCTGTCTGAAAATCAGCCTCGTTTTCAACTTCCTGCCAATTTCTGATAGGATGTGTGGAAATTTTTGCAATCCATAAACAAAACACTTCTACAACTATCTAAAAAAACAGAACAAAATGTGAGATACAGTTTTTTCTCATCAAGCTTGTCACTGTTTTCTTTACTGTTCTTTTTTTCTTCTTCTTCTTCTTGTCACATCTTGTACATTTTCTGATTTTTGTGAAGTCTTTTTTTCAAGGTACGTGAAAGCAAAAATAGTTTGTGAATTTACGGGTATACACCATGACACATGTTAATTCAACCAAAGATGTGTTGGCAGTGTTGGAGAGTGTGTAGTATCCGGTTTGTATCTATTAGAATTTCTCTTCTATTTCTAATCTATTCAAATACAACGTCTACAACGACGATGGGAGGAGTGATTACAGATTTGCAGCAGTGAGTGCCTTTGCTCAAAATGCATGCCAACGAAATCCATTCTGTTATGTCTCTTGCACTTGAGAGATCAAGACCAAACCCCCACCTCCTCCGCCCCCTTCTCCTGCTCTCCTCCTCTTCCTCTGCCCTCCTTTCTTCCTTTATATTGCTTGCTCTTTTTTCCTTCATGCCTCCTCACTTAACTTCCTCCTCCCTCTTGCAACTCTTCTGTCTTCTCTGGGTGATGCCGGATAATGACTTGTCATGTAAGCCCCAGTGTGTGTGTGTGTGTGTGTGTGTGTATTTGAATGTGTTCATGTATATGTGTGTGTGTGTGTGTGTGTGTGTGTGCGTTTACTTCCTGCATCCTACCCCACCCACCATCTCTGCAGATCTTCTACTGAGTGCCTGCTTCCTGCTTCCTCTCTTTGTCAGTTCCCTCTTCTTTGGAGCGCTTCCATTGCGAGAAGCTGAAAAGACTGTTTGGATGTCTCAGGTAATCGCTTGGATGGCTGTGGCGCTGACGTACCACGTGTGAAGTCAACAAGCTCAAAGACTTGGGCTGATTTGATGTTGCCATTCTTGAGTCGATGGAGCTCATTAATTGCCTACATTTCATCAAACGCCGGCCTTGTTTTAACTCTCACAGCTGTAGCTGCTGGGAAAAAGAATAATTTTCATGCTGTTGTCTTTCAATGTATATTCTCTAATACAGCTGCACTAACTTCATGGGGTTGGTAAAGAATCTTTTCATTTTAAACCTAGTATAAAAATAAAACAGTTTTGTTCTGCCTCATAAAATATTTCAGTAGCACTTATTTGCTGGCAGTGCGTATATAGGTTAACATTAAAGATAGGATTATGAAAAATGTAAGTTAAAAGTGTTTCAGCAGGTGGTATCCATGATAATGAGGACCATATAGGCTAATTTATTCTTTATTCTGCCTCTGCTGTTAATTACCGTATCTGGAAAATGGCTTTGATTGCTGGAGTTTATACACATGGCTAACCATTTTTACTTGATTTAATGATACTTACAGTATCAAGGCTGAAATCATTCCAATTTCAGTTTTAACCTACCAACATTGAGCCCAAGGAAGTGATGTTTGTTCTTGAGCAAGAATACTTCATAAAGCTTGGTCCAAGTCATGATTATTCAATAAGACTAAGCATAGCTATGCTAATAGCTCTGTGAAGCTTGCGCTTCACAATGTTTTGAGCTAAATGCTAACGTAAGCATGCTAGCATGCTCATAATGACAATGCTGAAATGCTTTACGCCATCTTAATTTTAGTGTTGGCATACTAATATTAGCCAATTAGTTCTAAAGCTGATGCAAATGTCTTTGTTTTTGCAGGAATTTGGTCAAAAAATTAGTCACTAAAAGAAAAAAGTGTCATTGTATGAGGTTGTCATGGTTGAGGAAAGGTTAGAGGAAAAGTCAGCTGATCATCGAAGTAATAAAGACTCATCCCCTGGGGACCATGAATGTCTGTGAAAAATGTGATCCATCCTGTAATTGAGCCACACTGCTCTGGGCTAAAAGCTAGTACCCAGAGTAATAAATATGTTTAGTCTTTGACTTGTTATTCAAGTTCCCTGCACAAGACTTTTGTGTGTATCAAATATTTGTGGTGTGAATTTCAAGTATACGAGTTGATAGAGGCATCAGGCCACGGAGAATTGCAAAAGAGAATTTGTGTTTTAGTTGGTTTCAGCTGTAAGCGTTCTAGGTGTTTGCAATCTTTCCAAATAATGTGTGAGAGAACTTGAGGACGAGCTGGTCTCAGTCCTCCAATAAAGCAGCAGTCGACTTCATTCCTTCTTTTCTAAAACAAACTGCTCCAAGCATCCCTGTGGCTCAGCCGCCAGAGCACAGTGCCAGGATTACCACATACATTGCCATTCTTAAACACAGAAAAACTAAGAGGAAAAAAAAAATATCAAGGACTGAAACAAAACCTCCCCAATACCAGAAAGTATTCCTCTTTCTACTGGCCTGGAGGGATCTGCAGAAAAGGTTAGAACATATTACAGGATTCACAGCTCAAACAAGGCGGTTTCCAAAAAGCATGACTACACATTTGGTCCAGAAAACTTCAGTACTTTTGCATAGTATCTTTCATTGACAACTTTTACACATGCAAAGATGCAAGATGCAGTCCAGTCTCAACACAGTCATCCTGTGAAAAAAAATTGGATTGCGAAGAAAGGAAACAATAATCCTGTTTCCTGGAATAGCCTCGTTGAATAGTGGGAAAAATCTAAAACTGGCGAGTGTTCTCAGAAAGGAACCCAAAGCTGGTACCAGTAGTGCTATGATTTATCACCACCCTTATCAGCTTCTGTTGCTGAGCAGTTGTCAGCTTGGCCAGCCAAATGGCTGATTAAAATGTATGTGTGGCCACCCTAGAGTGAAATGAAAGCTCTGACTGTGGCAGAAGATGGATTCATATGGCAGAGCGTATGGCTTAATACAACGTAATGTTATTGACATGCTCCTTTGCTTTATTATTTCTCCTCCCGCTCCTCGGCACATTACAACTGCTCTGCCATACACTGCGGTTTGACAAATGTCCAGCAGAGCTACAACGTGGGGAAACATGGTATTTTTTTTCCCCCTCTTCTCATTATATCTTTTGCCCACATGTCTGTCTGTGTTTTCTTTATTCTTTTTTTTCTCCAAGAGGCTCTTTTACATTCATATTTGAAAATTATTCAAATATGAATGTGTTTTTTGCTGCTCAAGAGATCCAACTACAACTAAGAGCTGCTTCTTTGAGTCTCAATCCGCTGAATCAAATGCTTAGATATTTATAAAATGTGTGGTTTAGGCTTGGTAGGAGGGGTAGGTATAGTTCTTTTTTGTCCTTTGAAAATCTGCAGAGGGCTGGAATCACGCTGGGATTCCATACTGTGCTGCACAAGAAACAGCTTTTTCCAATAGCATTTCTGAGTGTCCTTCTGAATCTGACACAAAAATGCAGTCTGTCATGAAATTTACCAAAGACACTCAAGTGCAGTCCAACAGAATGAGTTTATAATTAGTCCTCATTCTTGTGGCAGTATGCATATGAAAGCTGTGGGCTCCCATCCAAAGAAATAGCGAAGAAATGTTTGCTAATGGTAAATCAACACCACATCTCACAGGTCCTGAGCAATAAATTAAATGTATTTTACTCTGAGCGAAAGTGATGTACTCGCTTTCAGTTGATACTGGCTATGTAATCACCACACCATTACATTATATAATAAAAAGGGGTGGAACACAAAACTACCATCTTTATATGAATCTGCTCATATCACAATTCATATCTGTAATCAGATTGATGTCAGAACTGGATGTGACTTACATCTGAAGTTATTAGCAATCATCTAAACTGCTTCATTAAGTTGTTTTCTCCTGACATTTCCTCACACATAATAAGATTTATAACATAAAATGAATAAAACATAATTTGCATAATAAATAATTAATAGATAAATCATTTCCAGATTAAAGTAAAGAGACTATAAAAAAAAAAACAATGAGGAATCTTCTGACTCAAATCTGAAAAGCCCTCTTGGCCATTTTGCACGCGTTTTTTTCAGGCGGTCCCTAATTTCAGCTCATCATCACTCAATATCTATCTGATGATGAGGTAAAATAACACCAGTGGTACATCAGTCAGGCTTTATCCTGCACTGCACATGAATCTTGGAGAATGCCTGAGTATGGAACTTATCTATCTATCTGCACACCGTGTTTCTTTGTCAGTTTGTTTACATTCTGCATTATGTCGCTTAGATGACTACAGTTCCATTTGTTGTCAGGACCAAATAGACAACAATCACCTGGATTACTTTGATACTGGAAAAAAAACAAAACTTTGAATATGAAGATTATCAGATAAGATCTGATGTTATTTCTTATATGATTCCTGAGATGATTTTTGGATGTTTGACCATCTGAAACATCTAAGATCCTGGTACCACTGAAAGGAGTGTGTATGTAAGATGTCTGTGTTTGATTTGACTGAATGATGATACTGAGCAGTGCTGCCAGATTTGAAAAAAAAAAAAAAGTAGCCTAGTCACAGCCAGAATCGATCATCATAAACATTTTCAATTTTCCTATGTGTGTTTCCCATTATGGAAAAATGTGTCCAGACTTTTGACTAGTCTTTTGGATAATGTTACATTAACCTTCACTTCTATGAACAGATATAAACTTTTGCAAGTTGCCATGGATTCAGTCAGTTACGAGCTACAATTTAAGCCCCCCCCCCCTTTTTTTACCTGTATTTGTTTACACATACTGAAGAAAACTTAGACACGTGATGATTCTCAGACAAGCTGTGGAGCACAAGGAGTGAAGACAATGATGTCTTCAGGAAGTGTAAGTCACACTGAATCTAAAATATGTACATCATGTCTGTATATTCAGATGTAATAGCTCCAACTTTTGACACAAATTGCAACAATGGGGCGCTGACGGTTTTAAAGTAGGATTTGCAAAACTCTGGAACATAGCCTAACTTTCTGTAGATGAAAATCACCCTAATGGTACAAACAGTATCCCAAATCATGACAACCTGTCAAAATAAATACACACCAGCCCAATTAAAGGACAAGCAGGTGTGGAAAACCTCACCCAGTCTGGCAACACCAACTCTGAGAAGTTGTGATGTGGCAAATCGTGGGTGATACTGTAGGTCAGTGGAGTGAGGGTCGATGAGTAACACTGCAAACATTTGGATACTGCCCGTACCAGGGTGCATCAGTTCGTATCGTATTGATGAGAGTGTACGGATGGAGGTGGGCTTTTTATTGCTTATGTTATGTTTTTATGACTCTATTATGTTCATTTCTAAAAGGATTTCTCAGGGAGCTGGTGGTGGACAACCAAGCCTGTAGGAGTCATTTTGCTCCTTGCACTCAGACGGACCACTGTGGTTTGAGCCATACAAGCGACTGACTTCGGCATCCTTAGAGCGCTGCGATCTTGCTAGTAGGGCTAAAAATATGCTGTGTAAGGTGAGGAACCTTAAGCGCTGAAAAATAACATATTGATTTGTGTATTAGGCAAACATTGTTGTCATGGTGTCTCAGAGGAGCTGAGTGACTTGTGTGTGTGTTTGGCTTTGAGGCAATATGAATTATAAGGATGCCAACACACAGACATGCTCTTTTCTAAACATCAAAACGATGCGTGTAATGGACAAAGCCTTGCTAACAAAAACATTTCTTTACCACATATTCTCCACTTAACCCAGAAACACTACATGGCAGCTTGATGTAGCTGGAAACTAGCATCACATCTGTTCTGCTGGAGAGGACAGAGTGTGTGTGTGTGTGTGTGTGTGTGTGTGTGTGTGTGTGTGTGTGTGTGTGTGTGTGTGTGTGTGTGTAACCTACAAGTTAGACATTGCCAGACTAAAATGCTATATCACTCCAGCATGCTACAGCTGTTTGAAATGAGAGAGAAGAGTCCGGCGCCAAGACTGCAAGTCTGAAATCCCATTTTGGATCCAAACGCTGCATTAGTAGAACCTTGATGTCATCCCTCTACCCTGAGGCCTGGTGGGCTAGTTTTTAAATGAATCCTTTTAACAAGCCTAATCAGAGGCTGGAAGAGCCAACTGAACAGCATGTGGTGTAACGGGAAGGAGAGTGGAGTAGACAAAATGACTGCTTTAGGGAAAAGAGCAGTCTGATGATGTAGGGCCTAAATGAAATCTCCACTACAACCTGCACTTGAGAGTCAGGTACAAAAACAATGAACCCAGCTATTTACTTTGACTTCAATTTATTTGGAGTCTGGACCTTGACAATCATGGGAAAACTAATTTTCAAAAGTGTGAAAAATAATGTTCCCATTCAGAGCAATGTAGTCGAATGAACAGATATGATCTGAAGAAACTCTGATGAACAATTACCAGTGAGCACAGCAGTTGAATGAATTATATGGAGGAGCAGGAAGGTCAAATATTTCCTGCAACATCCATTTCTACCTTTGAAGGGTGAGTTCAATGCTTTCCCTACTCCTTTGTTTTTTTTTTTTGTTTCCTTTTTTTTATTTTAGATGAGAAGATTGAGACCACTCTCGCATCGGTGCGTTCATGCTAGAGCTAGCAGGTTCTTAGCTTAACTTAGCTAGCAGACAACAGCTAGCCTCAGTCTGTGAGAAAAAAAGACTTTGAAGAAATGACAATAAATTAATTAGTGAGACTCAGAGGTGGTGGAAAGTTGCTTTTGTTACTTTCAAACAGAGCCAGGGTAGCTGTTCCCTCTGTTTCCAGTCTTTATGCTAAGCTAACCAGCTGCTGGCTTCCAGCTTCTAGTGAGATAGTGGTTTCAATCTTCTCATTTATAGAATTTGCATACTTCCAAAGTGTCAAATTATTCCTTTAAAACATTAAATGACTTCCTGCTTCTGGGAGGCTGCAAAAATATCTTTACTCTTTGAATCGCATTGGTGCCTAAATTTAAACAAAGCCAATATCTAGACTGGAAAAAATATGATTAAATGAAAAAAAAAAACCTACAGCTAATGTTCCACCATTTTTTAAGAAGCAGTAGATTGCTGTTAGAAAGAACGAAACTCTCCTAAAACTGCCTTGACTTATGGCAGACATTCATTTTCTGCCCTAACACTGATAGAGTGACCAAAAACTCATCATGAAGCTAGGCTTGAAATTATTAATACCCTGCCTATACTTCCATGAGTCAGAGAAAGTTCTGGAGACAATTCTCATTGGGAGCACTCTCTCATCATGACGAGGGAGAGCAAGAGAACTGTGGTCTGGCTGATCTATTTTGGGTGAAGCAAGCTTGTCTGAGCGCTTCGCTTGCTTTGTGGAGCCACTTTGAAAAGTGATTTGATTTTCCTTTTCTGCCCCTTTTTTTCCCCCTCTAAAATGCTTGGGCAAGCAGCAAGCACACAGAAGCACTGACACACACTAAAACATAAACACACGCATTTATGGGAGAATATAAGCAAAAATGTAGCATATAAATGCCAAAAATAACCACAAGACAGCTCAGCTTCTTTCCCTCTGTCTCATACATGCACACACACACACACACACACACACACACACTCACAACCATTAGCTAAATGAATGTTGCCATGCAACCACAGCTACAACTAAACTTATGAAAGCTGCCACCTACATCTTTCATTAAAAAATATCTGCTCCCAGCATGTTCTCACAAGTTCAATTTCAAACCACAAGACAATAAGTACACAAGTTGGTACATGACTTGTTTATTACAGCTATGCTTTGCGTTTACTGCTGATTGGAAAATATTAGCATGCTAACAAAAGATGGTGAACATGGTAAACACAAAACCTGCCACATTAGCATTTAGTACAGAGCTAGCATGAGTGTAGACTCATGGGAAAACTACTTTCTGTCATTATAAAATGGTAGTGGCTGGATGAATGAGTAATTAATACATTGTGGCCCCAAAATGATCAGTTGATTGACAAAAGAAATTATGAACAAGATTTTTGATTATTAATGAATAGCTTAATTAAATCAAATTAAATACTTTATCAAGCAAAAATACCAGTTTGTTGGTCAAAGGTTCTTAAATGTGAGGATAACAGCAATGATTGGTCAATTGATTAATTGACTGGCAGAAAATTCTGATAATTGAGCATTTTTTGATTAGCAAAAAATTGTGATCTCTCAATAATTTTCCAAGCAAAAATGCCAAAAATGTAATAGTAAGTAGAATATATTTATTAATCAAGGATATTATCACCAGTCTAATTAATAATTAAAAAAAAGAAAAAATGTAGTTCCAGCCCTGGTGAGGATTTGCTGTATCTCTGTTTTATAATCATTTAAAATCCTAAATTCTTTGGTTTTTGACTGTTGTTTGGACCACACAGGAATTTGTTGTCATTACCATGGACATCAACTCATCAATAAACATATTTCTGACATTTCACAGACTAAATATTCAATTGATTAATAGCAAAAATAATCAAGACATTAATTGATAACAGCGGCCTTAGATGGGAGACCTCACTATCTTACTGAGGCCCTAGCATGCTAATACGTCTGTGAAGCTGCATTCAGAATACAGAGGCTTTGAGACACATTCTTATTAACCTAATGCTTGTTTTTTTTTTTGTTGCATTGACACGTATTTAAATAAATTCAACTCAGTTCCTGTGTAGCTCAATAGGGTTTTCATAATGAAGCAAGGGCCTCCTTTTTCCTGCTGTGACCTTGTGTAAAGCACGAAAAGAATGGTGTTTTCCCATGAGATGCCCTCTTTTCCCCAGCGTTAGTGTTTTAGAATAATGAACTCTGCTTAATAACAGGGTGCTGGCATGAAACAATGACTGATCATCAATTAAAACGGTTGGAGAAAAGGGAAAACAAATGACCCCGGTAACCCTTGGTAACACAGGAAAGCTTATGTGCATATACACACTCACACAACAGTGCCACTTCACTACTGCAATTAAGCACATTTTCCACCCCCAGAGAATACATCACTGCAGGGCAATGATGATAAGGTAAAGTCCCTTAAATGTTGCTATGATTTCGCAAACTAAAGACCCCTGGGTGAACATGTGAAAGTCCAATCATTCCTCTATTCCAGCACCCTTGGGGAGGACCGATGCAAGGTATGTCAGACAGTTAGGCTCCTGATCAGGCCTGAGTGGGCTCCAATGTGTGCAAATCTATAATAAAGCATCCGAAAGTGTGTGTGCGTGTGGTTGTGTGTGAACTCACTTGCGTGTACTGTATGCATGGATTCTTGCATGTAGATGCAGGAGATAGTAAGCTTAACTGCAGTTGCGTTTTACTTTTAAAACTTACTTCCTTTGTATTCAAGCTTTATTTTTGCTTTTTCTCCGTCTTCCACTTATACTAGCAGACATACAGGCACTCAGCAGGGGGCGGGACATTCACAAAGTCTTTATCCCTACCTCAAAAAGCTTCAGTCATTGTTGTGGGGATATTTTGGATTCTGTGAGGACGACTGACATGTTTTCCAAACATGACGTGAAGAAAAATGTGGAGCTGCAGTGATGGCCAGGAGGAAACACCACTAACCTCCTAAGTCAAAGTCGCGGTCACCAACATAGAAAGAGTAATGGATTTATGTTTCTGCATCAGGGTGTCACAGAAGCTCTGTAGTTCTGCCGGAGGCACAGTCAGAGCTGTGCAACTCTTCAAAAATGAAACTTCAGCCCGGGGCTACTAGTACAATATGGAAACCGCAAGAAGTGTGACTGGTCAACTTGAGCTACTTTGTATTTGCTCTTATATGTTTCTCATGCCGGCAGACACTGTAGGTGGTGAAGAAAAAATGGAACGACTTGAGGAAAGGTTTGGTAATGATCTTGCAAACACTCTACCTCTCAGCGATCATCACTCTCAATCATTATGTGAAAGGAATACAAACATGATTATCTCAGGTATGTAATGAATGCATGACATGGCCTGACACTATATGACACCAGGGTATGAGACCCCAAATTGAGATTAATCTGTTCATGTTTCCCAGGAAAAATACATGCAGCACCCCAGGATTTTTAACATATGTTTGCTTGTGAGAGCCTGTATGTTCATATACTGAGGAATATTGTATGTGCTAAAACAATGATGCCTTCTGTGCACCTAATTAACAATACAACCATAAATGCCATAGTGCCGTAAATGAACTAATAGAAAAGTTATAGCCCATAGTCATTTCTTTCAATTACATTCCATGTTAAAATGGGAGTTTGCAGTTTGGCTGTGTGGCAAAATATGTTTCCATTAAGTGAATGGACTAAAGGGCAAACAATGGAAACGAAAACCATGTAGTAGGCTCGATTGCAGAACAGCATTCAACAAGTGAAGTATGCAGTGCAACAAGTGCAGACGCCTGCCCTAATGTCACTCTAAACTATCCATGAACAATGCTCCAGTTCCTCATGTCACCAAAATAAAATGCTGAACATAGATGCATGCGATAGATATTCCCAGCTGTTACTGCAGCAAAAACCTTAAATCAGCACGACAAAGACGGTCAGATTCTCCCACATATGCAAAACTGAGAATATGATAAAAAACAGAGGGTCAAACAATGTTTTGTTTCCATCTCAAAGAGTGTACTTTTACACTATTACCACATAATCAAACTAATATGAAAGAATAATTCAGAAAACGAATTTAAAAATTATTTATGATTAATTAACCACAGTCGTGTTTTCAAAATCGAACCTCATATATGCAGAGAAATCCCACAAAAACAGATAAATAGTATACTCCATACTACAGGAAGTAATGATTTGAAAATCAAGGGAAACCTTCATTCCTACATGAATCATCCAACCTAGTGTTGCAGAGATGTTGCAACATTCAACAGGTGAACGCTGAACTAACGTTTAGACTCCTACGCAACAACCATCAATATTTGCAGCACAAGGACACCTCCACCTCCACAGAGATGCATAAATCTGACTGAAGGTGTAGTTTGATAAGTAACTGTGACATTAACCAGGCTGGTCACATACGCACTCATACACCAGAGCAGATGTCACCCCTCTCTGTCTCCCACCTTTACCTACCCACCGACCTACTGTGAAGGGCTTGATAATCCTGATCATCTGAAGCTGTCAAAAGGTTGATGGAGTATTAAGGAGATTTTAAGCACCCATGTTTTTCTCCAATGGATTTCACAATCACTAAATTGTATATAAAATCAATAAATGTATGTAAGTAAATGCTGCTTTTTTTTTTTTTCATTTTCAGTGTGGCTGTTGGTGTTAAAGGGTGAGCTGCGGCGATTCCAACACGATTTTGCAGCGTCTTCATCACTCTGATGCTTTTTGATAATCGTACGGAAAAAAAATCTGATAAGTGTATAGTCTTAGCACGTGTGTATGGGAGTGGCAGGGTGCACGGCTCCTTTCACTGCAGCTTGATCAGCATGCAGGCTGAGGTGTGGGGGAGAGCGGTGATTGAATACAGAGGCTGCAGGCCCCGGCACTGCCTTTAATCTCCCCTTCCCATTTAACTTGGCCTCTGTGCTGCGGCTCTGCTGAGGCTCAGCTGGGGCATAAAGACACACACACATACACATTGCTCCGTCTGCCAGCCTCTCCCGGTCCTATCTGTCTGCTGATCTGTCTGTCTTTCTGTTAGTGTGTGTCCCCATCGCTGTGTCTCTCTCTTATTCATCCTCATTTTGGTGCTTTAAGTCTGTTTGTCCTCTGTCTTTTGTCTGTCTTAAGAGCTCCATAAATAAACCTGAGTATATACAAGGAAATAAACAGTGTGCCTAACTTGCTACACTTAAACAGGAACTACACATGCAGGTGTCCTTACTGCAATGATGGGGTTTTCCTTCAAGATATTATGTAGCTTTAGTGCATGTCAATGCCAATTTCAGTGGATGATCCATTTTATTTTATTAGCCAAAGGGGAGTATAGCAGACTGCATATAATAAGATCAGTGGTGGGTTTTGGCGTTGGGTAGTTACAGTTATCTTTAGCAATAAAGCACTCTTTTATAGCATTTTGTGATCATCCTATTGCTGTATTCGCGCTCCTGAAATCTGATCATTTTGTACACCTTTAAAATGAACACCTCTTACTGGAACATAAGCGTCTGAGGGCGATATAAAGAAGAGTGAACCAATCAGTTTTCTTCCTAAATACTGGAAATACTGCTGTTGTACAGCTTTTGTACTTTTCAAAATGAAGATCCTAAAAAGGAATTAAAATTGACAGTAGACAGCTGCTGCAAGAAGCCTTTTGCGTGTGTGTGTGTGTGTGTGTGTGTGTGTGTGTGTGTGTGTGTGTGTGTGTGTGTGTGTGTGTGTGTTTTTTGTGTGTCCTTGTATTTTGGAGGAAGTAGAGAAAATAAAATAGTATCTTCTCTGAATCTGCAGCCCCCACCCTCCCACCACCACCATCATTTAATTTCTCCTGATCTGTTGCTAACCCTTTATTTTTGCTGTTTTGTGCGTAGAAGTTGGTAAATCCCATTAACTTTTGATCCCAATTCATTGCAGTAACTTTATAAAAAAAAAAAAGTACTGGAGTCTTATTCAGGTCTGTTTGTATATCTGTGCTTGAGATGACAGTGAACAAAGTGGATCTCCAAAATGGAACAACATAGATTTTTTCAGGTTTCCTGAAAAGACTTACACAAGGCTCTTTTAGTACACAACGGACATATTTCTAAGGTTTTGGATTAGGGTATTGCCAAGCTAAAGAAAAATTAGTTCAACAGGTCTTGGCAAGAGGTTGTTTGTAAAAAATCCAGTTTGCTGAAGATGGTGACCCGAGCAAGCAGAAGGACAGGATAGCGGTTCTTAAGCGTTTAATTATTTAAAAGCAGAGAGTCAATATATGAAGAGGCACCCAGTACTTGCCCACAAAAAAAAAAAAAAAACAGCTCCAGCAGGCAATGTGGAAGCAGAGAGCTCTTTAATTTAGTACTCTCTAACTGCAGTCTCAGAGAGAGGGGTATTAGAGGTCTTCAGTGAAGCGCAATCACACAGTGCCCCTGTTAAAAAACCAACAACAAAAAAAAAAAAACTGGAAATTCTACAGGTTCAGTGTAACACATTTAAAATGGTCTATTAAGTGACTGACCTCCAAAAAGCACTGATGGAGCAACTCCTTGCTTTGGCTAATGCTGCCAGAATCTATGAGATGCCAGTCTAAAGCAGTCCCCATGATGGACACAATGCGCCGTTAGTTGTAGGAAGTTGGCAGCCACCCCACGCTGAAAGTTAATATCTTTGTGTCCCAGGGGAGAAAAGAGGCTGTAAGCACAACTAAGGATACAGGAGATGAAAACAGAGAGACGCAACCCATCAGAACCGCCACTCTCGCTGATAGGTCTCGGCTTTTGGCTGCTTCTCAGGTGAACCGTTCCAGGAGTGGGCCTGTATCGATATGAAACTGAGGGTGAAGCTGATTGCTAATTCTAAATGCTTTGTATATACTGTGTAGCCAGTTTGTAGCCTACGTATGAAACACATTATGTCAAACCTGGGTCTGTTGTAAAAGTGATACTGCATTTAAATAGTTTGGAGGGTGGTGCCTTTTTTGTAGCCTTACCAAAACCATATCAGCACAAGAGCAAAAGTAAAAGGAACAGATTAAACAGTGTGTTTATCTGCTCTTACATAATCTGCCTTCATTAGCATGTGTGGCTAACCTAGCGTTACTTCCAAGGGGCACATCATTAAACATTAGTTTAAGCATTTAGAGGTTACATGAAATGCCTCATTCATGACTCGCACCCCCACTTTTTTTGTGAAAGCCCGTCAGACTTTAGGCTAATGTTAGCAGCTCTGTCCTGCTCTTTATTGTATTTGGGGATGAGGCATTAGCTATGTTTGCCAAACTCATCTGTTAGTTCCCATTCAAAACACTTCTCTTGAAAGTGAAACATACTATTTGGAAAAATTCACCTTGCCAGTATGAACTAGCTTGACACTGCAGTACATTAACAATATGGCAAGGTGAATATGTTGACTTTTGACCTGTAGCTTTAGCCTCAATCTTTTAGCACAGTCTCATGTATGTAGCCATCAAGTGTAAGAGCCCTTTAACAAGATTCTCCTTTTGAAACCACTCAGCTGAAAACATTAAAAAAGAAAGCCAGAGACAGTGCAAACAAACTACTCATCTTAGCTTAATCAGCTAGCTAGCTAGCCACGGCAAAACAATGCCAACAACAGCAGTCACTTCAGCCGCCAAAACTGACGGTTGCTGGCCAGAAATGCGAAGCCTGTTTTTGTCCACCTCTGTCTGAAATCAATGAGCCACTGTTTCTGAATTTACATCTGCCACTGTTATCACTATAAACTGTGTGTGCGCTGCAAGAGCACAGAAAGCTTAACAGGCATAGAAACAAACTAGGGGGGGTGGGGTTTAGCACACGGTCAATTACCATATGCCTTCAGCTGTTTCATGCTTGGAGAACAGTCATAGTACATAGTAAAAAAAAAAAAGAAAAAACAAAACCCTCTATGCTGTGCCTGATTAGCAGCTCACCCAATTACCATCGCACAACATTAGGGCGCCAATAAAAGCCAGGCAGACAGTGAGGAAGCATGAAGCTGTCACTTCAGTGAGACTTCAAAGTTTGCAATTTATGTTTCTGTGTGTGGATGTCACTATGTCTGGGAGTAAAAGGACGAGAGAAAGGGAGATGATGGACAGAGAGAGGAGGGAACGGAGAGATAGAGGGGAAAATGTAGCAGAGGAAAATGAGGGAGAAACTGAACAAAAAGACAAAAGAGAGACAGAAAAGCCGTAAAAATAACTTGAGTGGTCTGTGCCATGACCTAAGTTATTCAGTAGGATTTATCAGTCTTTGCTCCTCTCCTCTCCTCTACCAAATGAGCTGAAAAGAGATGATTCTCTGGTGTGAACAAAAGGCCTTTTCCTAATCATCGCAATAATGCTGCTGACAGCTGACTGACTGACAATGAGACAACTACGCAGAGCATGAAGCACACAGCTCATCTCATGTCGGACCATTGTTAACGGTGGCTTTCATTCATGTAGACACACATACACATTCTTGCACGTTACGCTCCCTCAGAGCTGCATGTCACTGACTGCGACAGATTTTGGCTCGTTGGAAACAGAAATACCCATGCTCAGGAATGCCATCTGATGGAAAGATGTAAAAGAGAGGAGGAAGGAAATTTGTTCCTCTGCTTTTTGTCTTCATTTCAAATGTTCCACAGATGAATAATTTGGTGTCCGTGTGATGCCGGCTGGGGGGCAATGGGATGCATGGGACATTAGGCTGTCAGGCGCAGGGACATGCTGTCAGGCACTGTCATTTTGTCATAGTCACACAACACTTCCATATCTCAATTTCGGGGGAGAGGAGCTGCATTTCTGCTGGTGCAATAACAAAATTAGAGCATGCAGACTCACTGGTGAGGGTGACTGTCAAACAATCTTTTACAGAGAGGTCAAGTTTCATCCTGGCAACAGCTACTATTTGCTGATCTCGTGCCTGCTCACAAAAACCTAACAAGAATACAAACAAGACTGATGCAGCCAAACTAGGTACAGCATAATAATCCATAACCAGAAGCACTGTTGCCCAACATGTGCTTATTAGTGTGTTTTCCATTTGGCATAAAAATAATGGAATATACTGTAATGGAAAGCTCAAAATTTAAAGTAAAATGCATGTTAATGGAGCTGAACAAGTTTTTGCTTAAAACATAAAAACAATTACTGCATTTGTAACTTCTCAAGAACAATAAATTGTTTAATATCACTTTCACACACTTCCATTACACCCCCAGGAGAAGCAGAGGACATAATTCAAACCATATAAATTTCCATTGCACTTTACAGATGTTGATATATTTTTTATATAATAGCATAAATAATATATAATACTGCTTCTATACAGAAAGTAAGGTTTTAAAGATCCCCTCCAGATATGTCTTTATACTTTGAATGATAATTTGCGTTCTTTTATTTCCACAAAAAAAAATTCAATTACCAAGTTAAAAATTCTTAAAATTATATATCCTCCTTCTACATCTATAAAATATCTATGAGTATGCAAATATTGTTCATTTCACAAGTTTAACTGCTGGACACAAGACGTCTCCTACCTCACTGAAAAGTCCATTCTCAGTGTATGTGCACTGGAGGTTTCTACTCTTTCACATCATATTCCTCTTAGCTGCATACTGACTTAGCCTGACTGGCCTCTAAACTCTGTGATGTCACAAAATCCTGCTCATACATACATGTCTTAAACTCAGATTTAAGGTGGGCACAGAGAAACTTTCCCCCTTCCACAGATAAAACAATCTTGGTGTCTAACAAACATGCAGTATTCTACACAGTGAAGGTTAGACATCCAAGTAAAGGAAGAATAAATACAACATATTTTTGAGTAGAGGGGACCTTTAAGCTCAGCGTGTGCCTGCTTTAAATCAAAGGATGATGAGCACTTATGATAGAGTCTATGGTCTCTGGGTTATTGTGATGGTCGAACAGAGACTTGGAAAACTGACTGATCAGAGTAGAGCTTTAATGCGTCACATGTTACCAAACAACACCGCAGTACAGTGCTTACTATGTAATCAATAGCCTGCAATCCTACACAAAGACTGCAGGTAGGCAAGGGGGGGGGGGGGGGGAAACTGCTACCTGTGACGCACACTCTCAAGCTTGTGGGTTTATCCCCTTGTGTAAAAGTGTATAGTAAGTTATGGTAGTGACAATGTATTTCTTACATTGTCAGTTATGTAATTATACCCAGTGAATCATAAACATGGAAAATGAGCGTGTAGCTTACAATATTTTCTATGTTAGAGGCTGAAGTAAAATGAAAGTGCACGAAATAGAAAGCTCACAGCATATTAAATATCAGTAGGGAAGAGGCCATTAATAGAGGAATTCCCCCAAGGACTTTTTTTTTTTTTTTTTGCAAAGCATATATAATTGGGTTACTTAGTAGTTACCCCAGTCTTCCAGTCTTATAAGCCCAGCCATTTTGTTCAGCTAAGCTTGAATCATCAGGTTTGCTAAAAGGCGTTCATTTATCAATATCCAGTATGTAACTGTCTCTAGTGAAAGAGCTGAAGTAGAAGGTTAGATGTGAAATAACAGGAGGTGACCAGTGGGTTATTAATGTAGTTTTGATGTCCGCAGGAGTACAACACTCTGAGGCCGGGCCTGAGCTGCTCTGAATCGGCTCCCTTGGCAACTCGGGGAGTGCTGCAAAACTTTACACCTTGTACTGATCATTACTCCTAATGTTAAAGACACAGACATAAAGGTTAGAAAGTGGGGCATTGCTTAAAGTAATGTTTTAAATGTCATGGTGGGTATCATATTTAAATGTCATTTAAATGTCTGTGTGTCGTGACTGACTTTTGAAAATATACTATAGCAAATACATGTAGCTAATGAAGAAATGACTGGATTCTGATAACCTGACAACCCAGCATTCCTCACCTCCCATTCTCCACTATCAAGTTATTCACAAAGAGAATAACTGAAGTGAATGAATGAAAGAAAAGAAACCTTACCCTGTCTGAGATGTTTGTTTTTTTTTTTTAATCTAATGATCCCTTTTGTCTTATTTTCACTGTCTACATAAGAATCAGAGGGAAGGGTCTCAGCCAGGGTCAATACAACAACATTACTTTTGATTGTGCGAAAACAGATGTGGTAGAGAGCTGTATGCAATTGGAGTGGTAACAGAAAGCATCAGTAATAGGTTAGATCTCCGATGAAGAAAAGTAGATTTGATTTACAGCCAGCAAAACACTGTTCAATAAAAACTCTTTCACCTGATAAAATACATTAAGTTTACTGTTTTGTTTTGGTTGTAAAAAAAAATGGTAGTGAGGCATCTCTAATTTGCATGGTAATATGTCATTTATTGTTGTAACCGTGATGTATGTGCACCATCTCTGGAAAATAAACCTTTCAGAAGTTGTTACTCTGCTCATTTTTCACCTTCAACTACCAGCCCCTGGACAATTTTGAAAAAAAAAAAAAAAAAAAACTCAAGTGGGAACTACCTCGTTGAAGTCGTCTGCATAGTTGGAGGGAAACTTCTTCGCCCATAATTCTCCTTGAGACATGCAAATACATCATCTCCTCCAAAACGCCCCACCCATTGCCACAAACAGCAGTGAAAACAAGCACATAAAAAGGCAAACTGTGCCTTATATTTCACTGTTGTGGTGGGGGAAGCTGTTTGGCCAGACATTTGCTCATGAATATTTAGGTGGTGGCATTATGAATATGCATTAGGATGCTGGAGCAGGGCTATCAGCACACAGATTTATGAGCTAGCGTAGGAGATAATGATAAAGGAGGAGATAACCTGGCTACTGGTATGATGAACAGAGGAAAAACAGAAGGGAACACATGCATGTGAAAGGGGAATAAACATAACTAACTCTGGTTTTTGTTAATGCTAAATCCACCATCTGGTCTAAAACATGGTAAAACCAGAAAAAGATTGTAAAACAGTTTGAATTTGAACCAAACAAAAGCAAACACAACTGAACTGTCTCCGGGAAAATAATACGAAGTGGCATTTCTGTCATTTTCGGGGTGTGACTGTGTGGTTTGTTTCTCCTCCACCCCTGAGGTACACTGAGGAGGAGAGTGTCACAATCTTTTTTTTATCTGTGCAATGCAGTACCTGTATGTGTGTGTCATTTGTGCATGTGTGGCGCCTCTTAAAGTGTGCCAGCAGTGATAACACACCTTACTGCCCACCCCGTGGTTGCAGAGATATCGCAATCTCGTGCCTCAGGTGCAGGAAAGCCAGGAAGAGGTAGCCGAAGAGGCGCATACAGAAAAATACTGAAATGATTTGGAATATTCCCTGCAGGAAGGAGGTGCAGATTGGCATGGACACCATGCTGGAACCTCCAGGATACAATTTCAGTTTAAAGAGAAGGTTTTGTTGTGTACAGTTACAATTTTCTGGGTAGCCAAAATGCTATTGGAAAATACAGTGTATTCAATGCATTAAAACTGAGCAGGGTGGGTCACTCAAAAATAAACAAAATGCTAATTTTACGCGCATTCGTATGAGGATTCTTTGGCAATATTACGAGCACTATGACGGATATGCTGTGACGCTAACATTAACCTTAATGTCAGCTTCCACCATGCAAAAATATTAAGGTTACACATTTGGATATACTCCATAGGGTCCCAATAAAAATCACTGCAAAATATGTGACAGAGCTAATTAAACTCCTACCATTGCTGGCTAGAAAAAAAACTTGCTTAACTTCATTTCTCATGCATGTGAGTCACTGTGAAATTATTTTACTTGGCTTATGCAACCTTGTTAGAGGCAGCTGATGTGACCCCCCTCCAAAAATGTCAGAGGAATTAAAATTTGACTTTCAAAAAGCCCCAATCTTTTTAAAGACCTCTGATCAAACATGGCAGCACTGCAAAATAACTTCTGCTGGTAGAAGTACAACTAGGAATTAGGGCTGTTCCACTCCAGTCTGGTCTGGGTCTTCAGATGTCTTTTCATTATCATAGACCGTCTCGTCTCAGGGGTGTTTTGACTCTGACTTGTCTCAATCTTGGCCCCCCGGTCTCAGCTGTTAGGTCTCTGAGTTCCACTGAGTCCTGTTGCATCTCTCTCTGTTCTCCTGTGCGGCTTCTATGTGTCTGATAGTCACCTCTCCTTCCCTGCGAGCTTCCCTGGTCCATGAACTGGTGGATTCTACCATGTCTGACGTTGCCTGAATTGCACCACATTTGCATTTGCAGTCATTAAAATGTGCAACGATGTTGTAAAATAAGCCGTCGGCATCTCAAATTTGCAGCTCTTTAATCAGGAATACGTGTGCAGGAGCATTCCACCTGACGCAACAACGCTAGCATTAACAGCTAACGCTACTTCCAAAGCTCATTGGTCCGAAACCATAAGCTGCTCTGCTGACAAAGACATGCACCATCTAGCATTGTTGTTCCAGGTCGATTGTCTCACTAAACTCTCTTTTACACTGTGTCTACACAGGATGCGTTCAAGGACAGCATTGAGTTGCGGTTCACCCATCTTTTTTCAGCGCTCAGAGCCCAAATACACATCGTCAGGCAAGCTCGCAAGTCACATTTACACGTATGTAGCCAAAGTAAAACGCAAGCTGTTACAGACAGCTGGACTGACCAAAATAGGAGAGTATCTGTTCTGTCAGAGGAATGCAGCGTAATATGAACGACTGAGACCCATGGTTGAAATGTTTTCTGTGTGAACATGCCGTAAACATTAATCACCGCTCACCAGAGAACCAGATAAGAGGAGAGTTATAAATGGTTGATCTCAGACACATTCATTTTACCTCCTATGTTATTGGTAAAGGTTATTGTGAGTATTCAGGCTGAAAGGAATATGAAATTAATATTTACAGTTGGTCTTGTACTAAAAATATGCTAGTACTACACATCAGTAAAGGAAAGAGAGTACAGTGTAGTGCTCTTTGTAGAAAAGTAGTATATAGCATTTCTACTTTTTTGCTATACTACCAATAATATTGAAAGCACATTTTTAATGTAAATTAAATACATTTTGATTTACACCAATAAACAATATTGAGTCTATTAGAATATTATTTAATAATCAGTTTTTAAAACCTATAAAGTGTAATGTGTGTGTTAGTGTGGAATCTGAGCCTGGGGCCATGACTTTGGTGATCCCCAAGCCTTGGTCTTGAACGCTTGGACTTGGACAGTGGTCTTGACTGTTTAATATATTTTTTAATGAGGATGCTGTTTGAAAAGTGGAAATATGTCACTGTCAATTAAAGAATATTATGATTGGCTTAAGTTTGTGCAATGAATATTTTACAACCAATTAACGATCACACTAGTTTCTACAGCCACAGATGAATAGACTGTGAAACTCCACAGGGACCTTTAAAAACTCTGAGTACAGAGTGATGGTAAAATCCTTTAGCTCAACAGAACAAACTGCTCAACTTAATCCCACATGTCGACATGAAGTCACTGTGTAAACCTGCTTACTGCGGAAAAAAAAAATACATCATTTCATTCAACAAAAAGCCAAGCGCTAAGCACGCAGTCAAATACATGGGAGGAGGAGAACAACTTCCAATTCGCCGGCAAATCGCGTCCGTCCCCCCCCCCCGTACACACACACGGCGCTCCACAATAACTGGATGAGCAGGAGCTGATGGCTCAACACAGTTGCTGATTCGCAAAGCAAACAAAGTCTTTGTGCCACTCACAAAGGTAGTGCCGGGCAATTGACTCCTGCAATAAAATAAATAAATAAATAAATAAATGAACTGCTGCTTCTATTGAGAGAAGGAAGCAAGAGGCGAGACGGAGAGAGATGGAGGATGGAGAAGGAAAAAAAAAATGTGTTGTATATCACAGCAAGTGGTGACACAATGTTAGTGCTTTGGGAGTTAAAGAGTACACCGCCTCCTCCATTGTAGCTCTTCTCAGAGGAGTTGAGTATGTCCATGTCCATTTCCTTTTTTTTTTTCCTTTTTTAAAGAGTTCATCACAACCTGAATTCTCATAACGCACCCTGCTTTCGGCAACACAGTCTGCTCCTACAGAGGAAACAGCCCTGTCTACTGTAGTGACAGCGTTTTGCATAACAAAAGAGAAGGAAATAGGGAAGCAGGAAAAAGAAGGAGAGACAGGAGCATGTCAAGTATGTGGAGGAAGTTCCCCATTCATAAACGTGTATGTGTGTAAGCATGCATTCAAATGTGTGTCTGTGTGCATGTGTGTATGTATGTATATGTCCATGTGTGTGTGTGTGTGTGTGTGTGTGTGTGAGCATTAGTAATAAAGCCAGAGGCTAGAGCTGGAGCACAGACAGTCAATGTGCTTTAATGGAGACTATGTGCTCACTGCGGCGCAGCATAAATGATAAATTATTCATTGCCTTCAACACCAGAGCTATCATCAGGCCTCTGCTATTATTACCAGCCGATGGGCAGCCGTCACTTTGAGGCGCAAAGGGGGGAAAAAAAAGCTTTAACTTCATAGGGAACGGTCACAGACGACATAGGACGAGAAGACGCTTTGTTGTGCTGCTTTGATCACCTCAGAGAAGGAGAAGTTGTGGACAAAGGGCCTGTTGATAGAGTTAAGTGCCACTTGTTTACGACTCCCCGAACTCTCACATAACTCCCCGTTCTCCTCCTTTTATCCCTCTCTTCTCACTCATTCCCTTGACACGCGCCGTTTTCTCCGTCCTTCTCCTCTCCGTCCACTCCCATTTGCTGTCATTTTATATGGTCAGCTGTATCCGCTCCGTCTCCCCCTGTCCTTGCATTCATCTCTTCCTCCGTCCCTCTCTGACCCCCCCCCCTACACCGTCGTTCTTTCTTGCTCCCACAACCCCTATTTCTGTCTCTACCTCCAGTGGAGGAGGTGCCAGGGCAGCGTAATTGGTATTCAGGCTCTGTCGGAGCCAATGCAGAGCCCTGTTAGCAGAATAAGAGAGGAAACATCCTTATCTGGATTTCCACGGTAACCAGGGGGTGGGTGAGGGGAGTGGATGGGGGAATCAGCTGCGCTTGCTTCTCTTATTATTTTTTATTTTTCTTTCTTTTTTTTCATTTTTTTTGGTCTTGTTTTCCCTCTTGTTTTCTCTCATCATCCTCCCCCTGCTGTCTGTGCTAATTATTGACTGGCTGTGCACAGGCTTCTAAGCACGCACGCACACACACACACACACACACACACACACAATAGGACTGCACGCATTGACTGGAGTCTACACTCACACACCAACTGCATATAGGCAAGTGCACACGTATACACAGTGAAGCATGGAAGAACACCTGCTTGCATGCATGCACAAACAAACACACACACACACACACACACACACTCGCACAGACATTACACAACCTTACACAGCCCCCTGCGGAGACTTTCACTGGCTCAGCTTCCCCACATCTGCATCTACCACACTTATTACAAACACACTCTCTCTTGCTCTCTCACTGTGTCCTCTCAGTTCCACAGGGCTACACCACAAGACACATGTACTCGCACAGCACCATTACAGGGCTATTTTTGAGGACTCTGACTGGCTGCGACCGCGGCGTCCGAGTCAAACGGCTGCGTCCTCACGCAATGTAAAATGTGACAAGAGCTTGAATGAGAATAAATTAAGGCAACTATTTATATATTTGTTTTTTTTTTAAAACAGAGCAAGTAATAGCGCAGGGAAAGGCTTAATCATCACTGATCAGGAAGCTTCAATAGAAAACAACAAAAAGTTGTTTTATGCTAATGATCATACAAACACAAAAAAAGTGCTTTCAAAACAACGTTATATATAGTTCAAATCAAATCAAACTTTTCTATGATTACGTTTTTAGAGAATGAGGCAGATGCTGGAAATGCACACGGGCACCAGGAGCAATGCCTCATTAACGTATTTCACCTTTTGACCCCAGAGGAACAAATGGTTTTCTACTATTAGTGGAAGGACATTCAACAGTCCAGATAACAATGAACAATGGATTTTATGTCTGACTGGAAATAATTACTCAGTAATGATTATTGCAAATAAAGATTCATGATAATAATTGATGTATTAAGATTAATCTATTTTGAAATTATGACCAAAATGATTTCATAATCAGATAACACATTGTGTTTTTGCATGGGTTTCTAAATTATGCTGCTCTCTAAGTTGTTGTTATTTGAGAAATGAGGTTTATTTATGGTTACAGAATTTACTATTGCTTTATATATCAGCTGACAGGTTGAGAAAAGTCCCTCTCCACTATGACACTTTTTATACTGCAGTATAAAATATCTGAATACTTCTACCAGCCACAGTCTGACGGTAAAAACACAGTTTGTGTTTTCTATTTTTAGTCAAAGGCTCCAGCTGAAGTTTGAAATGATAAAAAAAACCTCTTCCTCAGACATTCTGGGTCACAGCGCTTGACTCCGTCTGTCGACACCGAGCACATTACCATCACACAGAGACACAACCTATGACCCCTGCCGTGTCACTCTCAAAAATTATGCCAGCGATAAGCATCTTAAGAAGTGATTAGCTGTTAGCATGACCAGTGATATTAGCTTCCTTCTCAGAGAGAAAACTGACAGAAAATGTGACGAGTAATCTTCGTCCCCATCTCTCCCGTGAAGTACAGCACTGGATAATCCCACACGGAGTAGCTGAACCAAAATCTTACGAGAATAGAAACTGTGCTTTGAATTCGGACGATATTCTCTCTTTTCTCTCTCTCTCAGCCCCGGTGCAGGTTACTAGCACAACCAATCTCCGTCTGCCGTTACCTGAGTTGCCATGGTAACCCTCCCCCAAAAAGAATTTATTTCAGGAAGCAACCCATTGGCAACAACCTGTGACTCTGTCTCTCTCTCTCTCTCTGTCTCATTCTCTCTTTCCCTTCTTACTCCCCCATCGCCGTCATCACTCTACTCTTTTACTCCTGTGTGTGTGTGAGATATATATAGTATATATATAGTGTCATTTCCTCATTTCCCTCGTCTTCCTCCATTTCTACTTTTTATCCGTCTGTTCCTTTCCACCTCATTTGCTGTCACAGTCTGTCCATATTCAGCCACTGGGTTAGTTCATTTGTAGCTACAACCAGAGGAAATGGTGCATCAGGCTCCTTCACTAGGCTGTTATCTGTACTCATGGTTGGAGCTGTGTGTGTGTGTGTGTGTGTGTGTGTTTGTGTATGAGGGAGAGAGTGCAAATCTATGGGAAGGCTGTGCCTGTGCACGCGTGTGTATTTATGTGCATTAGAAAGTTCAATTGTGCGCATGCATCTGTGCGTGTGCGTGTCCGTGTACAGGCGCCCGCATGTGTAACCGTTTGTGCCAATTATTTCATTACCGGCTGACAGATTTCTCTTTCCACTATTACTGCTTCCCGAGCCACAGGCACCGGCAGAAAACCGAGCGTGTGCGCGTGCACACACACACACACACACACATACACAAACACACACACACACACACACACACACACACACACACACACACACACACACACACACACACACACACACACACACACACACACACACACAAACACACACACACACAAGCTCACACACAGCAACCAGTTCAAGTCCATCAATTAAGGAGGCAATTTGCTCAAGTGGTTCCACCTGGGCCAAAAGGCAGGTGGGTGGCTATGCTCTGTTTACCTATCAGACACTATTAGGCCTGAGATGTCACTGGTTTTACTTGTGCCCTGCTTCCGTAATGTCAGCTCTGCCTTTTTGTCTGCCTGCATGTCGGATGGGTTGTGTATTTTGTGCGTGCACACACGTGTGTGTGTGTGAGAGCGAGGGATTATGTCAAGACCTCAGATGATTACTGGGATGTAGTGTATCTGTCAGTGTGTGGCAACCAAATGACAGATGACACTAACATTTTCTGGATGTTCTGCGTATGTGTGTGTGTATGCATGTTATGTGTCAGGTTATCAAGCTGCTGACATGTAGACGATGTAGCAGATGCTTCGTCTGTTCACACACATCTCCATCTTTGACAAGACTTCTTTAGTGATCCCTCCATGTGAGTATTTTCTTATTTGTGTGTGTGTGTGTGTGTGTGTGTGTGTAATTCAATGTGGACTGCGTGCATGTGTGGCCTCTGCAGCAATATTTCATCCTCTCCAGAGTCCCATAAGAACCTGCCGCACACTGTGTTAGGTGTGTGTGTGTGTGTGTGTGTGTGTGGGCAAGTGACCCTTTGTGGCTCAGTATGCATATGTATACACGGCTGCCTCTGCGCCTGTGTGTGCACATCAACACTTGCTCCCAGCATTTATTCACTATCTTGAAGAAGAGTGTGTATACAGAATGTATGATCACACACACACACACACACACACACACACACCATGCAACACACTCGCACAGTCTGTTTGATAAATTAGACTTGGAGCTGCAGGAATTTGCTTCGCAATGTACTAGAGCAAACACAAGATAGCGCATACAGTCTGTCAAGCTCCGGTGTATATTTGCAAGAGTGTGTGTATGCGCGTCTGCATTTGTATTTGTCACAACACCTCTGCATGTTAACCTGACGTGCTCAGACGTCTGTGGCCGCGGCGTTATCTGCAGAAAGACTGAGGCTCTGTGTTTACATGCCAGCCTCATCGTACAGATGTGGCTCCGAGACGCGCCGGAAAAAACACACGCAGGAGGTAAATCGCACCAACACGACCTACATGTCAATGTTTCCTCTCCCCGCCGTTTGATTTAAGCAAGGGCGTTCTGTTTCCTGCATCCCATAAGCCCTATTTCCTTTCAACTCATTGGATGTGGTATTATCCTTGGGCTTATGTGCTGGTGCGCAAGGTATAATTTATTGTCTGTTCAGCAAGGCAAATGTGCAAGCCTGGCATATTTCATTTGCTGAATACATATCATTATAAAAATATGATTTTTCTTTTTCTTTTTTGCAAACCTTTTTTTGTGTTTCACACTGTGTGGTGAAATGCTATCTAGGGTACGTCTGATTCATGCCTTTACTGTGAGTTTCTTGGTGATAATAACCTCTGAAATATGGGTGCACTCTTAGGAGGAGAGGCTAGCTAAGTCAGTGTTCTGAAATGGGGAAGGATGTGTGACAGACACATCAATGCACATCAATGCATACCAAATAGAAAAATGTGCATTACTTCTCAGATGATGAAACACCAGGTTGGAGGAAGCAGCGACCCACCTGCCTTCTTATATATTAGCTCGTATTTGAGCCCAGACAGACAGCTGGCGAACCTGCGCCGCTTTAGCGCCCATAGCAGTGAATATACAGCATGACTTGTAAATTACTGTGTACACAGTGCATATCCTGTATGTATTACCTTTAAGTGAAGAATGTGGCTTAAAAAAAAAGAAAAAGAAGATTCCGTAACAGCAACGTAAAGAAACAACACACCACGGAAGAAAGCTTTCTGTATTCATGAGTTTGGTTTTAACAGTCCCTGCAGGTACAATAATGAAGTTTCTCTCCCCCATGTGGAATGGACCGTGATGATTATGATGAAGCAGAATCGCCGGCTGTTTTTCTTTCTTTTCTTTTTTTTTTTTTTTCTCCCCACCCTGCTGTTGTATCGACAGAGCTGTAAACATAAGCATAAAACTATATGTAGCAGCGATGTAACTGTAAAAAAGGCTATTAACAGTTGCAGAGAGAGGGGTGGGGTTTAAGCCTCTTGCTGCAAGACAGGAGATCCTGCTCAAGCTGGAGCTGTACAAGTAGAGCAGACGCACAAACAGTTGAAAGTGCAGATCTGTGCTAATCTGCACTTTCATGTTTGCTCAACATAATTCAAAAAGTTTTTTTTTTTTGCCTCAGTCTGTGCGGTACAACACCCATCAATCCGTTCGGGGCGTTACAGCAGGTTCAAGCTCGGTGTTTTTTAAATTTCACGCATCACAGATTCTACATCAAAAAATACCTCACAACTTCATGAGACAAGGGGTTTCCGATGAGTAAACATCATAAAACTTTTTTTAAAAAACACACACACATACTATCATTTGAATAATGCTATTCATGCAACCTGTTGGATCATAATTTGACACTGTAACGCTCTCCGGCGACGTCGATTATGTCAGTGATGATCACCATAAGTGCAGCGAATGTGTTGAGTTATCTGGCTTTGTTGCATGACTAACACCCATGTCAGCACCTTTCCCTTCCGCACGCTATAATGGCATTATGAGATAAATGAGTGGCAGCGCTTGTTATGACCCATAATGTTATGGCTTGTCCTTTACAGTGAGCTAAACCCATTTTCTCTTACTGCGCTGGATCGAGAATAGGAATTGGAACCCCACAAGCAATCTATTCAAGGGTGCAACAAGCTAAGGGGATGTGACGTGCCAATGTTTTTTAGTGATTTTCATTATGTGTCATTCTATTCTAATTCATTTTCAATTGGACCATAAGAGCTGCCGCCGTAAGCAGTACAAAAGGCAGGAACGAATGAAGGAGGATCTTGTTTGGCTGCAAGACATCCCGAGAAAGAAAATAATGATCTTTATGAAATTGCTTTAGACACAATCTGACAGCCGGGACCAGGCAAGTGGCTGGGCTTGTTCGAATCGATAAAGCCTCCATTAGTTTTCTAAAGAGTAACATGCAATTTGTTTCGGTGGAGCAGCATAGCATCGGTAATATTCTGCCCCTTTGACACAAAAAGCTAATGCACTATAGCCAACCTAATGTCAGATTAAACCTACATTTCTGTCAGATGGAAATGGAGAAACGCTCCGAACGCACCGGATCCATACGGCATGACCAAGCCTGTTATCAGAGACACCACATTTGTGTCACAATGGCCTCCAGGGGACGAGCTTTTTTGTGAAGACAAAAGAAAGAAAGAAACAAAAAAACATCTCCTTTTTGAATCCATTCAAATGACTGTGATCCCATGCACGAAGAAGATCAAACTTCTTAAATAGCTATTGATCAGCTAAGATGAACAGAGACACAGTGATTGATCGAACTGGGTGGTGGTGGGGGGGGGGGCAACCTCATCTCTACCTTTGACACAGCAGGAAAGCACAAATTGAAACCGCAGAAGGGTAAGCACACTTCTCACCCATCATTTCCTCAAGAACGCGCGCGGATGTATCACACTCGAGCTGCCTGGTGGTCACGGAATCGATAGCCTGGAGAGTTAGCTTATGAATAAGATGGACAGAGGGTCCGGCTCAGTTCCCCTTAAATCAGCACTCTCTGAGCTTGTATATCCAGATGAATACACGATAAGCTTGGGTTGGATCATCTGAGGGGAGGGACCGTCTCCTCTTTGAGAGACGGTCATGATGGACGTGTTGCCAGTGTTGCAAGAATGGGCCCAGAGGAATCCGCCCCTCCTCGGAGGAAAAACGCTGATCTGAGAGGATCTTTCTCCCACCGGCTGACAAGCAGCAACAAATGGCCCTGCTACTCTCTAACCTCTCAGACTACTGGCCCTCCTTCTTCTTGTTCTACTACTCAGTGTGTGTGTGTGTGTGTGTGTGTGTGTGTGTGTGTCTTCTGCCAAACACTCCTCCTCCTCCATTCAATCTCGAATACGTGCATATACAGGCACTCACATGACTAATTCATACAGCACATCGCAGTGACCAGAACACACTCCCTGGCTTACAGCACGAGGTTTTAATTAAAGATACAGCTGTGGTTATTAAAATCACTCAATCCTTTTCTCCTGTTCCCCTCATCTTCCATCCAGGAGGAGCACAATCTAGCAATCTGCGCTAGCTTTGCTGATCCGTGCCACAATTTACTGCATGTGATACACATTTTATCACCAGCATCTGTATTACGTTAATGCGCCCGAGAGGAGGTAAGACGTAGCACTGCGTGTCCTTGCTGATTCCAGGTTTCTTCATACAGAGTAGCTCAATTCCATGTCTTTCGAGCAGGGATTGGTAGGGCCTCGGGGAGTTTAAGGCGGCACTTCGTGGGTGCAAGGGCAGGAATGGAGTGTGTTAGGGTCTATGTCTTCCTGACATCACTATTTCCAAAAGGCCAGTGAGTCTCTCTAGTAAAAACTGGAACCTACAGAGGAGCCTCACAGCCAGCTTTTCATTAGAGTCAAACTCCAACCGCTGCCTTTTTTTTTATTTTTTATTTTTTTTTATTGTCCCACCGCACTGCCAAAACGCAATCAATAGGACTTTAGGAAAACTGGGTGCAATAGTGCACACTTTTTACTGTCTCACAATCAATAACAACTGTGAAAAACAGTGCCATGAGTAAATATCGAACATTTCACACACACATACAGATTAAAAGTGCCCCAGGACACAAGACACAAGGGGGTCGTTTGGAGCTGGTTTAGATTACCTCGAAAAAAAAAACCCCCACCAAAGGTTCCCACTGCAACTGTGATTGATTCATCGAAGTGAATTAATTAACAAACCCTTTAACTAATGAATCAATTAAGCAATTGATTAATGTGCATTACCCCTGCGGGTTATAGCTGATACTGACCATTAAAGATAAACTGTGCTCAATTTAAATCGGTTAACAGCAGATTACATGCAGGGGAGCGCTCGGCTTACCTATGTGCATCATTGCTGTGAGGGATTTTGACATCAGCGAGGATTTGCTGAGTAAAACACGGTGATTGTGACATTGCTTCTGTATGCTAAAGGAGTATTACTGCGGCATTAAATACACGCATATTATCTTTATGTCACTTGAGCCTAAAGCTGTGCTTCAGGGCTGAGTTCCCTAAAATCCCTCCTTTCTGCAGATTAATAATAGATGCTTAAGAAGGAAGAAATACTTAATGACTACACCTCTGCTGCTGTACCTCTAAGTCATATTCAAGTCAGAGCTCATACTGCAGCTCACTCTGCCCTTAGTTGCAATTAAACAATCGACATCCTCTAGATGCAGGTGACGTTTTGGAACACACAACTACGCCCTTTCACAACAAAAGGTGCATTCAGCATTCTGCTTCATTCTGCACAAACCAAAGTCATATTTCCCATTGGAAAAATGGAACACAGCTTTCAACAAAGAAAATAGCAGGACAGAAAACCTCTGCAATAAGGAAAAATAGCAAAACAAAATAATGTCACATAAAGAGGAGAACACTTAGAGCTGACATCATGAAAAACAGTTCTGTAGCAGTCCTTCAATATCTTACATAACCGTCCGCTGTTTAACATCTCTGGTGCATTAAGCCGGCAATCATCCTACAAATCTGCAGATGTAAAGCTGGTATCTTCCCTGTGTAAAGGGGGCGGTGCATCTACTGGTCACTGGCATGCACATCTTGAAAGCTGCTATCGAGGGCATGTCGCTTTCGAGACATTGTAGAGTGCAGTGGCCTTTTTCTTGCAGTGGCCCGGGCTTAGAGTCGAGGGCTTTGTAAAGGTGACCTGATTAGGCATTGTTCCTCAAGGACCTCTTAAAGGAAAAGTGCACCTGATGACCTCGTCTGTGAATGGCACGTAGCAGCGTGTCTCCATACACGAAGCTTGCATCGCTGGCCATAAACAAGCTGTTCTGTCAAAGTATACAACCTATGACTACCACTAGTGTTAATTTGTTCCGTTTTTCCATCTGTCTTTCTTGAGGAAAACAAGCAACAGTGAGAAACAGAAGCATGTGCACATGGGAGATGCCTCTTTCTCTCTCTCTCTCTCTCCAAAAACTCATGTCTGAAGACGTAACAGGGCTTCCCTTTCTCCACGGGCAACGTACGTGCAGGACACCGAGCGTTTGCCACCGCTTGACCCAAATCTGCCTGAGGCTGCTCCGAGCAGAGCTGCCGTGCCACAAACTGCCATTCTAATCCATATTTTCTTTCAAGAGGATCCCTAGGTCTGCATGTCTGTCTGTGGTCAATGAAACCTGATCTTGGTCGCCCTATGTCAGGCGCAGTGTATGAATACACACATCTCTGTCACCTCGGGCCATTATGGCTCGCCCTGTGGTTTCACCTGAGGATCAATAACTGCGGTCGTCAGGCGGACCGGTGGTAGAGGACGTCGAGAGGCCACTGGGGGTCGGTACTCCGGTTTTGGCTTCTCACCGTCAAACACACATTTTCTTTGAAGTGTGAAATAGGAATGGTGTCTACTAGCAAAACAGGTACAGGTAGTAACACCACGTCCAAGAGCGCTTGTTTACTTGAAATGTACTTCAGATCAGATTCTATCTTCTGTCTCTTCAGGCCTGTTTTCTCATATGCTTGTGAAAACAACAGATGCCAAAGCACTGTGATTTTGATATCCATTGATAATAGCCCAGATCATTCCATTTTAGATAAGGATTACTACTTTCGCCTTTCGTCATTCACGATTATCCAATTTATCTCTTCTGCAGCTGTGGGCCTTTCCTCATAACTTTTTTTTTTTTCATCTCCTCACAAATAATGTTCTCATATTTCAATATTTTAACAGTAAATCTCTCGAATCCCCCCCCCACCCGATGCTAATTTTCATGTAACTCCACAACTTTATTGCTGTATTAAGAAAGAACTACAGGCCATTGAGGTTTTAAAGGAGCTGTTCTTCGTAGCTTTAATTGTAACCCACAGGGTGCCTCAATTTCATGCTACAAATGATTTTATAACATTGAGTAACGTGGTTATCTCTTCATTATTTTAACCTAGATTGCCCTGGGTTCACCAGTGGATTCCCGTTCCCTGAAAAAAAAAAACTGCTCCATGAACCTGTCAGGCTCTCTATTGCCATGTGACAAATATCTCGGCCAATGAAGAGCAAAATGGGATTTGCTCCATTGCCTGAATTATTGAAGTGGACAGTGTGAGAAATTTATGGCGCAGAAATCATCCAGCCAACCTGCAAGCCATCACCAGCACCAGAGTCTGCCACAGCCTGGCCCACACACTACCACCACCACCACCACCACCACCACCCCAACCCTCGATCTCCCTCCGCATCCTCATTTTTCTCAATGCACAAGATCCCGTGTCACATTATGCAAGGGAGCTGACGCAATGAGGTGTACAACTCCCAAAAATACACTCGCTGGCATGTTGGGCTCTCTTAACAGGCTGGCAGAGGGGTGACAGTCGCTTTCTTTGTGAGCATCCCACTCGTGGATCTCTGGCTATAGCTGCTAGCATTCCCACCTTCCCCGGGATGATCACAAGTCCGGAAATGTGCCCGCCGACACGCTGCATGCACCCAACGTGAACGTAAAGAGAGAAGGGGTGATGAGTCTGTGACATGATGTGATTCACATTGTGTTGCACAACCCTGATGTTTGCATGAAGGAATATGTGAGAAAAGGTTTTTTTTTTTTTTTTTTTTAAAAAGGGGGTGTGTTCTGTTTTTAGGCTCCTTGTGCATGCCTGTCATTACCCCACCCCCAAAAACATTGTCACTAATGCAGTCCTTTGGATTCGTTTCATCAGTTGGTGTTATTAGCCCCTACAGCTGGCTTTGACCTTGGCCATTCTCGTAGCCTGAAGTGAGCATATTCTCAGCCCCTCCTTTGTGTGCCACCCTCCCTCCAGCTCTCTTTAGTAGATTTCAAAAGGAACCTTACAAACTGTTAACTGCATCTTCTTGCCACCGAGCGACCAGCAGGTCCCCCGCCCCGCCCCCCAGCACCCCACCCCGAAAGTTAAAAGCTATTTGGTGTCAAGTTTTTTTTATTTTTTTTTTGAAAGCAAAGAAAATGCAGGCTTAGGGGGAAAAACTCAGGACCTCGGTGTAAAAGCACAACATGATACAGACAAACAACGCTGCGGTGAAGGTCAAAAATATTGCCTTGCCAGTCAACAAGCTCGACAGTGCTGACGGCCTGAATCTAATGAGAGTCCCTCGCATTAACACAGCCATGAGCAGCACTTTTTTGCGTACTGTTAGTTGGCCACACAATCCTCTTTTTGACCTCTGTGGAAAAAAAGGCTAGCATGCCACAGTAAATTAAAAATCCAAAGGAAGGCTTCAGGACATGTGCCAGTACAAAATCCTGAACTCCCCTTTGTCCCCCATTTTGGCTGACAGACAAGTTTTTTTTGTGTGTGTTTTTTTTTCCCTTTCCTTTCCACTCCACACCCCCACCCCCACCCCCACCCTCACCCCCTCCCACCCCTCTCCTCCCCATCCTTTTCAGTATGGCTGGACATTCTTCTACCCCACAGTAGTCATGGACTCACCACGGTGAGGAGAGAGTGTTTGCCACTGCTTGACCTGAATATTTGCCCAGGGCCGGAGGCAGGGAGGGGATGGCAGGCCATTCCAAGCCACGCTTCTCAAAAAAAAAAAACGCCACAAAGGAAACCCATGACTATTCCTAAGTGCCAAACAGACTCTGCTCGCCCCAGGGCATACACGCATAAAGGGAATATTAAGTGCTGTTTTTTTTTGTGCTAGGTTCATACAGAACAGTAATCCCCTGGGTTGCACCATTTGACTTTCATAAGGAGTTTGAGCAGTAAGTGTACTCAACCTCTGCGTGAAGATCTCCCCGCAGACAGGTGTGATTTGTATTTATTATGTTCCACTGTAGGTGGAATTAATGACGAGGAATAATCTGCCTCACTGACACATCAGCTCACTTCTGACGGATCTGGTGTCTGATGATTGCCACACTCATTAAACCACATGTCATTCATTCAGCTGAATGTCAGCAAATGAAACTCAATTAATTACCCCCCCCATCAAAAAAAGAAAAAAATCTGGACGATTTGCCACAGTGCAGCCACATCCACAGGCTGAGAACCTGCATTCAGCATGACAGTGATGACAGGCACATTGTGGACAGTGTATTAGAGCAGTGAGCCTCGCTGGGAGGTGTGTGAATGGTGATCGGGATTGAAATGAATCCATAAAAGGGGCCAGAAAACGCAACAGAAGGTAAATGGAACGACATTAGAACCGCTTGACCTCAATGTTACCCTAAAGCTAGACTCTAGTGCCATCTATTGAAAACGTTTACACCAAATCAGTATTCTATGCAAACAGTGAGCTGATTATCACAGTGCCGCTGTTTTCCCTCGAACAGCTTCAACTTATATCTTCGATTATACATAACTGATCAATCGATTATACTCGGTTGGATGAGTTGTTGGCGAGGAATACTGCGTGTTAGGGGAAATCAAAGCAGAGCAAGACGATCTGTGCTTCATGCAAATGACTGTGCTTTTTGCCTTGGTATGGAGTGGATTTTTATTCAAGTGCTACCCAAAAAAAAAAAAAAATGAAAGTCCACATTTGACTGCGATTGCGCCGAAGCCACGGACAACACTCCGCATTGGGTTTACTGTAGCGGAAAACTTCATTAAACTACAGGAAACGTGGTGGCGCATTAAGACAGCATGGAAGTGAGAGGTGAATCGGTGGAGTTCTGAGTGATTACCTTCTTTGAGCAGGCGGGAGTGAATAAGGAGAATGAGAAAGCAGCAGATCGCCGCTCCGGTCAGTGCCCACGCAACTCTGAGCAGCTGCATCCTGGCGTAGGAGGGTTTGTGGCGGACCGAGACAGCCGTGCAGCCGGAGAGAGAGACACTCCACCTCAGCTCACAGACACGCACTGGCTCATATTCTGTTGGCCATGTAATTCAGCATTCGTCCCCTTCATGCTAAAAAAAAAAAAAAAAAAAAAAAAATCCTCACTTGATAGTCCGGTTCAGGTGTGATGAAGAGGTGCAGGGATCCGTAAAAACAAGGGAAAATATGCGCGCTTGCTTCGCCGCCGGTGCGTCAGAGTGGCTCCAAACACAGGGGCGATTAACCCCCAATCACAGACTGAGGGGCTGACATCTTTCCTCGCACCACTTCTCGCTCTCTTTTTTTTTTTCTTGTTCAAGAGTCTCTCGTCGGCTTCACCAGAGTGTCGCTCACGACAGGCTCGGCAGAGCGGGCTGCGCCCCTCGGTGTGACTCCGTCTTCGAGTGCGCACGGCGGTCCACGGCGATGCGGTGCGCAGATGATGATCACCTCTCCCCGCTGCATGTTACGCACATCTCTCCCATTGCTGGAGAGGCAGAGGCAAACAACTGCCAGCCAAGTCGCCTTGCAGCTCTCGTTTTCCCTCTCCCTCTCTCTCCCACTGTCGCCCTCTCACTCTCTCTCTCTCTCTCTCTCCCTGTACTTCTGTGTATTGCTCCGTCGTTCCGTCACTTTCCCTCTCTCTCTGTCGCCGTCCCCCCCCCAACTCTCTCTCCACTTCTCCCTGCTCTCCCTCCCTCTCTCTCCTTCCCTCCTGATTCACTCCAATGCAACTCTTGCCATTTACGCACGAGCACAGCCAGTTTCATAAACTATGCATCTCCTGGATGATCCCTGTTCTTCTTCATCTGCGCGTCGCACCTCTTGGAAACATGTTTTTTTTTCTTCCCAAACCAGAAGCTCTGTGGCTGTGACAGACTCCCCTGACTTTGAAGGCAAATAAAACGTCACACTGAGCAAAGACCAGGCTGCGCAGGTTCTTTCTATCTACTTTGTCCTCCCATCAGATAATCTATAAAGATCAAACAGTTGCAGGCACTGAATGTCTGCACATCTCTGTCTCTCTATCCCTGCGTGTGTGTGTGTGTGTGTGTGTGTGTGTGTGTGTGTGTGTGTGTGTGTGTGTGTGTTGCTCATACGAAATCGACTTTACCCCCCCTTCTGCTTAGCTCCAGGTTACGTCACAACTCCCCCAAATAATCTCCTCCAGCTACAAAGCATGAGGTAGTGCAGCTCTAATAGGATGTTTCCACTGATAAATAAAAGTGAGCAAACCCTGGGCTGCATGTGGTCATCATATAGCACACCGAATTAAGCCAAACATAGAAAGAGTATTTTATCTTCCATTGTAACACCGAGATGATGTTTTACAGACTTTTCTTGGCCTCCGAATTTTTTATTTTTAAAGTGCTGATTTTTTGGTGGATTTCCTGTAATGAGGAGATTCTGCACATTAGCCAAGCCTTCCAGTTATTGAGACAAGCAAAAGGCTTCGGATAGCCTTGCCTGAGGCTCGTTTTCCAAGAATATATCAACATCCCCTGAAAGATATTACACATGTAGCCTAAAATTTCATCATATTACAAACATAAAGAACTGATGCCGTTGCAAATTCTTAAATAGCCTCCTCTCCTCTGTGCACAGTGTGATGTGTAAAAAAAAAAAAAAAAACACAAAAAAAACACAAAAAAATAAAAAAAATCATGTCAGGATCCTGTGAATGAAAGCAATCCGGCTGGAGGAGGACCAATACTCAATAGCAAAACAATAGCTTGTGTAATCCCCCCCTTCCCTCTCTCTCTCCTCGCCCCCCCACCCCTCCTGCCTTCTGAGTGCCAACACAGCCATTGTTCTCTGTTTTATGTACATTTGCATCCTGTTTAACTCTCACACGACTCGGGGATGCCTGACGCGGGGATTACTGGCACAGTGTGTCCATCAGTCATTTGGAAGCTACTGGTCAGTTTGCACACAATCGCCATCATAAGGCCGCTGGAGCGATCACAGCATCCGAGAGCACAGCATTTCCTCCTTGGGGTGGGGGGGTGGGGGGTGCTTGTGAGTTTTAGCCCAGCGTCTGTGTATTTATAATTGAATCAGAATGACATGGTTGGACGAGTGACGGTGCCACTCAAACCAGAAAACTGTCATTGCAGTGTCAATAAGGTTGGCCCCTGCAGCTACTAGCACTAATTAGCTGATAACAGTCTCTGCTGGCTTGCATGCATGCCAGACTGTGTGTGTTTGTGTGTGTGCTTGTGTGCATACTTTGAATGTCTATGGCTTTGTTTGCACGCCACTTTGTGTGTGTGTATGTTTAGCTCAAGTTTGCGTGCGTGTGTGTGTGTGTGTGTGTTAGACAGGCCCCTTATTTTTCCTGTCCTGACACCTCCCTGCCTCCTCTCCAACACTGTGATCCATCCATCTACTGCACGGAAAGCAATTAACAGTGACTTGACCTCTACAAGGATTTGAGGTGGGAAGACTGTATGTGTGCTTGTGACTGTGTGGGTGTGTGTGCTTGTCTAACATTATCATCTGCTGTGCCTATACCACTCTATACTCTCCCAGAAGAGCGGCAAACTAAATATAACTTTGTGCATACACAGCCTAATTAAGAAACACTGAGACAGAATGATACGGTTTGATTTGTTGTGGGAACCAGTTACACTTATTCACGAGGTTGCCATCTTTATGCGCCTGGTTCTCACATCTCGCCTGATGCACTTGAACCTGTAAAATAGTCCCAAAGCACCCAAACCATATGTATAGTGTTATTTTGACACCAATTTAAGCAATTTGTGTAACTGTGAGGAATTATTTAGAACATTAAAAGCATGCAAGCTTTGTTGCTTCTACACCTACCAGTAATTAGGCTTTTCTGTTAAGTTATTTATAAAGTAGGAAGGTGTGAATCGAAACTGGCTCCGTTCTTAAGCCAGCTGTAGCAAACAGCCGAGCCGGGAGCTTCACTCTGGAAGAATAACCCGTTAGTGCGCTGATATAAAACTTGTCTGTGGACAGAAAACAGGGTGAACGTTGCTGGAGTTCTTCCCCTTTACACATATCTATGATATCTATGCTTTTTCAGGTCAGGTGTCACCGTGAGCAAAAAATATAGCCACAAAACAGGCGAGTATGGATTATTATAGTAGGGCATAAAGCAGCATGAAGGGAATTATAAACTGTCCCATTATTTACTTTAATTAGGCAATTTAAAGCGGCTGTAATCGATATTTTTGTAATATTATTGTGAAATGTGAAAGAGGTTGTTTGTATGAATCTACGGAGAATTATCACCGGACTCTGCACTTTAAGCTGAGGGGGGGAAAAAAATCAGATATTGCACGTCTCGCCCTGAACCCTCCTGTTTTGTTATGTATGTTATACATGTGTTTTCCCCCATAGTGATGTTACTTATGGTTTCAGTCAGTTGCCCGCCAGACAGAAACAAACTCTGTGTTAGATCTGTTCCAAAATCTCCAATAACAGAAATCCAAATAGACTTCTGTGTGATTCTGCTGCATTTAAAGCACTGTCAACGCCGGAGAGCAGGAGAGCAGGAGAACTGACTGAAGCAGCTGTTTTTCCGCAGCAGTCTTACGAAACGTCATTAATTGATTTTGATACCATTAGGAAAAGTTTTAAGGTGCTAAAACGATGTTAATCTTTGTTTTCAACAGCTTAATCTTATGCTAACTGTATACTTATATGACATGCTGAAATATAAATATCAGTGCCTTAGTGTTTCCTTTTTTATCACAGAGTACACAGGGGCTCATTTTTGTTGCCTTGGGGACCAACTATTGTGTCTAGACACCATTATAAATCCCTGTTAGATGTCTGCTTGCATTTTTCCTAACCCCTCTTTTATATTACAAGAGGATAGCAAAAATATTTTGATATAAGTTTTGGAGCACTGTGGAATTCTTTTCTTTTTCTATTTTTTTTTGTAAATTATTAAACCATTTCCTTCCCCTCTATCCTCACACCACCCACCTACACTGCTGCCATGTCTCCTCTCTCACTTTCTCCTCCTCTATACTGCCACCCACTCACCGCTATGCTTTTTCTTGCCAGAAGCCAGGAGAGGCGTTACTTGCTTTGTCCTCTGTGCAGGTCACTGGCTGTGTGCCAGACAGAGCCCATGCCAATAAAAGCCATGAGTAATGGGCTAAAACTTCTACATTCGCTGTGTTTCCCATTATTTCCCATGGTCAATAAATCTGAAGGAGGGCTTAATCAGAGGGAAAAGCTGGAACATACGGCCTATGTCCAACAGGGTGTCCAACACAAAGATTCTTACAGTTTAATCAGAGATAAAAGTTGAGGTGGCAGCCACCAGAATGGCTCTCCTTGTGACCCACTCTGTCTTCTCACAGGTGAGGCCATTATTGTTTGGACAGTTTGAACACTCTGCTACTGTCAAAACAATGGCTTCTTCTGGGCCTCTGAGACGAGGTCGACTCTGAATGAAGTCCTTTTACGAACCTAATAGACAGATAATTGAATAAACGGTTCAAAATCCATGAATTACCCAGTGAAGAAGCCGAGTTTCACTGCACGACTGGATAGACCTATACACCTGTCAGAGCTTTATACAACAGTCCAACCAGATCTGGAAGAGTCATCAACATTCTTATCCACATCCTTTTTGTTTTTTTTACAATCTAACATATATCTTTAAGGACATACCTCGTAGAAAATGAATCTTTTTTTCCCCACAGTAGTGTTACAAACATGTAGCGGTGCTGATCTGAATCAGTTCTTGATGCTAGTCATATTTTAGTTATGGTGGCGACTCATTTTTTAATGTAGTTAAACCAGTACGCAGGATTTTCATGTGGACTTCTTTAGCTTTATTAGACCTACCGTTTTGGCCACTAAACAAGCTGTGAATGCAACATTGACAGATTATCATCTATGCTAGCATACAGCTGCCTATCCAGCAGTCCAAGCAACGTTAGCATTCACTTGACAAATGCAAGTGTAACATTCACTCTCTTTTAGCTCTATTTTTGGTATTCACCAGTTCCCGAAGGAAATACAGTATCTGGGCCTTTTAATGCTAAAAGCTATGTTAGCTTGATGCTAGGTAGCGATAGTTCTTTGAAGGTTCATCACTATGAGCGATCCCCTTGACATAACACTTATTTCATTTGATCTATTGTCATTATACAGAATATGGATTGTAGCTCCCTATAGTCCAAGTTTTTCATAATAGAAAAGTCAAGCTATTGCTGCAACACAAAGTATGCTAGCTGGGTATTGCCAGGGTAACCATAACAAAGATAGTCTTTTTAATCAGATATCTTTGGGGGTGGTGGTTTCATGGCTACACAGTATGGCCTTCTCACAACTGTGGACATGTGTTCCCAACTTTGTGAGTAATTTGTGATAGACTATCTGAACCAATCAAGGCTGAAACTTTAGGCTTGTGTTTCCTGTTGGTGATAGGGAGCAGAATTTAAGAGACAAAAGCAGAAATGGAAAAAAAAAAATCAAACAAAAGAAGGGCAAATTGCATAAGTTTAATACAGCTGTTAAAGGATGGTTCATTCCTGTGGCTGAGATGGATTGTTCTGACAGAAATCCACTTTTCTGTTCTCCCTCACATCATCCCATCCTTAGCACTATCTGCACAAAGCCACCATACTTAGAGACACCACGGATCAATCTTAGTCAGGAGAGGCCTTTTGCTGCAACTCTGCTCAGTATCAAACACAACTTCCCCACAGACGCAAAGATCACCTGCGAGAAATGATCCATCACAGCAAACACAAGGCACCAATTTGGCTTCTTGGCAAACTTTCTGTTTAATCATAACTTCCCTGCGCTCAAGTTGAGTGTTTTCATATCCGTGCAGGCACTGTGCTCCTCTTTGCTTACTGTCAATCACCTGACGCCCACAGGAAAGAAACAAAGTATCTGTCAGCAAATAATCCATCAAAAACACATCACATTAGACGTCTGTCACATTCACGTCTTTGTATTTAGGAAACATTTGTTAGGTTGGGACATCAGTGCATTTTCCGCCGCATAAAGTTTTGTGTGTTTTTAGTGACTATGTCTGATTTCACACATTATGTAATGCAAAGCAACTGGAAGGAATCTAAAGATAGAAATATACGAGCTATAAAGAACATACCAGTGTCATTTATAGCCCATTTATTTCTATGAAGGGCTTATTATTAGCCTAAAAGAAAAGACAAATTACTTTTATTACTTTTAATTCTGTTCTGTGCTATTTTTGGGGAACATGAGGTCTTACTGTACCAAATGTAAAAAATGTGTCAAAAGTTCATCGAGCATGAACATTTTTGGAGGTTTCTGTCAAGGTCTTCAGCCGAGTTCCCATTCCTGTTAACGAATGAGTGACGGGTCAGAGACGCACGGCATTCAGCTGCATATTTGTGGGTTTTTACATGTGTTGCATCTCCAAGAATTTCATCTCATTGGGAGCTTTTACAAAGACACTATGTCCTGTGTCTATGTGAAAGATTAAGGGGGAATGATGTGATTTGATGTGTGAGTTGTTTTTTGTCTGTGATTGGATGTGTGACCAACATAGAAATTATTTTTTACTTAAACAAATGTTGATACATCCTGCTCTTTTTAATTGGAGGCAGTGTCACTCACACTGTCTTAAGCCACAAAGCTATTGTGTCACTCATTATGAACTGTATGCACATTTAATCAAGTCTTATTATAGGAAATGCAATATACTGAGCTGACAAACACCACTGATAGACCCATCCTCTGGAGGCTTCCACTAAGCTTCTTACATTTCCTGTAGTCGGAGCAAAGCAAACAAGCACAAACATGCACGCACGCGGGAGCTTCCTCTCCGCTCCGTCACCATGTTCCCGACTTTCATTCATCCATCATCCCTCGGCAATGAAGCTCTCACCTGGCCTGATTCCATAAGTTACCAACTAAGTGCTACACTACCAGGCAAAGTGATTGGTGTCATGCGTCTTATTGAGTTTTTCATTAATTATTAATTTCCTTTTCATCAGCTTTCACCAGGCGAGTGTCACGTAAAGTATGGAAACAACTGCTTTGTTTGAAGATGAGGTTTCCTGATGTTGCAGAAGACAAAGCTAATAATAACCAAGATGACTGACATGCACTGTAAAAATGTCAGCTTACATTCTGAGGCAAAGATGAGAGTTACATAGTTACACAGAATTATGAATTATGAGACGCAATTAAAGCCAACAATCCAAGCTAGTCCCTGGCTTCAACACAGGGTTTTCAGAGTCTGACACTTCGCCTCATTCTGCTTCACAAATAAGCAAACTTTATATAGATGAAACTAAAGCACTTAATCATATAAAATGAGGACAAAAATGAATAACTAATAAAGAAATCATGTCTTGCTGTGCAGTGTCCTCTTACTGCACATTTATCCTAAATCTCGATGGACGGAAGACAAACAAAAGCAGCAGCGCTGACAATTAAATATTTAACAAGAAAGTCTTGACGACAGCAAAATGCAACTTTATCTACCAAGTGCTGCCTTTGTCTCCTGGGAGAGTTGTTGGTAATGATACCCAGAGGACAAATGTGCTAAAGTGACAAAGGAACAGACCACAAGACAAATGGGGAAAAAAAACAACTTAAATCTGTCAAAGAACATGTGACAGGCAGAGAACATGAATTATTGAGCCTTTTTGCTCTCGACTTAATCTGTGCTTTTACCAGGGATTTGTAAAGATTTTTCTTTTTTAATATGGTGAATAAAGATCATAAACACTGCCTTCAAGACTGCAATCTTTGCAAAACAAGTTTGTTAAATTGGAGGGAGTATGGAAAGTTGCATCTGCTCCTTCCCATGAATCCATTTCATATATTACAGCCTGAACTGGATGGAAAATCAGATGTCTAAAATGTATTATTACCAACTTTAAATCATTTACTTTCTAACCAGAGTTTGGAATGCCATTTTCCATGGCAGAAATATGCTTAAAGAAATTGGCTATATTTAAATAGTGGTACGGCACAGTTGTGAACAGTCAAGCTGAGCAGCCATAATATAAAAAGCAGGAGCTGATGGACCTCTGAGGAACTACTCATCAGATGCAACTGTCACTCTCACTGCAGTGTCAAAAATGACATCATCACGTCTCTCGGCGACACACCTAGCAACCGTCTACTTTCTTCTACACCAATAACATTTTAGACACGTCACCTGATCTCATCACTAGAAGGAAAGGTGGAGCAGTGCAGGAGAGAATAAAAAAAAAAAGAAAAGAAGACAAAAGTTCCTTATCACAAACACAGCTAAATGCTGAAAAGTAAGTGACATGTTCACAAGTATGGGGCCCAGGTCCATCAAAAACACCAGCTAAACTTACATTATTGTAGCTTGAACATCTGTCTTGACTCTGTATCTCATTCTCTGTTAAAAAAGTTGAGGCTAGACTTGTACATTTGTATGTGTTAGGCTTATCCCATTATACTTGTTGGTCAGTCGCACATTTTAATCTGGATAACTCTCCTCCCAGATGAACATACTGGCCAAGTCTGGTACCCACGTTACACCAAAATTGGCAGTGTGCTGGTTTGCATGAACAGGGTGGCCTGGGATGGATTCCCAGCCTGAATTATTGTTTCAGCCCACCCCTGGTACAGCTTGTATTAATGATGCCTTAAATATCAATGAAATTATAGTGTTTTTCCAATTAGCGTCAAAGCCAAAATGCAACACAAACATTGTTATTAACTATTTTGCTCTTGTTTTCCATTTAAAGATGAGTTTGTTGCCAAAAAACTGCCATCACTGATAAACTGCCTCGATTATAGAGTCCAGAAGAAGCATCTCACATCAGTGTCAACGCAGACGTTTCTCCGGGGCTGACTTCAGCTCACTTTCAACACAAGCCATTCTGGAAGAGAGCTGACTTCATCATTTAAATATTGATCAACTTTTGTAATGAGGATGTCATATTCAATCTGTTAAGAAGTAATTAAAAAATCAATATCCTATCAACATTAAATGAACCACAGTTTCTGTTTTATTCAGGATCGACTGAGACAGCTGTAATTGACTCGAGTCTCAATTTTCATCGCAATCTTCTGTGTATGGAACATCCTGACGGCTGTTAAATGTGGTCGAAATCTCATACTGGCACATTTAGGTACAGATCACTGAGCCTGACAGAGAAGTGGTAGGAAGAGATACAAAGAAAAAAAAGCTTTGAAGAAGAATGTTTGGCCTTTTGTAGCTACTGTGCGAGCTCTCAGCATGGAGCAGGAGAGCTCATCAGATAGCAAACAGGTGAACATAGCAGGAGTTTTGTGCATATGTACATGCAGGCGGGAATATATAGGCTGCGTGTATGGAAATGAGGAATGAATGGAGGCAGAGAGAAAAGAGGCAAAGAAGCGAGACACCGATCCAGGCGATAACATGTCTCTTTGCCCCAATGAAAGCAATAAAAATAGGTCAGGACACAACACAGTCATGTAATGTTGAACTCAGTGCTCACCCTGTGCAAACACTCGACAGGCTTGTGTCTGCTGCTGCTGTGAAGAAGCCCTAATGTGCAGGTGCAGTGACTTCCTGGAGTCTGTGCTGCTTCCCTGACTACTGCTCTTGCTGTATTAATTTGCTAATGAGCTTTAGAGGTGACAGTAGGCAGTTTTTTGTTACATTTGAACAGAGCAAGGCTAGCTCTTTCTCCCTGTTCACGGTCTTTGTGATAATCTGAGCTAACTGCTAACTAGCTCTGGCTTCATATTTAGCGTACAGGCATGAGAGTGGTGTGAATCTTCTTGTCTAACAGTAGGGAACACACTGCATGCGTTGCGTTGCTGAACTGCTGCTCGCGCATGTGTATGTGCTACTGCGTGTCTGCTGTGTCACTGCTACTGGCAGCTCCATCTTTCTACATAGAGTTTGCCTTGGATAATGGCCACTAGTGGGCTATTCAAATGTTGTATTTCTTTCATTATAAATTGATTTTTGATTCATTTTTGTTAGAAAATGTCACTAAAATGCCACTGTCTCCACATGCAGCTGCTTAAATAAAATATTAATATTTTTTCATGGCGGTGTCATATTCAGATTCAGCGTGAACATTAAAACTGAAGTAAAAGTGTCAATTTTATGTAATGTTGTAGGTATGATAGCACTATGACTATCAATAGATATTTTCCCTGTCTACTCTTGCCGGGGACTGCGTGTATCACATGTGAGAAATAGGCGAGACCCCTTATCTCTATCATGCGACACAGCTGCGAGGCGTGGGACGCACATGTCATGGAGGCCGCGTGTCCGCTCCAACCTGTTAATATGGCACTGGAATGAAAACCAAGACATTCTGCGACCACAACACCACGTGTTCCTGGCCTAACCCTTGGCTAAAATGTATGACTGCTCCTTTAAAAGGCCAATTCATAATGTCTATTGCCTCCTTGCTTTGAACGCCTCCCTCCTGATTCTTCTTGCATACTCATGCATTGATTAAAATTTCACATTTTTAATAGCAATATGTAATAACAGCATATGCGCTTTAGCATATTAATCCACTTATTCTGCTTTATAATGAAAGGCGAAATCAGAACTTTAAACAAATATGTGAGACATGTTGTATTTTTTATGCCTTGTGAGTCACTTACTGCACACTTTGTATATATTTTAATGTAGCCTTTAAGCCCATTCTGAATAAATGCTGCAAGGTGGGCTCTGTGTGGTGTACCTGCTACAGGATGAAAAGCAATACAGCAGAAATTGAAAAGAAGCAATAGCATTAAGGCAGTGGAGGCTGTGGTCTCCATGGCCAAAACAAAATTCGATTGTGAAAATCGAGTAGATGATGATAATATTTGGTAGCAGCATTGTCTGGCACAAGGTAAAAAAAAAAAAAAAGAGCAGTCGCCTCTCTAGATTGCTGTAACCTTGACTCACCCTGTCATTTCTGCATTCATCAGGGAGAGAAAAAAGGAAAGGCAATTGAAAAGAAATGTGATTATTAGATGAGAGGATGTAGAGAGTGAGGAAAAAAAAGGAGAGGAGGCAGAATGGAGCATGAGAGCCATGGGGGGGTGGGGGGGGTGGGGGGCGGGGGTCAGACATGGAAAAACTAATTTTTGTCTTTCAGGGCGTAAGGAAGGGAGCGAGGAGAGCGTACGGAGTGACATGGAGGGCGAAATGATTCACAATTTTGCAGCAACGCTTCAGCAGAGAGAGTCAGACAGTAACACAGTCTGTCTGTCACCACAGGCTGCTGATGGACACACATTATTGGATCCATATACCGCCTCTTTGCTCAGCTGCAGTTCTTCACTGTAGACACGTGGCCTTCAGTTAAGCAGTCAGAGCGATTGCTCAGGGAGAGAGGCAGAGTGAGCTCAATATTAAATGGTGACAAGAAAACTAAGACGCTTGTGTGAGTGTGTTTATTTTTATACGCTCACTGTTATGCATGTTGGACACAGTTTCCTGATGGTTTAATATCAGAACTGTGACACTTGAAAATGAGCCTCTTCAGTGCAAGAATTTTATAGCTAACAAATTCATTTTGAAGCCTAATTGAACAAACAGTGTTATTTTATTTCCTTTTTTTGTGTTTAAGCCCATTTAATACAAACACTCACTCTCTACTCACTTACAAATGACCATAGGATTTTCATTCATGTCCACATGGTTCAGTTCAATTACACACAAAAACAGATGTGTCACAGTGAAGGTTAAAAATATGTCCAAAAATCTTGCAAAACTGCATGCATAGGAAATATGTAAACATGTAAACTACACATGACTTAATGTAAATGTAATGTAATGTAAGTTAATGTAAGGTCCTTTACTAAATAGTGATACTAATATTTTGAATAATTCATTGACAAGTCAATTTTAATAAAATCCACCTGTTTCTTTTAAACAAATTTGCATATATTTGCGTATGTAAATATAAACGCTTATAGCAGAAGAACTGTAAGGCCAAAATACATTTATGAGACCTCATTTGAAAGGTAAACATCTAGTGGCTGAAAATGTCCTTGTTTTGCATGGGACCTGAAACCCAACCTAAACTACATCAGCTCATACATGTTATTTGATTTTTTTTTTTTTTGTCCTCGTCTGCCAAGGAGACTGTGACAACATGTGGTGAGTAGAGGCAACAGCAAGAGAGAGAGAAATGGTTCAAGACTGGGGGAGTACTGGAAAACCTATTTCAGATTCATTTCAGTAATACCAGCACAAGTAATCAAACCATGCGATAGTCAGTGTACCTGAAGCTGGCAAAAATATTTCAGTAAAGCAAGCCAACGTAATCTCATTTCCTTCTCTAATAACCCATCGCAGAATATTCTTATTACGGAAGAAACTATTGCCCCCATCAGAACCTCATGGCTACATGATACAATGTTTTTTTTTGGGGGGGGGGGGGTTTGGAGTTGGATAAAGATCAGATTCTCCATATGCGGCTCAGCAGACAGTTTTGGCAGCCTCAGATCACTTGTGTTAAGAATCTGACTACCTTTTCACCAGGATGACCAGGGTGAGATGATTAATACAATGTAGTGGCTGATACGAAAACGAAAATCTTTGCATCGCAATGACTCATACATGTATATATTAATATCTCCTATCTTTTCTTTTTTTTTTTCTTTTTTATCTATGTCATTCTTTATTGTTGTTGTTGTTAGCTGTTTTGTGTTTTTGTTATTTTGTTGTTATGGGCGATACTGTGAGCTCAATTTGGCAACCTTGGATTAAGAGCTCAAACGGTTAAGTAGGGGAGGGGTGACATTACCGGAGCACTTCATGTGACTGTACTATTTTTTGTCGATTCCTAAAAATGACAATAAAACCATGTTTACCAAAAAAAAAAAGAAAAAGAAAGAACAAAAGGAATGACAGTGAGGAAGTGGAGACAGAAGTATACAAAGACAAAGCACTACCAGAGAAAGTGAGAGCATATGAGGACAAACAAAGTAAAGATGGAGCACCATCCTCTGGCCTCTGCAGGGCTCCAACTCCCTCTGAGAGCACTAGAAAGACAAGGGATCAACCCTGATTCCAGCCAGGCTTTGTCTCTTTACACCGTGAAAATATGGCCTGGAATCCCATTATCGCCGCCTATAGAGATGTGAGGGCTTCATCTCTTATTCCACAGCACATGGGGGTATGGCACCACCTGCACCGTATACTGAAGCCCCAGCCTTAAAAAAAAAAAAAAAAAAAAAAAAAAAAAAATGCTCTCACCCATTCTCAGAGGCTCGAGAGTCTCTTTATTTGAAGGGCAAATAGAACAAGAGCGGGAGAATGGATGTCATTCATTTGGAGCAGCAGCCGGAGCCACAATCTTCTGCAACTTTGGCATACCAATGAAAACCTTAAACTCCATTTTCTCGGGAGTAATGTGCAAGTGTTGAAATGGGATCACACACATGCATGTTCATTCACATGCACTTTATGTCACCCTCACACACACGCACACACACACACACACACACACAGATCACTGGCAGAATTGAGTCGGTGACAAGAGCTAGATTTGATTTTATCCCCTCTCTGCCTTCTCGGCTCTCCTTAGGGCCGTCACACAAACAATCTCCCAGCAGCAAAAGTAGATATGAGATTAGTTTTGCAGGGTGTTGGCAAGTGCCACATGTTTGCTCGGCCCGGCCTGTCTCCCCTGCAACCTGTATCTCTCTCTCTCTCTCTCTTCCTCTCCGTGTGTGTGTGTGTGTGTGTGTGTGTGTGTGTGTGTGTGTGTGTGTGTGTGTGTGTGTGTGTGTGTGTGTGAGGAAAAAAAAAAAAGATCATATGTGAGAATTTATAGATTGTGTGCTCCTGCCCAGATGTACAGGCACACAAGGTTGCATCCTGCACGAGTCAAAGGCAGCCTCTAACATATTCATCATCACATCTCTCCTACACATACACACACACACACAAACACATCGCCTCAATCCCCGATAATCATCTCCCTTTGTAGCCGCCAAGGGCACAAATGTCTGTTCTTGCTTTCACTGCAGGTGCTGATCCATGAAGCAGTCAAGGTGGAGTCAAAACGGACTCAAATGTTTCCTTGGAAGTGGCAAACGCGCGCACAAACGCGTGCACACACACACACACACACACACACACTTTCTCTCTCTGTGCAGGAAGGCGCAGGTTTTACATGAACCGCAGGAGTGATGACAGCAACATACTGTTAGTGTGACTAGAATCTGCAGGCTGAAAAAGAAAAAATAGGTTTGTTAATTGATTGTATGAAAGAGGTAAACAGACTGAAGGAGAGAGAGAGAGAGAGAGAGAGAGAGAGAGAGGCTGATTAATTGAAAGTGAGAGGGCCGAACTGATTAAGAAGAGAGAGGGAGAGGGAGAGAAGAAAGAGAGTTCGTGGCATAAAAGCTTCCTCGAGAGGAACGCTATCAAGCAAGGCTCTGACTCTGATCACTCATGTGTTTGCATCTAAAGTAGGCCCAAAATGCTTGGAGGGCAATGCCGATGTTTCACAGCAGCACTGAGCATTTACATATTTATCCACCGACAATTTTCTGCCCACAAATGCACGTTCCTCTTGCTCTTTTTTTTTTTTTTTTTTTTTTTTACCCTACCACGTTTGCTTTATTTATTGATTGATTCAAGCACAGTAAGCGTATAAAAAAAAAAAATGCATAAAAATGAGCTGAGGCCTGAGTTTTCTCTATCGGAAGTGCATTTGCATTCCAACTAGCCCCCCCCCCCCTACCACCACCCTTTCCATCCCACTGTACCGTGCAAATAACTCCTCCCTATGTCTCAGCAAATCCTGCACACACACACACACACACACACACACAGAAACACTATGAAATGCTCAGAGCTAAAAAAAAAGAAAAAAAAAGAAAGAAAATCCAATATTCACTTAAACACTTTCTAAACACACATACACCTCAACATTCCCAACACATACATCTTTCACACATATTTCTGGGCAGTGTTGGGAGAAGGAGGTGGAAAAGGAGGAGGAGGAGGCTCCATCTGTGCAGGGAAGTTGGGTTCCTGGCAGCCTCTTTGGGCCGCTCAGCCATCCATCCGCTCCCACCCATCCCTTCCCGCTTCAGCCCGACCAATGTGTCCCCCATCTTCTCCCACCCACCCCCTTTCTCTCTCTCTCTCTCTCCCCCAAGACCACAACCGTTTCCATCCATCCTGCCTCCTTTCATGTGAGGAGCGGAAGTGTGCCTGGCGTCCACTGCTGTTGTTTGATACAGTGGCCGCATGATGCCCGACTGCCTGCTTGGCTAACACACACACACACACACACACACACACACGGGCAGCTTGTACTGGCTTCAGTTGCTACCACCTATTGAGCGGGAAGCTCTTTAGTGAGGAGGAAAACACTGGCTGCTTTAAGGGTCTCATGTCAAACATAGACAGACTGGTTAGGATCAGTTCAGAGCCAGTCTATGCTGCTGCATCTACACACTGATGGTAAACACAGTGTTGTCTCCGTTTCTTAAACAGAGATGAAAAAACTAATAAACGTGTATTTCTTTGCGTACTCTGCATTTAACAATCCTCCTTACTTTTTCAGGATTAGAAGTCTATTATCTGAAATATGAAACTTCATCTTAAATTCGAGCCTCTGCTGTGAGACATATGCTAAATGAATTTGTCTGTAATTTAACATACCATCACTGTGGTTGTGTTGTAGTCTATTCACTTCAAAACATTTATATTTTACGCAGTAAACCACTTTGCATCCAGGTTTTTTTTTTTTTACTTTTCAAAATCATCTCACGGTAATAATGTCAACATAAAGTGGATGTGTATTTCATTTAGACACCTTCAAGCACTCAGCTAGGGTTGGGAAATACAATGGTATTGATTAAATATTGACAAAGTTGGTGGCCAAACAGTTCAGGCGGAACTCTAACCTTCGGTGCAGGTCACACCTCTTTCTCTCTCCTCGTGTTTCCTGTCCGTCTCGACAGTGTTGACCGTCAAATAAAGTGGGAAAAAGTAAATTAAATAATATTGAAAAAGTAAAGTCATTTTTAGTGGCATAAATTTGACCTGAAACTAGAGTCTGTGGTGTAAAACTCTCCTGCTGTTTACTTCCAACCATCCGTCCCAACTGTGGAGGCCATAATAAGTAAAAGAAAAAGTATCTATATCTGTCACAACTTCAGTGAGATGCACGTATTTCTTGAAGCAAACACCTTCAGAGTTTCTTTGGACGGCCATTGAAGAGCAGTAACCGGCTGACTGTTATTTATAATTCATGCCACAAGCCTGCCTTAAAGCCTGTCAAGCTATTTCTCTCAGGGACGGACCAGGGTCCATAATCAAAGTAACTAACCTGTGATTTACTGAGCCCCGGGGTAAACATCTGCTGCCTGTCATCTGGGCTGCTTACAAGACACGACTATTTACACGCGTTTAACGGTGGAGGGGCTTTAAAAAAAAGAGGGGATGAGCGTGGGGTGGGGGGTGGGGGGTGCAAGGATTTGTGAGTTCTCAGCAGTTCTTGCTACAACCCTGTCACACACCTTTCTGTGCTGGAGCAGGAGTAAGAGGAAGAGAGAGAGAAGGAGAGATGTGAGTTTCGCCGCCTGGTCCTGATTCATCTTTGGGTTTATTACCCCCCCCCCCAACCCAACCCAACCTAACCCAACCCACCCCTCCCTGTTCCCTCGTTCGCATCATGCCTTTCAATCACCTGACAAGGCAAGGGGAAGAGAGAGAATAGAGGCAGGCTGTCGAGTGCCAGGAGAAGAGAGAGAGAGAGTAGAAACAAACAGAAGAAGGGGGTGTGGGAGTGAAATAAAAGTGTGAGGTTGAGGAGCCAGAAAAATCCAGAAAAAAAAAGGAAATAAAAAAACAAAATGAAACTGCTCCTACAATATGTGTGTGTGTGTGTGTGTTTGTGTGTGTGTGTGACACTATTCAAACACAACAACTGCTAAGGGGCTGATTGAAAATTGTTAAGAGATGGAGGGTCAGAAAAGTGAGAGGGTACTGTAAATTTCATTTTTGCTAAAGGGTAAGTCTTTCTCTCGCCACCTATTTATATTTGATTTACTCCCCTTGTGAGAGGTATTATATAAACGAGACTGCATAGGACTCCTACATCAGAAAGACGGTCTTTGTGAGGACCAGAGATTACACGTGTATTTGGCCAAAGGTAAAGGACAACAATCATGTGTCTGTATCAGAGCTTATTACTCAGCCTTAATAGAACCAATATCACTTTTTTTGTTTCCCAGTACTGCACTGCGCTCCTAGCTGCCCGGTATTATATACTTATTCCTCCCGTCCTGTAAAGTGTTGTTTCTCCATTGTTCTGCATGGCCTTGTTTTCTTCCTACATTTAAGTACCAGCAGGAACCAGTGAGTATTTTTAATACTGCCCGTTTCATACTGTATGAATAAATTACACTGTAAATTGTAGGCTGCATTATAAATTGTCACCCAACACTTATTTGTGATTGAATGTTATCTCTAGCAAAGAGTGCATCATTTTTATCTTCTCTTGCCAACAGTTGCTCCTTTATTCTGCGTCATAACAGAAAACAGAGCTGCAATAACAGTCCAGTGAGTTGTGACATATGCATTGATATTAAATCTGAAATAAGAGTTTTTTTTCCCACCACTTGGAGGCAGCTGTGAACACAATACTGACATATTTCAAACTTAAATTGGCTTAAAGTCCCCCACTTATACTATTGCTTCATGTCTGCTGGACGTGTACGTTGTTGTCTTTCTGGCCACCTGATGAACGTTAGCCCAACGTTCACTCTGCTGTTACCGCTTGTTTTTGGTCTCTACCACCTCCCGAGGGAAGAACCGGGCTCTAATGCTCCACCGGCTCGTTGCCAAGTTTGTCTGCGCGTGCCACAGTCACTATTACGAGCCTTAAACAGCGGCCCGCTGCAATTGCAAAACAATGCAGATGAGAGCGACGAGAGTGAACCAGAGCAGTAAAGCTGAAAGTTGGAAAACCAAAACAGAGAGCCGAAAGATGCTGAAAAGCTATATGAAGAATTTTAATTGTACTTTTTTATTTATTTTTTTTTTACCTCATTATAGTTATGCATTTCAGCAGAATGAAGTGAAACGTGACGTACACAGTTGCCAGTTTGGGCTAATGATGAGCGCAGTGAAAAAAACAAAAAACAAAAACATGACGGTTTTGTGAATCTTATGAAAAATAATCTCTTCTCTTAATATTTTACATTTTTAAATTTTGGTATACAATCCTAATTTTTGGCAGTCAAGTGGTGAGTTAAAAGAAAATATTATAAACGGTGGGGAATGCTTTGTTATCCAACCCCCACCCCCTCCCCGGGCAAATCATTTTTGTACAGTCCCTAACAAAGGACACTCCTTTCATACAGTATTTGCCTTTCTAATCCTATTCTCACACTTCTTTTCATCTTTTTTTTTCTTTCTCCACTTCTCTCTGCTGATGCCTCCCACCCCACCCACCCACCCACCCACCACCACCTCTACTACAGACCCTGCGTTCCCTTCATACTCCCCCCTGTGTCCCCTCACTCACTGAGCTAATAGTGACAGATAGAATGAAGGAGGGCTGCCATGAGGTAATCGATAATAGGCAACTCCTGCAATATTACCATCACTACCGCCAAGCCCCTGGCTGATGGAGCACAGCACAGCCAACAGGAGGAGGAGTGGTGGCTGTGAGGAGAGGAGGGGGTGGGTGGGTGTGGGTTTGGGGGGCAATTTTTGATGAAGTTCCTTTCAAAGCTCAGCACTAAGTTGAAAGCTTTTGATAGTCTCTCTCTCTCTTCATTGATTCTCTCTTGATTTCTGGCCTCTCTCTACCCCCCCCCCTTCCCCTTTATCTTTCCGTTTAACTCTCTTGCACTTTTCAATTGTATTCCCCACCAAGCTCTGTCTTTATTTATGTCCCTGTCTTCCCCCTCGCTCTTAATCTTTTCAACCATTCGAAGGTGTAATCAATCTCAGTGTCTACCATTGATGTGTACAACAAACACCTATCAGTTTGTGGGCAGATGAGTAATGCAACACATTTAGATGAAGTGTGTAGTCTAATAACGCAACCAAAGCCCCAGCAGCATGACATAATCCACACCGCCATGGGCAAAGTGACTCGCACATTTAGATAGATTAAAGCTAATCAATTAGTACACACAATCTTCAAAATATAAATTAAATTAATCCCAATAAAATGAGCTCAAATCATTAGCTTTCTCCCCTCCAGGCAAAATCCAATAATTATAATTGTCAATTTGCAAATTCAGAGGCCCAAGAAGTATTTAAATGTTGGAAAAAATGTGGGAAAACACTTGACGGAGAGAGCTAATTAATTAAACTGTTTCAACAACTTGTTTGCCACAGTATAGTTGAGAGGGTTGTTTGTATGAGGTGCTTGAATCCGAGCTTAGACCAGCCGGTGGATGCGTGAGGGGTGAACCTCCACATGCGACCTTTCCTCCCAACAATTTTCTTCATACGGCACAAAATGGGTTTTTCACAACTGCATTTCAAATGGAATGCACTGTGTTTTTTTTTGTTTTGTTTTGTTTTTCTTTTTACTCCAGGAAGTGTAAACTGAACACAGGTCTTAGGGAGGAGGGTCAGAGTGGCTGGTTGGACAAAGTGCTGACTCCTGGACCCTGCTACTAAAACACTGTGAATAAGGTCTGATAAAAAATTTTTTAAAAATGGTAGCTTTGGTTAAATATTGAAAAGTCAACACATCTCATCTCAGCTGTGTTAACTTTTCCAACATTTGACCTTAAACTTGCTATAAATGTTTTTTTTTTCTTTATTTATTTATTTTTGTCTGGTTGCCTGTTGCAGTGGTTAGAACTGTCGCCTCACAGTGAGAAGGTTCTGGGTTTGAACCCCCGGGGGGGCAGTCCAAAGACATGCACATTAGGTTGACTGGCAATACTAAAGCACCCATAGGCGTGAATGTGAGCGTGAATGGTTCTTTGTCTCTATATGTCAGCGCTGTGATAGACTGATACCCCGCCTTCGCCCAATGTCTGCTGGGATTGGCTCCAGCCACCCCGCGACCCTATAAGGATAAGCGGTATAGCTAATGGGTGGATGGATATTTGCCTATTTACACATCCAGCAGCTATCAAGCAATAATATCAGTCATTTGGAGACATCATTTTGGCCATCAAAGCCCAACATTCACTCTACTTTTACCTCCGTTTTTGGTCCCTACCAACCCCGACAGAAAAATCAGGCTCTAATACTCTACTAGCTAGTGGCAAATTTCCTCTGCGTGCCGTTTCGTGCTGCACAGGTAGCTCACTGTCAGTTTTACCAGCCGGAAAAACCAGCTGCCTGCTGCAGCAAAGCTGATGAGAGTGAAGCAAAACAGGAAAGCTGCAAGTCGGAAATCCAAAACAGTGAGCCGCAAGACGCTAAAGTGATATACGAAGAATTTTAGAGGGTGTTTCGTCAGAATGATCAAATGACTTTCCATTTGATGATTCTCAATACGTTCATCACCCCTTCCACATCAAAGATAAGATAGTTATTTATTAGTCCAACAGTGGGGAAATTCATACTGCTGTATAAAATAAAATGCACATATTTGTGCATAATATATAAAATAAAATAGCAGCAAAAACTCATAATAATAAGATAAAGCTGTTTTTTTCTGTGTTCTTGCTCTCATCCTCCTCCCTCTGTCAATCAACCTCATCCTTCTTCTCTTGGCCCATCCATGATGCATGCTGGGACCCACAACATGCTCCTTTATCAACACAGAGCCAGGTGCACTCTGGGATCTTCCTGCTTGCCCTTTATCAGCGCTGGCTACAGAGATGTATGCTCGGTTTTGTGTGTCGCTGCTTGTGTGCATTTGCTGGACACGGGGGTAGATCATATTTTTTGGGTGCTCGACTGAGCGAGAGCAGATTATGTGTCTGTGCATGCGGATGTGCCTGCATCAACGTGAATATGTGTGTACGTGTGTGTATTTGCGTCCTGGCAAGTGTGTATGTGAGCAGAAGGATCAGATCCCAAGCCTCTCCCGGGGGACTCAGGGGGCCTGTCACTTCAAAGGGCCGCTGGGGCCCGCTATGCCAGCCCTGCCCGCCAAGGGGGAAATCCTGTTTATGTGGCGGGGGCCTCGCTTGGCAGGACCAGCGGCTAACACCACAGCCTGGCGCTTGCACATGCTGCCACCACCCATGCAGGTTTAAATCCTGAACCACGCTGCGATGCCACAATCCAGCCTCTTCCCTCTTCACGGGCAAATATATCTGAATTAGAGAGGATAATATTTCAGGAGGGACTCTGCGCTTTGATTCGAGACCCGAACCTCGTAAACAAAAGGAACAAACGAGAGAGAGGGTTTCTTTTTCCATGTTTGAACAATGAAAAACAGCAGATATAAGCGTCAGTTTTTGTGTCCGATCCAATGATACAGTGACTGCTAGGTATGATATTTTACATGGTGGCCTCTCGCTGTTTCACGCTGTGCTTGCAAAATGAGAAGCCCACTTTAACACCCTCAGTGTAATCAACAAAAGAGAAAGAAAGGGGGTGGGGGGGGGAGAAAAAAAGCCCAGAGCCTTCAAAGTGGCTGACTGGGGAGACAGAAAAGGAAACAGCTTTGCCTTTAAAACGCTTTGAAACACTTTTATCTCATCAAGCTCGGCTGATCACAAGAAAATTGATCTGTAGTAGGGGAGAGGTTCTTCAATGCACTTTGTACTCCTCAGTGATTTGCCTGACAGGTTCCTGCTGAGGAACTTAGTTTGAAGCGGCCGGGAAATGATGTTAATGTGACGTTAGTGTGTCAGACTGTTTTGACTTTTCTTTCTTTTGTTCTTGTTTTTTTTTTTTTTTTTTTTAAATAAAGCTTGAATAGCTTTTGGGACTTTAGCTTCAGGACCCTCTCTTGTCAAATATCACTCTGCTATAATAAAACAAATGTTATATCTACAGCCACTTTTATTGGATTTTTCTTCAAAAATAAATACAAAATGTGACATGAGCCGTCGAACGTGAGTCTCCTCCATTAGGCGAGCGTGAGTGTCTTTTTGATTCTGGTCACTGACAGACATCGCTTTCGGCACCTCAGCTAAAATTAGCATGAGTGGAATTATAGTAATATTTAGTAGCATAAAAAAGATGCAATGAAGCCCCCCCCCACCCCCCATGGTGAATATTAATAGTATGACCCTCTAATGTCATGTAAGGGCTTGGAGCTGGAGGTGTAGTGGGTGGGTGGGTAGAGGGGGGGCAGCGTATGACTGGGACGTACAATCAGCTGTAAGCCGAAATAAAATAAGAAGGAAATTTTCTCTTCCGCCACTTTAGGCGAAAGTGATGCAGCGGCTCAGTCACTCAGGCAGATAGTCAGTCATTGAGAAGAGACAGTGAACCCACTAAGTTAATATACCTTTGAATATCAGATGGCTTCTGGATTATTACTATTATTTTACTGCCAGGGGGGTCAACTGGGAATTATTCTAAATCCTGTCCTCTGATTTTCTACCTGTCCCCTCACCATCATAAATATGCAAAGCACACAAGGACACACTCAAGGCAAAAGCCATAAAATGAAGGCTTTTCTATTTCCTTGTCCTCCGCTGCCCGATCCTCCTCTGTCCTGCACTGCCCTTCCCTCTGTCCCGCCCCGTCCTGCGCCTCAGCTCCTGCATTATCCGTGGGACACTGACATCAGCCTTACGGGTCTTACGTTTTTGGCAGGGTTTTGTTAAACTGGGCCACTTGGAGGCCAACAGGATTTCAGGCCCGGGTTTGATTTGCATTGCGTCTCTGCCAGGACACCTCTGAATATTTAGGTAGAAGAAGACCTTCGCTGTCCGACCGTTGGGATGACGAATTTGAGTTTCCTTCCCTAAATCGACGGCTTTATTAACGGCTCCAATTCGGTGCGGACAGGAAGTGTCTGTAGCCAAGGACAGTCTGATGTTTGTCATGATTCAGATTTGCCAAAATGCAAACAAACATGTTATAGGCTAAAGACACAGAGGTATAAGTGGTTTTTATTTTTTTTATTTAAACCTTCATCTCGTTTTATTCTGTTTTTACTTTGTTGGGCAGCTCAGGATGAAACTTGACTGGTGTTATTCTTATTAAATGATGCAGGATTTGAAGAACTGCACTTCGCACAACTAAATAGGAGATGGAAAACCAGTGACCTGAGGTTACACCCCTGCACCACCAGCTCCATTATCAGCAAATCCAAATAAAGCCACTTGTTGGCCGTGATGGGGAGAGCATCCCTTCCGGTTTGCATCAAATCTCAAACATACCTGCCAACACTGGAAATAAGGGATATTTTTCAGTGCAGGGTTGGGGCGTGTACATTTTTTGTCAGGGGGGAGGTTTCAAGTAAATAAATTAATGATAGAACTAAATAGTATGACACATAAAAAAATTCATTCAAACAGTTAAATCTAAATTTCATGTATTTCAATTAATACAATCATTAGATAAAACTAGTTATCAAGTTTAGTTAAATTTGTTAATCTAACGCCAATTAATTCAGATTCAAACGCACACCACATGAATCATGTCGTGGGTTGCCAGGTTGTGGTAACAGATGGTAAGTGTATAGTATAGTAGTACAGTAGAGCGTAGAATAAAGTGCATTCTTGAACCCCCCCCCCCCAAAACCAAAAGGAACCAAAGCTGGCAGGAGGTATGGATGGGCTCAGTGCAAAGAGATATGAAGCCCTAACAGAGCTGAATGGGCTCCAGCTGATCCTTCTAAGCATGCATATTTAGTGTACAGCTTTTTTTCCTTTTTTCAAATAGAGCTTACAAGTGGAATAGACAATAAAGTGCTTTAAAAGTCTCCCTTTGTGGTAATGTCCTGAGTCGACCTCTCCTCTTCACTATACTCTTTTTTTTTCTCTCTTTAATCCACTGTCTCTCATTCCCTTCCTTTGCTCTTCAAATTTCACATGTGCGTCTATCATGAGCTCAGATCCTCTGCTTCCCCCCTCTCTCTACTCATCTCCTCTTCCCTTCACTGATTTGGATGGAGGGATAAATAGAGGAAGAGAGGACAGGGAGGGAGAGTCGGCCTGAGGTGTAAGGAAAAAAAAAGAAAAAAAAAAGAAAAAACACAGCAGTAAGTGGCCTTTGTACGCATTTCCTCTCCGTTTAAATCACATCAAAATTGCCGCCTGTGACAGCGACTGATGTTTTGGACAGTAATTGTGACACAGATTTTAACTGCATGACTAGGCAAAATTGTCCAAGAGTTGTCTGGGGCCAGAAGCCTTAACGTAAAATACGACACTTTATAGCTCCGCTGCTGCTGATGGCGCCTGTTAAACAGCGGGAGAGAAAATGACACAGGCTAAAGGAAAAGGAAGTGGAAAGAAAGGAGCGAATGGAGAGATGACAGAAGCCTGCTTGAGAGAGGACGGCAAAAGGGAACCTCTGAGTTATATGAGGGATTAGACGGGGGAGGGAAAATAAGACAGGGGAGAGAAAAAAAAAGGGAGTGACAGAAAAAGTAAGACCAATAAAATGAATAAAAAGTAACTGACAAATATAATAAAACAAGGTATAGTTTTCTGCAGCTATCAATATCAAAGACAGCGCCTCTAGCAAAATAGTCTCTGTTATTTACACTCACATATACCAAGCACCTAAAACGAGAGCGTTTATTTCACAAAGCCTGCAGGTTTATTCTCATACCAAACTATCTCAGGTGCTATAAGAGAATTTGTTTTTCATCGTAACCCTTTTTTTTTTTTTTTTTCCCAAACCTCACTCCCACTGATTTCAGGCAAAGCCTAATAGCAGCCTGTTGCCTTCGAGAGCGGTGACTTGGTGCGCCCTGGGCTTTGGAAATACCCCCTACATATTCCACCTACACTTTCCCATGGGGGACCCCTCGTGTGTTTTCCTTTAATACAATGAAGCATGTTGCATGTGGCTGTATGTTTACGTGCGTGCAACTTGAAAGGAACAATGAGTCGTGGTCTGTGTGCACTGCGGAGGGAGAGCTTGTAGGTGTGTATACTGAGAGGCGGTTGTTTGTGTTGGGGGGGGGGGTCTATCTTTCTGCAAGTGCTTCCATTTCGTCCGCAGCATGTCTAAAGCTTGCAAGTAGGTCGATCTGTGTGTACCACGCCGTATGGCTGTGTGCCAGGTCGCTGTCAATCTACGTAACCTGATACACATGTATGTATGTATATGTGTGTGTGTGTGTGTGTGTGTGAGTTGTGAGACTTAAAGACCAGCTAATCACTCACAAGGGTCTGCCTGGCACGAGCCCAGCAAACACCAGGTCTATCAGCTAACTCAAAGGGCTCTTCACAGCTGGGGTGTCTACTTTAAATTAGCCTCTATCCCCCCCCCCATTTTTTTTTTGTTGTTTTTTTTTGTTGTTTATGATGCAACCATTAAAAGCTTTTGACTCACATATCAGTAATATCACACAGACCACAGCTTTCTGCAGCACTTTGCAGTAACATTTTGCAGCATATAGCTGCTTTCAAGCGAGTCCTGACATCAATTTTGCAAGTAACAGCAATGAAAAAATAATAACCAGTCTTGCAAGAAGGTCCAAGACCCAAACACACAATGCAACTCAAAACTGATGCATTGTTGTATTGTTCCACAGTCAGTGGATTTACACAGACTAATGACTCTGGATCTACCGATTTAACGCACAGATTTATTTGTAGAACCTGTGGAATAAAAAGCTTGTAGAAGATGCTACAAAGCCTGTAGAAATGGATATAAACACAATGGAATCAACAAAAGGAGTCATTTTCATTTCATTTTTTTTTTTTCAGGCAGTGATGGAGTTTGGTCGTGGTTAACACAGAAAACATTTCAAACTACAGAATTCTTTCTTTATTTCTAAAATTTCAAACATGGACTTAAGATAAGTCCCGGTGCTCTGGTGAATCTTCCGCCTCATCTTTATCTAACGTAGCCATCATAAGGACACTGCCATGTTCAAACCGAACTGTTCAAAAACACGGCAACACAACGTGACTGACAGCGTAGGAGTTGGCTGTGACTGGTTGTTCTCCTTTGACAATCACATTTTCAAAATAAAAGAGAATGTATTCCGCTGACTAAAAGCTCTGCTTCAAAGTAGCGGGTACTTCATAGAAATGTAGTGGAGTCAAAATTACAATATTTGTCTTTGAAGTCTAGTGGAGTAAAAGTCAAAGGTTTCCAGAAAAATTCCAAGTAAAGTACAGATACTCAAAAAATACACTTAAGTACGGTACTCAAGTAAATGTCAAAGTGCTGAACAGAAATCAAGCAACTGAAGCAATTGAAAACAACCACATCATAAAAAACAGGTAAGTTACATTACAAATTGTCTGTATAGCGGGAAAATTCATTCATTCAACATTGAGAAAAGCTTTTTCCGATAAAAGAATGTTTCAAAAAAGAGTTTTAAACGACACTAATGATGCTGCCTGTCTGATCTCTATAGGCAGGACTGTTCCTCAGCTCGGGGGCTCTAACAGAAAAGGCCCGGTCGACCAGCAGAGCTCCAACCACCGACCCAAGTGAGCACCCTGTTGCGTGTCGGGTTATAGCTACCAAATTATACATGTTGTGTAACCAAAAACGGGCAGGGAGAAAGAAGAAAACTCTGCTGTTGCATCCCAACATCCCCATCTTTCCTGCATACTATATGAGGCATCCACACACACTCTAGCACTTACAGTATGCATATGCTATCAGACAGTGATTCTTTGACTGCTTCATCCCGGAGCTACTGTTGCAGTTTTTGGCACCACTGGGTGGTCCCTTCCCACTTTTCCTCTTTACAACATCTAGGACTATTCAATAAAGAAGCTCTGTGGAGCTCAGAGGAGCCAGTACAGAAAAATGGAGAGAGCATTCAGTTCTGCCTGAGTTATCCAAGGGTTTGTGCGCTTTCCCGGATAAGAACAGAGAAGAAATCTATGGCTTATTTAAAGGCTGCTGCATCATGCTCAAATCCGTCTTTCACCAAACGGGGACCTAAATTTTGCATGCCCATGAGGGAACAGCTTCTGCGTGTCACAGTCGAGCATGGTACGTTGTTGTGTGCGACACTGCGTGTTGGGATGTCTTGTTGAGTTGTGAGGCCTATATGCTCGTACCAGAGCGGGGACAGTGGCCGTCTGAAGAGTAGCGGGGGTCGGGTGGGAGAGTGTGTCCTCATGCAAAGGTCACAGCTTTCCAGCGAGAGCAGTCATTACTCCGTTTGTAGACAATAAAGTGCGAGTTTAAGTTTTTCTGAGCGCACACATGGTAACAATGTCTAACGACAGATTTCTGTGGTTTTAATGGAATTAAGGAATAATGTTCTCTTGTGGTGAGGAAGCGATTACAGATGCAGTGGGAACGAGGCACAAAAGAAGCCAACTGGCCTCTTTTATTGTGAAAATCTGGCAAGCAGGAGGAAATTTTAGGCATAATTTGGGCACAGTGGCTTCTGGAGATGGTACATCAGAGAGTTAGAGCAAGGAGGAGGAGGAGGAGTGGGCGGAGGAGGGGTAAAATATTGCAGATCAGCTCTTTACCATTAAAAGAGAAGCAAAAGCAGCTCCCCTTCCTCACAGTTTACATTAAGTGGCCTGTGCGCGAGAAAAAAAAACAGTGATGTATACCAGTGGACCTTGCATTTAATTAAGCAGTTCCCCTCAGCCTCCTCTTTTTTTTTTTTTTTTTTATCCAGGAGCCAGCATAATCATTTCATATACACCGTGATATCATCTGCTTAATGTGCTATTTTACCATACAGTTAAACCTGGGCGATAAATCTGACTGTGCTCTCCATTAATAGATGCAGGGCCTCGCTGAATAATGTGTGCATTAGATTAGCAGCACTACAGAAGTGAACCACCGCGGAGAGAGAAATACTTCACGTTAATCTCTCTCTGTGATTCCCAGAGGACGAGAACTTAGTGCCCCTTCCCATGGCTGTAGGTGGAGGGCGGAGGAGGCGTGTGTGCATGTTTGTGTGTGTGTGTGCGCGTAAATGGGACAGAGCAAAAGATTAAAAGACGGAGGGGAAAGCAAGTGTATTCCAAGGCGCGTCCACTCGCAAGCGTCTTGATAATTCATTTCGGTCACACAATGCAGCCACATGCTCACCGGCAAACCTTAACGAAACTGCTTTCACACACACACACACACACACACACACACACACACACACACACACACACACACACACACACACACACTCTCCAGCTGGACATTCAGACGAGCAGCGCGATTCACATTCACTCCGAGCACAATGCCGTAGGTTAGAATCCGGCTTTTTCAAAAGGCGTCAACACATTCGGCGGCAAATCTACACACTTAAGATTGGCCCTCGAGGCCCCTACATTTCTGACATTACAGTCTCTCCTCATTTCTCTCTTAACATACTCCTGTTCCCTGGTTTCCAGTGGGTGAGGAGCGATTTGAGGTGACCTCGTTACGGAGAATGACAATACGACAAAAGAACGGGGTTATGAAATCGAGAAATTCTATTTCCACCCTCCTGGCCATTCATCTCCCTGAAATAGTAGGAAGAGGATTCATTATTTGGTACCCTCTCTCCACTATCTTATGAATTTGCATACTCTGCGTATATGGGGAGCGTGTGTGTGTGGGTACGTGTGTGTATCTTTGTGGCTTAGTTGTACCGGTGAGGACAAGGATTAAGATTGTAGCTGGGTTTTATAGTAGGGTTAGGTTCAGGTTAAGGTAAATCTCCAAGAAATGTATGTAATTTAAAACAATGTCTTTGGAAGAATAGGCTTTCGCGTGGAGGACTGGAGAATGTGAGCGTGTGGAAATAAGAAAAAGACAGCAACATAAAGAGAGAGTAAGAACAAGTGGGTGTCAGAAAATGCATCTGCTTGTGTTAATGATCAAGAGTGCGATTGTAAGTGTGTGTGTGTGTGTGTGTGTGTGTGTGTGTGTGTGTGTGTGTGTGCGTTCAAGTGAAAGCCCCTGTGCCCCGTGAGCCGTCGCCATGCGCAATTACTGACCCATTAATGCTTCACCTCCTCATAAGCCACCGTCATGATCAGGGCGGTTTCCGGTTTGCGGTAAAGGGCGAGCCGACGTTCAGCCCTCCGCTCAGACGCTCGAAGCTGAGTCAACTACTGTGAGGCATTAAAAGTGAGTGTTAACACAGAGGCCCAGAGGGCGGCGCGAGTCAAGTCATCAACACAGAGAGAAAGAGAGAGAGAGAGAGAGATTAACATTGTAAGAGACAAAATGTGCAAGTTTATTATTTAAATGTTAAATGTGAAAGTTAACTATTCATGAACAGCCAGTGTGATACAGCGCAAGTCTGTAGCACAAGTGGATATAATGATAATGAATGATATACACTATACTGCATATGCTGTATGATACATGTGCGTTGGTGTTAACTACAGAGAAAAAACAAATAGCTACGATTTATAGCTTAAGCTGCATAAAAGTTTACATCAAATGCATTGTTCCCCTCTTTCATTATGAAACTCATTATCAACTTTTGGCCAACACGAATAAAATTGATTTCGAGATGCATTTTGAGGATGCAATGAAGCAGCTATAAAAGAAACATTAAAGAAGCACTAAAAAATAAAACAAGGAGCAATGAGACAAATGGCCACTCCAGCAATTTCGAGCTGCAGTTCCACAAAGCTCGGAGGTTTGCAATAGACGCACAGTCAGAATCAATGTGGCAGAGGCTGAGATATGCAGATTTTTAGTTCGTCTAGTATGTGACAAACTCCAAGAACGCTGGTTCTTACATTTCCCATAATGCAACTCAATTGCATTATGATAGACTTCCCGGGCATTAAACTACTGCCTTTCATCTCCATGCCGCAGATTGTACAGTAACGCAGGCTCTCTATGGAAAAAAATGTAGTCTCCAGGCCCATACCAACATACCCCTGATGACATCATCAGCCGGAGTAGCACTCTCAACCTTGCGTGTAACAGGTATCACTTCCTATTGATGTTAATGCATTTGCAGCGTCCAACAAACCTGCAAAAAAGTACTGTATTTAAGCATTAATCGTAGTATTTCATGAACGTTTGATGATTACCAAGGCAACACTGTTTACTGTCATATTTTTTGACCACAATAATCGTAGCATTAAAATTTGTTGCCGTCTCATCTTTACTCCCGTAAACTGAACTGAATATGTAAAACTGGTGAAGTGGTCCTTTAATGAACCATTTAAAAACACATGTAACGTACGAACATGTAATAGTAACATGACACGCAGATGGTAAAAAAAGAAGTAAAAGATCATTGCGGTTAACAAAAAATGCTTCATCTGTAATTATGGTCCAATTAAAATGTATAATTACATCTGCTGAGAAAACTGACTCATGTTTATTACATACCCTCCTGATGCCGAAATGTTGAAATATTCAGTATTTACTTTTATCTGATGTATCAAAGCAATAATATGATGCCCCTGTCTCGTTGCACACAAAATAGCAACAGCTGATGACACAGTGTGTCAGCAGGAAATGGAAAACGAGTCACCCCGCCTCCCCTCCGCTTTGTGTCTCCTCACTTGGGTTTCACTTGCACTCAGAATCATGTGTCACTCCAAAAGCAGGGGGAGGGGGGGGTGGGGGGTAAAGGAGGAGGTGGGATGGAGTGCAGCGAGATAGTGAATGTTACCGCTTCTGCACACGCACACACACACACACGCACTCGTAGTTTGTGTGCGACTGTGTATTGAGATGCTGACTGTGTATGATCCAACAAAACATCTCCCTCCCCTGCTGGAGCCTGTGAATGCGAAGACGTACTTCGACATCGCCCAAGGATTTGTTAATTAGCTTGCCAACATCTGTCCTCTCAAAGCAAGATGGGATTAGAATACACAAATATAACGCCCATCATCTGATCACCACCTTTCTGCAACAGCACCCGTGACAGCAGATGCCGAGCAAACCCCACCCCCACCTACATAGCTCAGAGGTTAAGAAACAAACCAAAAAAAAAAAAGATGTATAATTTTTTGATGCGATGCGTTTTTAATTGATGTTAGCATGTTGCTGAATAATGCATGCCCTTCTTCAGCAGAGGACTGTGCGGCAATAATTTGTGTGTAGGTGCGGGTGAAAGGGGATTGTGTCTACTTTGATGTAAAAACCCATATCCAGCTTGTAATGTCCTCAGAGGGCCAAAGGGAATTGATGAAATGATAACTTCTGCTCTTATGGAATGATTATAGCTGTGATTAAGTTGCATGGGACGGACCCTACAGGAGATGAAGAGGAGGGCAAAATGGCGGGGAGTTCTCTCTATTCATTTCTCTGCTCTGCTGGAAGCTTTGGGTGCACGGGGCTGGATGTGGTCTCCCCAGACGTTGACAAATGAAGTAATTACATTTATGTGAGTGTGTAGGACGGTTTCATCAACCAACACTCGCTACCAAGAGCTCCTGATTTAATTGGGGAGCTGGTGACACATGCATCTTCCTGCGATAATAGATCATTTTTTATCAAAATGAAATCACCTCCCCAACATTATGTACAGAATTCAATGCAGCCCTGAGTTGACGATTCTGCAATTCAAAACTCTATCTGTAACAATTATTCTTAATTTGAAAGTAACAAGAAACATGTTGTTGTTTGTTAATTAGTGCGTACGACGTGATACAAAGACTGTAGAAACAGCTCATCTTTGATATTTCAGTTGTTAATACAATATGCAATGAAGCATTTAGGAGATGAGCTGGAGTGCAAATGTTTCAAAGGATCAATTCACACAATTTATGGATAAAATAACTCATTTTCTCACTAGTCCCCCGATGCAGCACTTTCTCCTTTTGGACAGATATATGATGCTACCCAGATTATGTTTTTATCAACATAATGAAGAAAACTTTTTAATGAACGTACCTGCAAAACCGTCACTGACAATACGTTTAGTTTTCTTTTACAGTATCTGCTGGAAACTGAGGCATGAGTCGCATTTTCATGGTTATACTGAGGAAACTGAAAGCAACTCGGAGGTTAAAGTCAGTGGTGCAGGAAGTATCCAGATCCTTTACACTGTAAAAATACTCCATTGCAAGTAAAGCTCCAGCAATGAAAAAGTTACGTACAGTGTGATGAGGAAAACGCAAGCATCAAAAGTCAAATGACTGTATGTATTAATACGTAAGCACCATTTTGCTGTCTCAGCTGGATGCTGTGGAATTAATTTTGAAGTATTTTATATAGGGCTGCAACTGATGGTTATTTTCCTTACGGACTGATCTGCTGATTATTTTCTACAGTTAATCAATTGTTTGGTTTGTAAGACTTCAAACCAAAAGTGACATGTTCTAATGGCTTGTTTTGTCAACTACAATGAAAAAGTAGCAGCTCAACTTCGACAAGATGGTGCTACCTGAGTGAAAAGTACATTATTACCATCTGAAATGTTGAGTATGAGGAGAATGAGTAGAATTATTACGTAGTATAAAATGAAATACTCATTTAAAGTACTTCAAAATTTACTTAGTAAATGGTTCAGGCTAAGGTCTTGATCTAGCCATGCAGATAGTTTTGAGTTAATTTGCACATGAATTAAACACACAACAAGTGGAGGCAAATAAAATTTTGTTTGTGCTAAAAGCATAAAAAGAAAAGTCAACAGCAACATCTTTCAAAAACAGTGTCCCTGGTACTCAAGATTCTCAGAAAAACATGCCGTCAAGTAATGAAAACCATTCAAAGAGAAATCTGAACTTGGGCAGATAATGGCTTGATAATAGATAGAAATATAATTTATTTATAATTTGGGTGACGTGACCCTTTAAACTTTCTCTTTCTGCACAGAACAAGCACCGGGTCGAGCAGCGGCGAGTTATCGCATATCTTTCCGCTGACGGACTCACTCAGTCCATTTTGAGAGAGATGGTGCTGAAACTACATAGACTGTATCTTTTTCAGACAATAATGACAGATGATGTTCTGTTTTTACGCCTGAGGTGGGATAGTGTTTTCTTCAAAAGCAATACACATGTTCAATATCAGATCAAATTATCAGAGTGAAAATGTGTCATTTTCACAAATGGCACCAAGCTCCTTTAACCAGCCACTTACACCATTTGAATACATTCCAAGATGATATCATGCATGGACAGAAAAGCATGACATCAAAAGAAACTGTGTTCTGCTTTTTATCTGAAAACACTACTATCGCAGGCGTTGTGTAAATGCAGGTCTCCACATGAAATACTAGGTTTGCAGGGAATAATGTAACTTGTGTTGTATAGCACTAAGGATAATATCCACCAGTTTAATTCATAACAGAGTGCATTTGCATGAATTTCACTGATTGTGTCACATTCGCATCACATATATTGTTGCCTATAGGGTCCCTGCTGTGGAGTCGTAATGAGCTCTTCAACCCTGAAGAGGCAGGCACAGCTCACATGTTCAGCTGTCACAGTGACAATGGAAGGGTTTATCACTGCCAGAGGCTTGAGGGGGGAGAGCGTGTGAGTTGGGGGGGGGGGGGGGGGGGGGGGGGGGGGGGGGGCAGGGCGCAGGGGAGATTGGGATGAGAGGAAATACTGTATACAAAGAAAGACTGAGATAGGAAGAGCGCATAAGAGAAATAACAATACATCCTCCAGCCTGCCACGCATGCATAACCGAAGCATGTTTCATCTTGTTGAGGAGTATCAGCTGGAATTACATTGCTGCAGCTCGCTGAGCACTTTCAGGTGACATTTCCTACTGTGTCCCTTGCAGCAGTGCTAACCTTCTGTCCCACCCCTCTGCTTCTCGCTTGCATCTCCGCCTCTATTCCTGCACGTTGCTCTTCTCTCCCTCAGACTGTGTCAGAAGGGTAAAGAGAAAAAGAGGAGACATGGATCATCTTCACCCCCAAGAGCCCCAGAGGTGATGACTGACAAAAGGCTCAAACATGCACAAATCAACACACAAACCTCACAACAGCTCTACAGGGTCAGGCATGTTGATTGAAGTCAAAGCAAAGTATTTATCTGTATTTCTGGCAAAAATATGACTGTTTGCAACCAGTTTGGTCCCTCTCTGTAAAAGTGTCTGGCATACTAAAAGGATGTGCTGGTACTTAGTGAAAGTAAAGCAATTTATGCTACAGTGTTCCTTCAAAAACATATTGTTGTAGGCTACGTTTAGCTGATGAGCTAATGCTTATCATTACATACAATGGTAATTTTGTTGAATCCACTTGTGAATAAATTTCTAGTAAATAAACAACAAAACTAAGCATCCACCAGCCAAGCTGGCTGCTTTGTGAGGCTGTAGATACAGCAAGACTTTGAGCGAAATGCTAATGACTATACTAATATGCTGATGTTTAGCAGCTATATGTTTACCATATTCACCGTCTTAGTTTAGTGTGTTAGCTTGCTAACATTTGCTAATTAGCACTACATGCAAAATAAAGTGGAGGCTTAAATGTATTCATTCAATACAAATACATTTTTTGACCTGACAGGAGAGTTGGATGAAAAGTCAAGGGATTGCAAAGTTATGAGGATTCATTATCTGAGCAGCCTGTCTGTACAAAATTTTATGCCAATCCATCCAATAGTTGTTGAGATATTTCAGTCTGGACCAAAGTGGTGGACTCACTGATCGACTGGTGGGCTGACCCTTCCATCTGGCTGAAAATCAGCAGTGGTGAGTCTAGTCAAACTCCACAGGCTGCCAGGAGCAGGGGAACAAGCACTGAGCTACTGTCTGATACTGGTACACAAACAACTCTAGCAAGCCCCAAGGGATGTCCTCTGTACTCATTCTTCTTCTGCACTCATTCTTTGACATACAGACAGTAGTTTGAAATGTATGGGGAGTGTCAAGGGGAGCAAATATGTACAGGAGGTGGTATTACCAGCAGAGTCAACTTAGGTGAACTTCATACCCAGACTGCTGAAAGGAACCTAAACGTGGTCACACAAAACTCGAGTGAGATTGTCAGACCGTTTACAGTTGTAATGCTTCCATCTTTATCACTGCCAGTTAGTTTGGTTTCATATAAAAGCCGAACAGTGGGAGAGGGCAAGAGCTCAAAGTTGAGGCAGTGGCAGTTTCCCGGAAGCAGTACACATCAGTGCAGACAAGATACATACCAGCAGCACTAGTGGTGGTTGGTTATTAGCGGGGCGCCAGACACTGATGGTGTCTGCTTACACAAACACGCTGTTGTTCCTACTGGCCTGGTATCCAGCAAGCAGCCAATACACTCACACTGCCATGAACTGAGAATCTTAACTCCAACTCCACACAGTAGATCTGTTGCATTTATTCACATCCAATACAGTTTGAATTAAGAAAAGTAAACACACTCCATCCATCAAATTGAGATAACCTTGTAGCGGGACTGTGTTAAAGCTCTGAGAGAAGCTAAAACTGTAACAGCTTAATTTCATCTGAGCGTCTCTTTCCAGGCATCAGCATCCCTCGATGTTCTCTGCCACTGCAGTTTGCTTTTCTGCTGCTGTAGTGCGAGATCAGGCTTATCCAGTTCAAAGATTTTTAATCTTAACTTCTCCTTAATCATCCTGATTGCAAAAGAAACTTCCACAAGCGACCAAGTTTTTATGCCACACTAAACTTACTGTTGATTTTAGCCTGCTCTTCCATTATCTCATAAACTTCTCCACTTATGTTGCATCAATATTTGTTGGATCAGATAACGTTGTGAGTAGAAATGACTAACATCAAGCAAATTAGTACAACATATTTATCAAAAAATCAAGTAAGTCAACCACTTGAAAAAAGGTAGTCTGTAATTTAAAAAAATTGATCAATTGAGTCATCTGAAGCAACTGAACACTACATGTCATGATTGTGTAGGTTTGCAATTAGTCAATTGTTTAAATATTTTGTTAAAAGTAAACAGTTTAAAATAGGGTGACCATATTTTGAAGCCCCCAAACCGGGTCTGTTAAGTGTACCACATGTTCATTTAAGGGCACATGTATGCACTTATGCATGCACTTATGCATGCACCACAGGCCTTTTCATCAGGATGAGAATTATTTCAGCACTTAGCACACCTACTGATGCACTTTTGAAAACCATTGACGCAACACCTTAGTTGCCAGGTAGCTAACAAAGGACGGACTAGGCATCCTGAAGCTCTTTAGAAAAGACCAACTGTCTAATGACCAACCATTAGCATGCTGACTGATTCAGTCAGAAAGAGCTGTTAGGGTCATAGCCTATATGACGCTCGACTATGACTCACAGGCTAGCAACAGTCTTGATTATTTGACACACGCAGACCATTCAGTGTTGAAATCAGAACCACGGTGACGCATTGTTTATGTTTATATATTGGGTTAGGTAATAATGAGTGGTAAAGATGATGAACAGTAAAATATTATAAGTATTATTCTAAATGTGGTAAAAACCGGGACAGTTTGGTAGTGAATGACGAAAACTGGGACATTTTAGTGTCAGAATTTGGGACACCCAGCTTAAAACTGGGACAGTTGACCGGGATGTCTGGTCACTGTAGTTTAAAAGTTAGCTAAAGATCACCTGTTTGAATAGTTAGCTAAAAGTCACCCATTTAAATATTTAGCTAAAAGTAGCCTAGTTTAAAAATCTAGGCAACAAGCAAAGGATAAAAGGTTGAAATAGTTAGCCAAAAGTAATGAAACAGTTTAAATGACTAGCCAAAAGTGATTGATAAACAGTAAGTAAATAGCAAGTAAAGGATAAACAGCTGACTTAGCTCAAAGCAATGGATAAATGGTGCTAAAGATTAACGTAGTGGCTAAATGGTTAAAAACATTTAGCCTACAGTATTGTATAAATGGTTGAAAGCTTCCAGCCACTCCAATGATGTGTGTTATAATATATTACACGGAAAATTAGAGGCAAAATAATACATTAAATATGTGCTGTGATCCACAAAACAGTAAAAGGGAGGAGATGAAATGTGAAAATTCTAGTCATGGGTGAATGGAAGGTAAATGGGGATGTTTTATAGTCATACATACATACATTTAAATTATTCAGGTGCATTGTATTATTTATTTATGTTTTCAGTGATACATTTTGACTCATCCAATTATTGACATTTGTCGCTCCTGGGACTGTGTACTGTAGGCTATGTGCCTCTGGAAATATTGAGGTTACTGCCTCGTACATGGGCGCAGTGGTTGTTTTTTTCCATTAAAACAGGAAACTGTCCTCATCTTCTGAGCTACGCAGGGTCTCAAATCAAATCTTTACAGTATATCCCTTTGCTCTCTGCAACAGCAGCTGCAAATCAGTTCATCGTTTCTGCATCCCAGAATGGTTGTTGGACCAGCAACAAGGAACAGTGCAAGATAAATGAGGGCAAGCGCATTGTAATTTCCATATCAATCACAAATAGTGTCAGCAGCTTGAGTTGGAGAGAGGGAGAAAGACAGACAGACAGAAGGGGAGAAGGACGGAGAGAGAAAACAAGAAAACAGATGCTTTTGTTATTATGAACGTACTCCAGCTATTATTTAATGAAGCCTTTTCAAATCGAGAGCCAGGTAATGCACCTTATGGCACAGAGCCAAAAGAAGACTGACTGACCCACTGACTGACTGTCTGTCCGTCTCACCGTCTGTCTGTTACAATCCTTGAAACGGTGTCAGAATCTCAACTGTCTCTAACATCTGGGTGCAGACGGAGTGCAGCTGTCATTTAGACCATAAATGTCCGGCAGATTTATCATCCAGAAACATTAACATTGAATCGTGGCTGTCAGCATGTGTGTCAACCGCGCCCTGATGTGGAGGTGGTGTGGCTGACAAGCTGGCAGGAAAGGGAGGGATGGGAGGATGAAAGGAGGGAGGAAAGGACTGAGAGAGGGAATGAGGGGAGGCCCCTCAAGGCCCCCATAACAAGTTCTCCAGAGTTGGGCTGGTGAAACTTTGCGCTGCCGTTATCTTGTTAAGTGCGGGAGTCATTGAAGGACACCAGACGACTGATTGAACGGAGTTGACTTCAGCACAATTTCCTCCTCGTGGCGACATGTATCAACCAAGCTATGGGTCCCTATATTCTGCAGCTTAACTACCTCTCAGGCCTCCCACTGTGACAAATGGCTTCTGTCTCTTCTAATGTAATATTTGTTTCTACTTCTGAGAGCCTCTCGGCTACTCCACGGCGAGTCTGTCTGCCGACTGCTTCATTGTGTTAGCTGACTTTATTCCCCAACTGGCTGTCAATTGGTAGACCGTCTGAGTGTTCTCGTCTGTCTGTCTTTTGTCTCATTGCCTGCACAGTCCTTTTTTCTCTCCCAAGTTCTTTCTACTGCTCCCTCGTCAACCCCTTGCTCCGTCTGTCTCGCACTCACCATTCCTCTGCCTCCCTTGTGCACTCTGTCTGTCTCTCCTCCCTCACCTACTCTCTCTTTCTCATTGCCTCTCTGCCATCCCACTCCCTCTTTTCCTTTCTCCACCTCCCTCCTCCCCTCTTTTTTTTTTTTCTCTCTCCACTTTACCACCATGTCTTTGCTCCAGATGCTAGCTGTCTCAGCTCCGTGGGCTGCGTCTCAGTGATGGGCCCCTCCAGGAATTCAAAGCACCATTCTGGCATTTTCTTCCAAGCAATTGCTTTTTGCAGTAATAAAGGGGGAGTAGCTTTAGCGTCTCTCTCTCTGAATGGGCTTACTGGCCCTAGGCAAAACAAGCACAAGTGCACATCCATGAATCCTCTTGAGGCAGGAGCACACCGCAAGACTCTGTCCAACTTCTGACCCAATTAAGCCGTCTCTCGTAAATTTACAGAATCGGTCTCAAAAACTTACCATTAATCACTTTTTTTTTTTTTGTCAAAGACGCTGGATCTCAAATTTTGTCTTCGTGCAAACTTCCCTGCTCTGACTCAGCCTCGCACAGTCTAAATATGCTCATCCAACGAACCCAAAGAACTGTTAATGTCACTCAACACACGCACAGTCTCAGCCAGGGTTTCCCGAGAAATGCAGCGTGGGTGTCTCAGTGCTGAACAGGTCGTCAGTGTTTTACATATGTTGTGCGTACATGAAACTGTAAGTGTTACCTTATTTATCTCTACAGGTTGTTCATAGTTATGTCTATTTCACGCTGGTTACGAAGTAGGCTACAAATATGTACGGTTCATTAATATTTACAATAGTTGTAATGTTCTGTTATAAGTTTGACCTCTGGTAATAGCAGCCATTTTTTTCTCAGTTATGTAATTCCAAATTGATCTTTTACAAACAGGTGACGTGAATATCCAGTGATGTAAACGTTAGCGACCATGTACAGCACCCGCTTTAGATTCCCTGTTGAGGTTGAGGACGACAGCTTGATTATAATACTGTGTAGCTTCCTGTTTCCAGCAGAAGCTTCTGTTCCTTCAGATACCCACAACTTTACAAATTGATAATTGGCCGTCTGTTCACACTGGAAACCAGATTCGACGTACATGTCTGCCTTTCCCCCTGTGGGACATTATTAAAGATGGTTTGACTGTTATTTTAATGAGAAAAACAATGTTTTTCTCTAAGCTACTGTATGTTGCCAGCGTAGAGCTGGACAAGCAGTTAACACAAGATATTTGCATGCCACAATGGCAGCCAAGCAGTTATGCAAAAACAGCCCTCTTTCTTTGACTGTGACCTGTTGAGCCCTGCAGCCATACACCACTTACAATATGATATGTAAATATTATACATGCAGTTTTAATGGTAATTAAAGTCACATTGACACCAAATTAATTCACGATGGGACACGGAGCATTTAAGGTGCAATTAGCCATGGTGGCGGATGCGACGATACTTTGCCTAACTGCAAACTCCAAACACTTCGCAATTTGTTTTCACATTAAGTAAATGTCACAGCATATTAGCATGCTATTATGGCATTCATGTTTCTCACACAGTGGTTCCAATGGGGCAGGTAGAGACGACGGAGGAACAGAGGAAGACAAAAACAGAGGAGGAGGAGGAGGAGGAGGAGAGGGCATCGAGGATGAAATGATGAGTGGAAGAGTGGAATCGGCGAGACGGAGAGGTGCAACTTTTACTGCATCTCAGCATAAACAAGTGCACCAACTGTTGTGGATGTTACCAGCTCATGAGACTGTGGAGCAGCTGTGGAGAAACAGGCAGAGTGCTGTTTCACTGCAGACGAAGCTGTGATTAAAAAAAAAAAAAAAAAGCAACAAAAAAAAACACAAGCAAGATGTCGTGTCGTGAGGATTTACTGTAGCTACAGCAAAAAGCCTGCTATTTTTAAGAGACACTTGCCACAAACACAGTTTGTGTTTGGATGGTCAGTCAGTCAGTACATGTGTGCACATACTGTATGTGGACATGTGACTCTTTGCCACAATGAACGACAGTACACCATAATACAAGCACATTGAAAGGAAAGGCGCGGAGGCTGTGGTTGATTGCTTTTATGAGTGTTATGTGTGTTAGGCTTGTCAAATTAAAGGCCAACATTCATTGATTCGGTGTGTGGCAGCACAGAACAATGCAACTGTTATTTCTAAATATGTCTCTTTGACTTCTGTGTTTTCAAAGTAAATTGTTGTTTTTTTGTTTTTTTTGGAGAGCAGAGGTTAGCTGCTACTTAGCTCCAATATGACTGAGCTCCATTAACGAACAAGTGTCTATAGCTATGCTAACAGCAACAGCTCTGTGAGGCTGTATTTTGTGCTATGAGCTAAATGCTGGCGTCAGCATGCTGACATGCAGGTATATTGTTTATGTTTCAGCTTTCTGCTAGCATGCTAACATCTGCTAATTTGTAAAGGTGTTTTCCGTGCATGTACGAGCAAATCTTTAACAGTGGACTTAAACTGACTTTACTGACCCACCATTGTCATTGACTGGATAGTAGCTTTGAACAATGGAGTTCCCTTCACTGGTGACTGAGAGAGCTGTTGTCAGCTGAGCCACGATTGACGGTATGTTACCTCCTCGTTAAAGTTAAGTGATTTGTGATTTTTACCTTTATTAATTAGCTCAAAAACACAAATTAGTTTAGCTTAGTTTTGTATTTCATCTGAACTAAACCAAACTACTGGATAAACAGATGCATTGATATGATAACGGCAACAATAAGAAAAGTAAAGGGATCATCAAAGCTGTTACAATTCATCCTGAGAGGTCTCAAATCAATCTATGTAACAGATTTCATAGGAATCCATCTGAAAACTGCTGAGAAATAATAGTAAAAAACAAAAGTGTGGCACTAGAGGAAAAGGTCAAAGGTCAGTAGGATACATCCTTTGGACACCGTGAATGTCTGAGCAAAATTTCATCACAACCCATCTATAGCTGTTGAGATATTTCAGCTGTATAACATGCAGTATAACAGATGTTCAGTGTAAAAAAAAAAAAAAAAAGAGGGATGTTTTTCAAAAAAGAATCTACTAGTCAACTTTAGCACTTTGTCACTGTTGAAAAAAAAATACTCCCTGATTTGATGTTATTGCCGTTCCTCAAGTCTCCAAACTTCAACACATTCCTGGAGCTTATGGGATGACGGATGCCTGTCGCCTCCCAGGGAACCATATGCCTGAAGATCGCAATCAACTAGCATTCCCTTAATTCTGAAACGTTGCGTTCGCTCACTGTCAGACGACACAATGCAGCGGCGGCTTGACGCATGACTGCGGGCACTGCACAGAAAAGCACACCGCCTGTGGCCACGCTGCCATCTCCCATTTAATGTCAATGGGTGTCTGTGCACATTGAAAAAGATCCCATCGCTGCTTAATATTTCAAACTGTGAGTCACAAAATTCTTAATATTGCTTTCTTGCCCTATGGAACTTGATGCTTTCCATCTGTGGCATGCCCATTACACAGTAACAACCATCCACCTCCCCCAACCCCCTCTTCAAACGACACTCATCATTGTGTTTAAATTTTGCAAAGCTGCCTTCTAAAAAGCTGTTCAAATATGCATACGGTCTCTGGCCCCATTTCCGGGGGTCCATAATGTGGCTCTTGGCTTTCTCAGTGGAAAACTCAACAAGTTGACTCCCTTTATGAATTTACATCCCCAGGCCATCGGCAGCCCTTTCTGCTGCTTCCTGACAGTGGCTCCTCTCTCCGTCTCCCTCCCTGCAGAGGAAGAAGCTCCAGGCTATGCTGAAAATAGGATAAGATATTCAAATATGTGCATGCGTTCACCTACAAGTTCTTGCGTTTTTCGAGGTCAGCCGAGTCCCGTTTTTTTTTGGGGTTTTTTTTTTTTTTTCGGCTGGTGAATCAGATCAGCCTCGCAAGGTTCTCAGACATCCCTAACAGAAATGTGTGTACACATGCATGTGCCTGTGTGTGTGTGTGTGTGTGTGTGTGTGTGTGCGCGTGCGTGCGTGCGTGTGCATATGAACAGATATGAGCCTCCCCGTGTCACCACCTATGCGAGGCTATGTGCTTTCAGCTCTTCGGGCGACGAGGTGAGACGCCTGGGTGGGTCCAAACATTCTTTTCTCCTCGGATGCTCCCAACAGTCAACAATCCATCGATTTGCGCCGCAGAACAACAGCGAGTCATAAACAAACAGGCGGAAGGAAACACAGGGGACCACGCTGAGAGGCAGAGTGATCTGATGGGGAAAGGTTTTAAGCAGCAATGGAAAGCTTTGGACGCTGACAGCGGGGGGAATGTGTGTTCATGCATGTGTGTGTCTGACCTTTCTGCATTCTTTAAACCTGCGCGCTTGCAGGGCGACGTTCATGTATGTGCAACTAGGTCATGAGTGTTTGCATTTTTCTGTATGACCCCGTATAATTGCTTTGATGCAGCCGCGCTCGTGTGTGTAACTGTGTAACCTATGTGCCTGCTTTGATGTTATGTTCATTAATATCTCTAATGTGTGTGTTTGCCCTTGAGTGCTTATATCTGTCTGTGCGAGTAGGTATGTGGATTACACTGAAGGCTGGACTGAATCAGCTATTTCAAAAAAAAAAAATCAGCATTTTTTCTTTCTTTTTTTTTTGACTCTTCTACAAGAGAGGAGTTGCACATGACCTCTCCTGCTTTCTTTTCCTCCATCACTCCCTCCTCATCCTCCTTCCTCCTCCTCCTCATCCCTCACTGCCTGTTTCTCCATCTTTCCCCTCATCTCTCCCTCCTTCGCTCTGTTTGCAGTTCAAACCAGGACCGCGGCCGTGCTACATTCTTTAGCCATCCAAAGCTAAGATTAGCATACTGATTAGCTAGCCTTGTGGGATCTATCTTCGCCTTCCTCCGAGCTCACATGCACAGCTACAGCCTCATGAATACATAATAGCACCGTCAGCAAACAAATGCATGGCTGAGAGCTTCCAGAGGAGGGAGCTAGTGCACAGACTACAATGCTATTTTTTTTTTCTTTTTTCTTTTTGTAATGTAATCAGAGGGTATTGGAGCATTCTGGTGTGATTAGAGTTTCCAACAGCAGCTTACGGTAGGAGCAGTTAAACTGTTGAGCACTTGTCATCTATCTTGCGAGCGTCTCTCTTTCTCTCTCTGCCCTGTGTTGCCCTCCGCCTCTCGGATTCTTTTCACTTTCTCCTTCCACATTTTCCACTCCCCCCCCCTCCCTGTCTCCCTCTCCGCCATGCCCTCTTTTTCACCCACAGCAGGGTTTCTCTTTATTTATCTCCTCTCTCTACCTCTTTCAGTCTTCCTCCAAATCTCCCTTTCATTTCTCCTCCTCTCACCCCTCTCCTTTCCCTCTCCCTCTTTTCTTATCAACAGCATTAGTGAGGATATCTCGCCGCCGCCTGCCTTCACCTCCGTCGGTGCCTCTTCTTTCTCTCCCTCCCTCCTTCCACCGCGTTTCCCTCTCTATCTCTCTCCTCTTCAATCTTTCCCTCACAGAAGGGCCTGAGTGAGGACGGCAGATCGTGTGAAGTTGGATGTTGATTCTAGGTGACAGGCACCATATGAGTCATAGCCATAATCACAGAGCTCCCCTCAATCCCCCCCCCCACCTTTGGCTGCAACAACACAGCAACACTGTGAAGTTAAAATTGTCCTTGGTACAAACAATGGCTGTACAGTACTCACCATGCATGTAAATTTATACAGCGTGTATGTCTTTTTTATTCTCTTCAACACGTCAGGAAATGGACTCATTCAGACTACTGAAAAGTAGTACATGGATTTTGTCCCTATAAAATGATCATACTAGAAATGAAAAAAACATGCACTGATGGCCAAGGAGGAACATAGTATTCATGAAATCACAATACACTCTTTAGATGATGAGATAAAGCCAAATGTATTAACATGTGAAGAAATACAGTAAAATGTGGAAGAACTACTAAATCAAATTAATTATCAACTATTTTAACATTTTTTTTTTACAAACAATGGAATGATCCAGCTTCTAAAGTGGGAGAATTTAAATTCAATATCTTTGGACGGTTGATTGGACAAAGAAAAATGTCTGATGACGTCACTAGAAAAGTCTTGACTGGCAGGTATTTTTCACAGTTTCTTAGAACAAGAGATGAGAAGACGATGAGAGAGGGGCAGGAAAAAAAACTGCTGAGCCCTCACTCATAATAACATGCAGCAACATGCAGCGATCAGCTCAGCTCAGGCTTTCACCAGTTGAGACCCTAAAATGATGAGACTGTTGAAGAAATGGAAAAGAGAAGAAGAGAATTGCTAAATGGAGATAAAGACTGACCGCAGCTGACCGGAACAACAAAGGACACGAGAACAAAATAGAGGAGAGGGTAAGATAAATATGAAGAAAAAAAGAGGACAAAACAGAAGGACAGCACAGAAGAGGAAGGTCAAACAAAATGGAAATGGATGAGAAGAAACACAAAGCTTAAAGAGAAAGAGAGAGAGAGAGAGAGGGAGCATTGAAATCTTCAGAGCTGCTAGTTCAATTGGCTGAAGATTAATCAGCCAAAAAGACCACAAGACTAAAGACAGAGCTGAAAGGGAAGAACTCGCAGGAAGAAGGCCTTGGGGGTTTACTTTAACAGACAAATATTGGTAGAAACAGAAAAGGAGGAAATGCATGGATTGTGTTATTTTACTTGACCGGTCCTGCAGTTAATACACCCAAGAAGGAAAAAAAAAAAAAAAAAAGAGTGATGTCAGCCTCAGTGATGGAGAAACAGCGTCTCAGACTAAAAGTGCCAAACAACTCTGAGCAGTATGAGGGGGGAGAGGCTATGAAAGAGAAAATACAAGAAATCAAAGAATCACTATTGCTCAGATTATTAAGTTCCAGAGGGGGTGAGGTGCTGGTGAGTAGGAGGTCGAGCTCCTTAGAGGTGGGGGGGGGGGGGGGGGGGGGGGGGGGGGGGGGGGGGGGGGGGTTAAGAGACTGCTGACTGAAACAAACATCCAAGCACCATTGATTGGACACAAGCAGGAGATCAATCAACATGGCCGAAGGCACCATCAAAGAAGAAAAAGACCCCCCCTCCCTCCCTTATCCAAAAGCTTTCACTCCCCCTCCCCATTGATTAACCTGGGGCCTGTGTGATTACAAAGCAAACTCAATCTTCTGTCCATTGTTGACGGAAAGAGAAGGAAAAGAAAGGAGCTGTGTGTGTGTGTGTGTGTGTGGGGGGGGGCAGTGGATGCAATATGGAAAACTCCCGACCATGATCACGTAATGTATCAGTTCATTTCTCTTCAGCACCAGCATTGCTAATGTGCTCAAAGACAAGATGATTATATTAATCATTAGCTCGGCGGCTAATGAAATAGCTCAGTTTTTTTTTTTTTTTAATGGGTTTATCATGGCTGTTGCACATAGCCTGGGTTCTTCACACATAGCAGACTGGAGCACGGTGTGCCAGCTGGATTTCTCCTCATAAGTGACTCAGACGCACTTTGAGACAGAGAAGGGAAGCGAGGGAGAGAAGGTGTGAGGGTGCCAGGGAACAAGAAATGAAAAGACACACTCGGCCAGAGAAGTAGCCTCAGAGAGCGAGGGGGAGAGAGAGAGAGAGAGAGAGAGAGATTGTTTGACCGTGTGTGTGTGTGTGTGTGTGTGTGTGTTTGCATACATTTGCCTAATAAGGTTATCCTCAGGCAGTAGTTGAATTCCTGCCTGGAGTACTGTATGTGCAGCTAAACAGGAATTATTCATGACTAAAACGTCTGTTTTTAAAAAAAAAAATTTATATACAGTTATTTCTCATGAAATCTTTATATATATACTCTATATGTTCCATCCTTCGCAACCAGTGTTAAGTGCAGAGACAATATGACAGAGGCATGACTGTCTGACCTCAGTAAGTCAGTCTGACAGTAACAAAGCCCTCAGGAGAGAGTTGTGTGTGTTCCTGAGAGAGAGAGAGAAAGAATTAAAGGGAGTCACAAGAGATTTAATTAGGCCTCTGGCACACTTAGGTTCATCCTCCTATCCAAAGAAAGTGTTTTCATCAAACAATAACGACACATTTCCCTCTTATCTAAGCCCTCTCTCTGCATAAGTGCCTGCTCATGTCTCTCTCTGAGGGTGTGTATTTCCCAATAACTGTTAAAAAAAAGAAGACAATTGACACGTCGACAACTAGTGCTAGATCAATACGTAAAGAGCGATTGCCAATACCAGTGGCATGATTTTGTTGTCAAAGCATCCCCACATGACACGGTCACCCACTGCGCACGAGCATCTGCGTCCGACGCTTCCAAATGCTGATATGAGTGGCACAAAAAAAAGAAGAAGATGAAGAAGAGGAAAAGAAGAAGAAGAAGAAGAGCGGTCGGACTTACCGCAGTAGAGAACGAGCAGCGCTGTCAGAAGCACCACAGCCCAGAAAGTTGACGACATTCTCGGCCAGCGACTGGCATCTTTGCGCCTTGCCAACCTTGACACTGAAGCCATTGAACGTACGGAGCACTAGTTCCTCTTTGAAGAGACAAATAAAAAGCAAAGGTAGTAACCTCACAATCCAGCTCGGCTTCTTACAGCGCTCATATCTCCGCGTGTAATCCCACAAAAAGACATGTCAAGATCGAGCAACTGATAGAAAAGCAGTGATTTGCTCATTAGGTCTAGTCGGATTGCCGGTGCGCAAAAGAAAAGGTCACATCTTCCTTAGGAATCCCAACTGGGAAATAAAGCACTGTTTTATAGCCTATTCATTCAGAGACATAAGTTGGTAAACGTCCCTTTAGTTGTCCAAAAGTAGTGTTAATCTCTATTTCCGTCCTATATTTCAGTAAAAGCAAGCGCGGTGCGCTGGTGCCTGAAGATTGCGTTGAGTTAATGCTCAAAGTGTTCAATCATCTATACCGCAGCGTCGTAAAACCTCCTTTCACCTGTGGTAGGTTGCCACGATTCTCTCCAGCCCCAGCATCCCCGACGGCACAGCCCAAAGACCGGGCTGAAAAAAACAAACCAGGTCCGGGTAAAATCCGCCTGGATGGATGGATGGATGGATGGATGGATAGATAGAGGGTTGGTCGTGTAAGGAGGAAAAAAAAAGTCCCTTAATCTCACGGTTTGGGCACGAAGTAGATGGAGATCACAGCATGCTTACAGGAGGAAACGGAGGATGGAGGATGGATGTGGAGAGACAGAGAGACTGTGGGAGAAAGGAGCGAGAGGAAAAGTGCGCACTGTGCGACTCCAAGTGATTTTGTCCAAAGTGAAACATTCAGATAATCGATATTACGTCAGCAATAAGCCACTTGAGGTCGCGGTTTACAGTGCTATCACAACAGCTTGATGCTGTTACAGCCAAAGAAATCATTTTACGTCATAAAATCAGTATGAATCACGGCTTACAGCGTTTTCATTGATTTTATATATTGGTTTATGTTTGGTTGATTTTTGAATCGATAAATATTGAGTGATAGCTTCCCACCAGCAACATCTCCCTTCAGTAACAGGCACATAATTCATACATACACATAACTGTAATGAGGGATTTTTTTTATGATGAAATTATTTAATTGTGTATTTAAATGTTATCAGTGTGGTTTGAGGGGATGTTTGTCTCCGTTTTCAACAAGTAGAACACAGTGGTGAATGTTTTTAAAGGTGCATGTTTCTCGAAGCTGGACAGTTACACATGCTGTATATGTCTATCCTGTTACAGCCATAATGGAAAGCGCTAAATTCAACTTTAATTGGACTTGCCCTCTTGTTGGTCATGTACCTATTACTGAAACCAATGTATTTATTCATACAACCGATATTTTTACAATAAAAAGCAATCTTATGTTGCTATTTCTGTTGCTGAAAGATTAAAGTTAGTCTGTAAAATGTGTCACTGAGAAACAAACCATATTAAAACTACACTGCAGGACAGTGATGGGATGGAACTTTATTTTTCTACTCCATTATATTTCAAAGGGAAATATTAATGTCACCACCTCTCTTTTATTTACCTTTGTAGATTAAGATTTTAAAAAACTCCTGTTATATACTACTATACTATATGATCTGTACTTTCATTTAAATAAAATATATTTTGAATGCAGGATTTTTACTTGTAGTGGAGTATTTTTACATTGTAATACTGCTCATTGTACTTCAGCAAATATCTGAATACTTCTTCCTTCACAATAGAGTGTCGGTCCGCAGACTCCCACTGGCTATCAGCCCAAGCCACAGCGCAGTGGAGCGCAGGAGCTTCAGTACCACGTACAGCGCCAGTAACAGCCTTGTAGACGGCATAAGGGAGGTTGGTACCATGGACAGCGCCATGTATTGACGCTCAGCCCCCACGGCCAACACAGTGGAGCTTCAGCACCACGGACATCGCCAGTGCCAGCTTTGTGGACAACACAACGGAGCGCTAGCACCATGGACAGTTACCAACACGGTGGAGCCGCGGTACCACGGACAGCTCCACTGAGCGCTCCACACTCTGGCTGCACCCGTCAGGCTGGAGCTGGCTCTGTCCTGCTGGCAGTGCGGCTCTAGGGGCCTCTGTGCAATCACCTCAACATACCCCGTCACACATACTAAACCTAAATCCTGTGCCCACACTATCCTGTGGTCTTCAGGGAACAAATATGCCTCACTCATTAGTCAAGCCAGAAATATTGTTCTTCTATTTTGGAGTTAATAGAGATGGTCTGTCAGCTGGCTTATCATTGCCAGCAAGTTCCTTTATAGAGATTCCAAGTTATCCCAGCTTAGCCTTGCTGTAGTAATGTGCACTAGACTGGAGCTCTTGTAAAACTAGATTGTAAACCACACTGGCTGTAATAAAATGGTTAATTGCTGTATGTGTCCCTATCAGTCCTTGTAAACCTCTAAATCTGTATGTAATTGCTCTATTCTGTAACCTATGTCAGTAACAATGTGAAAAGTGGACATGTTTCTCCAAAACCATCTCCCCTTTCACCACCTCTCTAGCTCTCTCCCTTCATGCCTTTCCTTGTTGCAGGTCTGATTTTAAAGGCAGTGGACAGTCAGTCAATTGCAGGCCAGGTTTGAAAGCACTGGCATGTTGCCTCCCGCATGGTGTTGTGTCAGTGACTGTGGCACTGACTGTACAGCAAGGCCAAAGCCCGCTTGGCACACAGGCAAATGCACAACACAAACCCACACACATACACATTAACTAAGACAAACACACACTTCCAATGCAAATCAAGCAATTAAGCACATATACACTGTTTCCCGCTCATTCTGTTTCTCTCACACACAAACAACCATTTGCTGCAGCTTGGATACAATACACGAGCTGTGCCCTACATATGTTATCCCCTTTCACTTTTACATAACATTTCTAAAACTCCAAACACAAGGCATGGAAACACTGAGTCGGATACTGCTCTTTTAGAGGATGTTACCCTGCCTTCAAAGGCTTCAGAGCTGTACAAAAAGATACTAGCTGCCTCACTTTTTTTTTTTGGTTGTGAACCATAATAAAATATCATCTTATTCTCTCTCAACATGAAACAACGTTGTAGCACTGGTTCTGTTGACACTCTGTGTTCACTGGTGCTTAGCACTGGGGTCTGGCCACCGTTGGGAGTTCAAATAGATTCGACAAATATCTGTGGAGTTTAAATGGTGTTTAAAAATGGAGATGAGAGTTTCAGATGAAACATCTGCAAGCTGCTGCAGAGTGCAACAGCTTTGAAACCAAAGATAATGCACTTCTTAGGTAGAAATATGATCCCCAATCTTAGCAGCAAGTCTCTGTAGCTAAGACTAGTAAAAGACTCAGCTGTGGAGAAAGCAGTGAACGATACCTGTAACTAATGCAGCACAGATGGAGCAAGCAACAAAGGCAGCTCTGCCATTTTGTTTACTTGATGCTTAATGGTGTTTTTGAAGAGATATGGTCTCCAAACGTAACACTCAAGCTTGACTTAAGTGTCACCTCCTTTTACAAAATGTGTAATTAAAGATAATCAACAGATGGTATTTCATAAAGCGCAGTAAGAAAAATACTGAAACACTTTCAACATTTCAGAAAGTTTTAGACAGTGACCCCTGGGCACTGGAATAATGTGTGGCATTACTGAGAAAGCATGAACACACAATAAAAATGGTACCTCCCGTAGTCTAGAAGTTAAAACAAAAGATAGAATTTACTCCTGGCTCAGGCAACCTGTTGAACTTGAAGTGATGAAATAAACAGGAGAAGGTGAAACAAAGAGTAAAAATCAATGGCTGCATCCGAAGCAACACACAAATAAAGCAAATGAAAAGACGCCTTTGCCATTAAGGCATTTTGTTCCAAGACTGTGGAATTAAGGCTGGCTACCTCTGACTCATTTTTCAAATATAGTTTCTTAAAACTCACTGCTGTGTAAGTGCTTTTATGCAATGCCCTTTAATTATTTGCTAAGGACTTCTCTTTTGTACTTTCTTTTTAATGTCCTTGCTTTACTTTTGTTTCCTGCCCATGACCGTATGTAGTGTGGTGTGCTTTTGTTTTTAGTCACTTAATTATAGTTTTTACACATGGCTTTTTGTACAAGTTAAACAAATAGGATATATAATGTTGATTATGGTTACCAAGTTTTGATTTTACCATGTATACATGACTTGACCTGACCTTTCCTCGAACACCACACTCAGTAAGGCTCTGAGAATAGCAAAATCATTAATGATAGTTCTGTCCAAAACTTTCATAGTGTCTGTAGCCTGTAGGGGACACCAGCAGGACTTTAAACTGTTGGTCTGGTTACTAAGAAACAAAGAAAGTCATGTTCTAGTTCAATCTCAACATCTGTGTCCAACAAACCACTAGAATCATTACTCAAGTATTCATTTGGTAAAGCAGAAAGACAAAAAAAAAACACAGCCCATGTCCATTTATTCATTAATGCTTGATTAAAGGTTAACACAAAAGGGTCAGACTTTTATTTTACCTAACCTGTGTTTGGAGGAACACGGGAGGACATGGTGAAGAGCATGTCTCACAGTCCTTTCAGATCAGCACAGGCGCTCCAGTGGAGCTGGCTGGATCACGTTCTTTCAGCATCCACTGAATTATTTCTTCCACAGCAACTTCTTATTTTTCCGGTTAAAGCCTCCCACCAGTGTTTCCTCTGTACTATCAAGATCTAAACCTTTCTGTTTCTGAGTCCTCCTCTCCATTGCAGCATCTACTCCCGGGAGAAAAGATGTCATGGCAGCAACAGCTTCCGCCAAAAATCTTCTTTGCTCCTCTGTTGTTTGACACCTGGCAGCTGGCAACAGCAGTGATGCTAGAAAATTCTCCATCCATGTAATAAAAAGTGTCATGAAACAAACATGGCATTATGAAAAGCAAGATTATGAAATAAAACTTTATAGGGAATAAATGTGCTATTGGGGAAAATGCCAGAATAAAATAAACAGGGCAGTTTGAAATAAAGATTTCTATCTTTAAAGGAAATAAAACTATGTTTATTTAAAAAAAATAATCTGATGGGGTTGACTTTTAATTCTTTCTCAGATCATTTCACACTTTCACAGCTCATTTACATATATACAATGGGGTCCAAAAGTCAGAGACCACTTTCTCGTTCACTTGACCACCATTCATATAATTACTTATTTCATAATGACTTAATTATATACTCAGTATTGAACCCTTTGGGGCTCCATATCTTAATGCTAGACCTCAATTCTCACCTCCATTTGCATACCATTTGCTGTTGATAAGCTGCAGCTCTGTAAGTAATTATTGGTATTAGTCAACGCCGTCTTTGATTGATTTTGCAAGGAGTAAGTGAAACCTTTGTAAGGCAAAGAGGAATAATAATAAGAACTTTTAACAGTTGTATAGTTGCCGACAGTTACATGATTTCCAAGATATTGGCATATTTGCTCATACAGCGTACCTCCTAATGAAAATAGTGTATGAACAGCAGGGTGGGACAGCACACAGGTTGTCCAGTATCTACAAGGTCACACCTTCAAACAAGGTGAATCCATGAGTTCATAATTAACAGGAGGGTTTCTCCACCGAGGCACCATTTTGTTTTGAGGCTGATGAAACTTGCATATTTTGACAGAAATCTAAAAAAAAAAGAAAGAAGAATCAAGAGGCAATTAGGAGCCAAGAAACTGCAGGTAAGTGCTGCCATCTTTTTCTTTTTGTACAATAATGAACATGTAGAATAACGTATCACGTATCAGCCTAGCAGCAGCCATTGTGTCTGTAATAGAAAACCTGGTGGGGAGCTTCTCCTCGTCTCAGCGCTGAACTGAGCTTCTTAGTGTGGGAGCATCTGAGACCTGACCTTTCTCTCTGCTTCTTCCCTTTGATCCGTCCAGACACAAGCTACTTCCTCTTTATTGGGCCACCGAGGAGGGCTTTGAACTTAGCTTGCCACTCAGTGATTTAAGCGTACAAAGTCTTCTTCTTGGTAACACAGCAGGCTCCCTCTTACGGTCATGGATTAAGAGAAAGAGGGAAAGCCGAGGAGCCTTTTCAGCTCTCTGAATATCTGTGAGACAGTGGTTCACCACGCAGAGCAAGGAAGAAAGAGATCGCAGACTTAATACTGGAGCTGAACAGCTTCATAGAGTCAGCCACTTAATTGCTGTGCTGATAACACATCAGCATGATGGTAACATTTCTCATTTTGGCCTTCATCAATGACAGTATCTTCTCATTTTGGCTTTCAATGAAAACAACATCAGTGTGGCATAAAAGCTTTGGAATAGAGATAAATACAATATGTCACTGGCTTTTCCAGCAACTAGCTGACATGTTTGTTTTACTGAAAAGTGTGTAATTAACAAATTAATTATAAACAAGTCAAGTAAGACAATACCCAGCAATGCCTCTATGGAAATTTGTCTCAGTAATGGTGGCAAATGTGTGTTACGTGATCTATTAAAAACAAGATTTCTAAATGTGTATGATGATTCGAGGAAAATTTGTGGTGCCCACAAATGTGTCCAGTCCACACAAATACCAAGCAGGCTGACAAGAGAGAACAGAGATTCAACTTTAAATTCATAGATCAGATAGAATTTTCTCATCCTGTGCATATTATATATACATATGTGTGTGTGTGTATATATATATATATATATATATATATAACAGGAGGGTTTGTATATATATAGACATATATAGATATATACATATGTACATATAAAAGAAAAGAAGTATTACTACGTATAGAAATAAATGCAAAAGAAATACCTCTTTTCTTTTGCATTTATTTACAGATAGTTAAATGTGTGTGCAGAGATCGCCTGACATGTGGATCTGGTTACATTTGTGTGTGGAGTTTTGTGATTCATGGTCTCTGATCCACAAATTTATACTGCGTTTAAGTGCTGGTGGAAAACCCGAACATCTGGTTTTTCAGCACATTTATGAGTAATTTCAAAATGGGAAAATTATTTTTACAGAAAAATTTAATATCCTGTCACTGTATGAATAGACCATATTAAACCATGTATTTTACATGGAATATTCCGCTGTCATGTGGCTTTAAGTTCACTTACTTCTACTGTTTTTGTCACATCTATAGACTTTTTAAGACATTATGAGCTCAATTAAATATTGAGCTCACAATGTTAGTTCATAATGCAAATGGATCCACTTAGCTGCAGCTAGCAATATATCTTTATAGCTTTGTAGGCATGGTGGGACTTTCGTATTTCGTTTCACCAAGTGAGAGATATTGTTGCGAATTTCCCAATATCTTAGCATGCAACTTGGATTTACAACTTTTATTGTGACTGTTATTGTCACTATTATCATTATCATTAGTATCATTGCATGATGGTCCTCCCCCCTGCCCTCTCTCTCTTTCTCTCACCCAATAGAGGCAGATGGCGCCCACCCCAAGTCCAGTTCTGCTCGAGGTTTCTGCCTCTCAAAACGAGGTTTATGGAATAGACCTTTGGTGCTATAAAAATGAAAATTAACTTGACGACTTGACAACTCAAGAGACAAGACCGACTGACTGAAAATGTTGACCAATGATGCTGCGTGATATAAAATTAAGGGATCACCAAAGTTCTTAAAATTTGGTTATATTCTTTTGTGCTGTGAAGAAGTTGACAACCAGTGTGAGGTTGAGCTGATCATTAATTTCTCAAGTCTCTCATGCCACGGGGGGGATGTCAATATCCTGCATATATCTGAGAAAAAATATCTTTTTATTGCCTGATCTATCTCCGTGTTGACGAATGGGATGAGAACACATATTAAATCATTGATCAACTCTCCCATTGCATCCCAGTATTTCACATCAGTGTCCTCTTTTGATATACTGCTCATACTGTATGTGTGAAAAATAACCCGGTGTCATACATTTCTGCAATTTATTACCGCGTTGCTGCGTGATGCATTCACATGGTTCATGAGGTCATCATTTCACTTTTCAATCCAGTGCTCAATATCCTGCTTCAATCTGTGTCAAATCAAATGTTTTTTTTATTTTTAATTTTCGTCAGGTAATGTGTCACTGTGTTTATGATGCGGAATTGACACATAATTTCTGCACCTTTCAGTGTGGCGTTAACGTTTTCTGTCAGCTGGCCATAACAGCAGTGACGGAACATCCAGCTATGAGATGATATGATGATACAGTGTAATTATCCTCTCTTCTAATGGAGATGTGTGGCTACAATCACAACACGTTCCATTCCGGCACCTTCCGCTGACATGTCTGATTACCTGAGATCCCACAGGGAGCAGGCACAGACGATAAATGCGCGCCCGCACGTGATGCCGCGCATGTATCTTCTCCCGCATGTGGCAAATAATCTAATTCTGACATGACAGATGATGATGCTGATAGTCCTGATTACGCGCATGAGATAAATGCCTTGACCCCTCATCGCTGCCCCATCTTACATCCGATATGTCGAGTTGACCGGGGTTCAGTCGCCGGTGAACCCTTCGCTGCCTGTGCTCTCTTCTCTAGGCAAATTAACATTTCAGCACAGCCTTGTGACTGATGGACACAGAGCTAAGGGATAATATGGCTTCCAGCAGCAGGGAGGGAGTGTTGATCCCAGGTAAACAACATGGTGGGAACAGAGTGACCCACCTGTTCCACGTACCCATGTCTACGTTGTCATTTACAAATGGATAACAGGTGCATCTGCTTGTGTAGCCCTCCTGGCTTGGCAACTTGCCGAAAAGCTAGAAGGAAATTTAACAGAGAAGAGGAGTGCACAACGTCACATCTGTAATTGAAAAAAGGGTAATTTAGTGACAAACTCTGATCCATAATTCCAGTTTTGCCACATAATCTACCATTAATTCAAAGCTATCAAAACCAGTACTAGTTCTTTGTTAAAGGCCTAGGTGTATGGAAAACTGACTGTAAACCCCAGGAGTGCACAACCCACACTGGATGCACAAATGGCAAACTACATGTAAATGCACTCTGTGTTATGACAACTACTAATTACAGACACAGCTGATGATGTTTTAGGAGTATTGGCTATTTTCAAATATTGAATTAATGTCTATTAATCACTCAAAACAATCACTTTTAGACACACAGCCTTGACAAATCATTATGTCTGATTGTGAACACAACACTTTGACATCTTGGAAAATACATTGAATTTTCATTCTAACTGAGATTTAGATGAGAGGATTGATACCACTCCTGTCTGTCCTGTATGAAGTTACAGCTAAGAGATGGTTATCTTTGCTTAGCTTAATTAAGCGCAACCTCTAAAAACAGTGGGAACAGCTAGATCTTATAATGTTTGTTAAATCCATACAAAAACCAGTTTCATAATTGTCTCTGCATTTCTTAAATGCTGGGGCGGGTAACATTTATCAGAGGTTCTCTGGTGCTACAACAAAATAATGAGCTAAAAGAGTTTGGTGCTGATTCTCTGCGTTTTTGTCACTACAGTACGAGCAATTAGATTTAAGAGAAAAAGGAAAATAAATGCAACTTTAAGCTTTCCACTTCTTGAATTTCATTCAACAGAGTCAACTTTCTTCACAAACATCACAGCTCATGTGCCATTTGCCCTCCATTGCATAGATTTGTTGAGCTCCAGGATACACAACATGCGTCCAATGACTCTATCTGTATTTGCTCTGGGCTGTTTGTCTGTCACCTGCCTCTGACCCCTATCATCCCGGATCATAGATTATCACCATAGTGATGAACCATGTTGCTCCAGATTTAAACATTTCTTCCTCTGCTGCCTCCATCTTCTATTTCGAAAAGAATAGCAGCATCTCCTCTTTTCCAGTCATCTTCACTTCTATATACAGTACTGCATTTAAATCCTTCTGTCTGAATTACTCCTCTCCACCAATTGCATATGTCTTTTTTATGTCCCTCCCACAACTCAATATGTCTCCTCCCCAATCCCCCGCTAACTAGGATATCACGCGGCATCCGTCGCAGCTGGGCGCTGCAGGTAGCCTATTTGCATAGATTGTTGAAGAATGGTAATTGAATGGGGTGCGCTCAGAAATCATGTCGGAAATCATTTTGTGTTGCTTTGTTGTGAGTATCGCTCTAGTCATGGCAGATGAAAGATGTTTTATTATCCCATTATAGGGCCTATGTCGCAGTGACGCGATGGCTACCATTTCCTCTCAATGCTATGTTTTACTGGGGGGAGAAACTTTTTAATAGGATCCCGACAATGACAATTATCTGCAGGCAATTCTCTTTCTTCTGAACAAGGTCCCATTAATTGCATTTACAGACTCTGAAATGAAGTATGGCGAATGCTTTAAGTCAACGACTCCCAAACTAATTTGCATGGTAATGAATATATTTCTCTGGGAATCTGAAATGATCCCATATGAGTTTTTTGGAAGCAATGTTATGAGATACTTGGAAATAGAAGTCTGGGAATAGGAGGTGAGCATGAAGCAAGGCTCTAATCAAAGCCATTGTGTGTAAATTTCCCGTTGGTTTAAATCTGCCAGGCTCAGTCTAAAGCTTGTAAAAGGGCCATTTATAGAAGGGAAACTGTGCCTCCTTACAGAAGCTTAACTGACGGGTATTGTTTTGCTGTAATAAGATTGTGTCTCAGTGAAAACAAATCCCTTTTTGAAAAAATGATTGATTTCTAAATGGGTTAAGAACTTTCAGAATTAGATCATAAACAAATACAAGGCTAAAGATTTACATGTGGAGTAGAGGAAGTTATTTTCTATTTCATTTTTCATCATGCTTTTGGCTGCTTGGCAATCTGCTAGCTAATCACCCATATTCGATCAGCAACAGCCACCTTGTTGTGTATTAGATCAATCCCAGACAGGCAGGTAGCTGACTAATCTCTCCCTAAGCCTTTCCTCCAGTCACAGCCCTGCTCTAGCCTTTCCCTTCTCTCTCTTCTGCCCCTGCCTTCAGCTCTAATCTGAGCTAACTTTTTAACGTCCCCGACCACTGCGCTAAGTCATTCCTTCACTCCCTTTCCATACTTCTTTTTCCAACTCTGATGCCTCCCCGTTCTATCTCAACTCTTTCCTCCACACCATACGTTCCCTTCAGACTGTTTCCATTCTGTTGCTTCCAGCTTTCCCCTCCCGCATTTTAATATCCGCACTCCAGTCTCCGCTCGCACCCTTTCTTTTTTTCTTTTTTTTTGTTGTCAAACCCCAGGCCCTGTCTCTCAGCCACACTCTCCCTCAGTCTCTCTGGGGGTCTTTACAACTCGTGGACTCCGGTCTCCTTGGCCTGGCTCACTCTTTTGCTTTTTCTACTTTCTGCCTTTGTCTTTTTATCTCTTCTTCCTCAACCTTATGAGTGAGGAATAGAGGAGAAGCATGAAGGGCAGGAATCAGTATTCTCAGAAAAAAAAACACACACACACACACACACACAATTGACAGGCCCGAATCCTCAGGGCGACTTTATGGATTGTCAGCGCAGCGTTGAGAAAGAGGCTCGTGCAGCCATGCGAGACCAGCCACTAGAAGGCTAAATATAAAATAACCCCGAAAGAGATCCAGGGATATGGGATATATGTCTGTGCTATCTAACAATCTCAGTCGGCTAGAATAGCAATATACTGTAAACTCAAGGGATGAAAGCACACAGGAGGAATTGGTAGATTGGTGGGTATTTCTTGTTTATATGTGTACATGTGGCAACGATTTGAAGGCTTGCAGGTGGGAGCATTTACTTGTGATTTCCTATATGGAGTGCAATAAAACCTAACCTTGCCAAGTCGCAACCTGTTCTTATATCGTATGAAAATTGGTTGACAGCCAACACAAATTCAACAAATTTGGAACGGCAAAAGAGTCCGTGCAGCCATACCGATGAGAGCGGCATGAATTGACCGGCTCCCAGCACATTAAATAAAAAATCTGGTTTGATCCAGGGGAAGAGTAATGCCACAGAGCCTATGTGTGTATTAGCTGTGTAATGTGAAGAGGCAGAGGGGAGCACAAGGGAATCGCTCCATAATCTTATCCACCATTCACAATACCTTTCTCACTCAGTCCATAATACCCCCAAATAGTTTTTTTTTTTTTTGGCCCAGGCTTAAAGCTAGCCAGTGAGCTCTGGAGACAAAGTCCCATTCGAATGACAAATGCTCAACTGGTAACTGCAAACAATGTGGAAGCAACGCGCACACGCACACGTGCACACGCGCACACGCACACACACACGCACACACACACACACACACACACACACACACACACACACACACACACACACACACACACAAACACAAACACACACAAGTAAACAAAGTGTCTGGCTGGGAAGTAATTAGAGAGGGTTGAGTTGGTGAGTAGCGCTTCTCTCAGTCTACAGAGTAAAAAGTAGAAGAGCAAGAAAGTATCTGGAGATCATGGTTAAAGCAAGAAGGACGCACAAAGTCAAAACTTGTGTATGTGATATTTAAAGGAATGGCAAGAGATTTAGTGAACGGCAGAAAGAAAAAGAAAGTAAAGGAGCCGCAAACCGCTGCTGTTTATTTTCTGTCTTGTAATTACTGGAATGATTAATGGCCGCTATCTGGAGTTTTCATAGCATGAGAGATGATCTTATGGGAGCCAGGAGCTGTGAAGTTTTGTTGGAGCTGCTGTTAAGTTTTGTCATGCCTGGATTATTGACATTCATGTTGTTTCCCCTCCAGAATTCACAAACCTGTCATTAAATGTAAGGACCTTGTGACTGTGGATGGGAGGATATGCTCTGCATAATAGCTCAATGTCTCAGAGATCCACACAGAGAGGTAGGTTGTTAAATGGGCTAATTTTAGTGTGAGAACAGTCTGATGTTTCTGTTTCTCTCTGCAATGCCAGTGCCACAGTCTGTTTGCTTCCTGCAAAATTGGTTAAATGGACTTGATGAGTCACCATTCTAAATGTACTGTATGTTCTCCTAAACTTGTCCATTCAAATTTTGTGCCACTGCCATCAGTCTCTCTCATGTTAATCTTATCTAACATCAAAGAAAACTGAAAACAGGAAGTTAAGATTTTATACATACAAATCATTTGTTGTCTTGGAAAATATCTTGTTTGCTTTCTTGCTGAATGTTCCATGAAAAGATGTGTGTGAGACCACTCTGATATCTGTATGCTACATATGAAGCTACAGCCATCCTCCTGTTTGCTTAGATTAGCATAAGGGCAGCTTGGCTATTATGGTAAAGAAATAGTGCATGTTAACTTTTTGTTCAGTTACAGGAAGCTAGCCAACAACTGTGTTTAACAGCCAGCACCATCAAGCAACAACAACCAGCTAACAACACGTTAAGCTAACTAGCGTGCAAAACAATCTTCTTCATCTACCTCACCTTCACAAAACATACGTCTCTGTCTATAATATCACCAGCTAACACATGAGCTAACAACATGCTAGTGAACAACAACTAACCACATGTTAACATACAGTAACTAGCATGCTGCCTGGGTCACCAAACAAGCCAAACCATTTTCCCCTGCTACCTGTCCTTCACAAAACAAACACCTCTGTCTATAATATCACCAGCTAACAATGTGCCAGCTAATAACAAGTTAAGCTAAGCAGCAATGTCGCTATCATGAGCAGACCAATGGAAACCCACTAAGATAACTATGTTTTTCTTGTTCAAGCACCTTGACTGATCATTTTATATCAAATTATCACAAAAACATAAATAGTTTAATATGCTCCAGATTCATAATATAGCATCAGCCTAATCTTTATGCTAATAACACTGGTTTAGCTTATGCACAACAGTAAACACTGACAAGTACTTTTTCAGTACATCAGTATCTGTTATTCTTGCTCAATAATGCAGCCTGCTTATAGTGGATAGTACTGGAAATACAATTCCCCTGTTATTAGTTTTCCCTCAAGGCCTTGGTGACCAATAAGCAAGGCTATCTTCTTTTAACTCACTGCAAAGCTAACAAAAGAGCTTGTCACACTTACTGTGTTTCAGTTGTTTCTACCTGCCCATTACTCTGCTGCCTGTTTTTAATTTAATTATTTTCTTATCTCCCTGAATACCTCATTCTTCTAATTTGTCAGTCTCTTAATCTCCCTGTCTCATTTTTTTCTATCTACAAGGTGTCATAATGGACAGTACAGGAAAGCAGACAGTCAATCATGCTGTAAAAATGATTTCACATTTGTATAATTTCACTATCCTGATGCAAATTTGATCTGAGTGGGATAATACACAAAATCATAACCTGTGCATGAGAGGAGATAATTGCATTAATAACACCTCCTGAGTCACATAGTTTGGCTGAACTCTAAAACATATTGTTATTCATTAGGCATAGAGTTCATTATTTATTTTCAGAAGCCACCAGAGTGGGCTTATTCAAATACAGTCACAAATACAGATTCTCATGGTCCCTGCTAATTTATGGTTTTTATTAGATGACAGCTGAAAAGCATAGGATGCCAGAGAGGTGCTCTCAGATTCATTCCAGTTTAAGACATTTGATTTGGTTCCAGTTCACTCAGCAGCAGCAGCTTATTTGATCGTAGATATGCATGGATGGATTATGGGCCTACCGGGCACAGCTTCACCTAAAAAATGTCACTCAAAGAGATGCACAATGGCCACAAAATGACTACAAAAAAACAACTGGAAAACAACTACAAAGAGTTACATGTTGTGTCTCATTCAGTCTGGGTGTCTAAGTTCTATTTAGGAGGGGTGGGGGGGGGCTGTGTCATGTCTGTGGCCAGGGGCCCATTGCCTACTTTCATTTGGGTATGGGTTTGTTGCTCAGTTGGAGCATCATCTTTTTAATTGTAATTTTAAGATGAAGAAAAGCAGTCCCTGTATGGCACAAAATTGAAATTTCAAGCTGGCAGGCAGTGCCAAATTTAGTCAGAAAGTACAGTGAAAATGTGATTGATTTGTTCATTCAGCAATGTAGTCGTTCATTTAAAGAACCAACTATTTCAATCATGGAGCAGGTAGCTGAAATTGTCGCTGGCTAAACAACATTTGTACAAAATCAGTCGTTTCACATCTATCAGACAATTAGTTCAAAGTGTTTTGTTTTTTTTCTTATTTCCTGTCTTCTGGTAGTTGATGCAATGCAATACTGATTCCCAAAGCCAGGATTTGTCTGGGTCAACTGTAATGCAACACTGTCACTTACTTCACGTCACTTGTTTGTTTATATACTGATGCAGAGAACTTGAGGTGAAGACTGTCATCCACATTTCACCATCAGATGCAAGCTTCAACAGGTTAGCACAGTTAAAGTGACAAGCCTGTGTGAATGTGAGTGTGTGTGTGGGTGTGGGTGTGTGTGTGTGTGTGTGTGTGTGTGTCCCAAGGTGAGGCTCTAGCCTTTCTCAAACTGGAGGAGGACAGCTGATAGGGTTCTTCTTCCACCTGACTTGGCTTTATGAGTGTGTCTGTGTGGGTTTTTATGTATGTGCAGAAATCAGGCGGTGTGTGCGTATACCTGACAACGTACCTGTGTACAGGTTTTTTGTGACGGTGTATGTCTGTCTGTGTGTTAGTTTGGCTTTGTGCATGCCTGTCATACTGTGGATAGCTTCTGGGTGTGAAGAGGGACAGTCTCGAGGCTGACAGCCCTCGGAGGGAGCTGTTTGGAGGGTAAATATTGCAGAGGTGTAAAGCTTCACGCTGGCAAAGTGGGGTGAAAAGCTAGAGCTGTCAGGTATTTCTCTTTTTGCCTATCTGTCTTTTTCTGCCCTTCACTGCTCCCTCTCTAATTTTGTTTCCACATCTCCGTCTTTTTCTGCATGTCACCTTACTTGTCTAAAATCAGCAATGAGCAGTGGCTCTCCAATCCTGTCTCTTCTCCAAGAAGAATTTCTGACAAGTAAAAAAGGACACCTGATAATTCACTGCAATGCTAATCTTTTGAAATTCTTTTAAACAGTGTAATAAGAGATGACGTGAAGATAAGGATTCTTGCTCTGCTTTTCAACGAAGTGTTAAAAAAAATATCCTGAAATTAAAGTGGGCAGTCAGCAGCAACGCTGTCATTTCACATCCAAAATAATAAGAAAGTGTGTCACTGTCCAAATACTTGAGGAGCTTACTCTGTAAAGCCTTTCCTGAGCCAGGAACCCACAGTGGGAAGAAAAAAAAGGACTATAATGCTATAACTCTCCTGGGCAGAGCTCACGGGTAGCAAAAGCTTATTTTTTCAGCTTGTCCCCTTCTCTGAACTCATATTTGAATTCTTCTCACTTTATATAATGCTACTGTAGCTATTGTGCATATTTTTTCTTTTTTGTTTGTGGAGACAATGTCTGAGCTTTAACAATATAGTGATTTAAGACAGCTTTTCCTTGAAGAGATTAACATTTGAGAGGACCAATTGTGCAGATAAGTTTACATTTAATCCATTAAGTGGAAGTTAGCAAGCTAGGCTAACTTGTCTCTACTCAGAAAGTAGGAAGTTAATTAGCCTAGCTTGCTAATGATAGCACAGATTGTCACTCGACTTTAGTTCACAGTATTTTAACACCTGCTGAGTTATTGGCAGCTCAGTACTGTTTGTCTTTCATTATGGTGTAGGTAGCATCTGTTGACCCTTGGTCTGTGAGTGAATAGAAAGTAAGGTACCCAGACGTGAGATGCATCACTTACTTTGGCTAACATGAAACATTAGCTTGATAATACTGCTGTTAAAGAACAGCTTGTTGCAGATTGCGATTTTGTCAAGGAAGTCAAGGTCCTGTTACCTTTTTAAAGAAGGATTCCAACATGCTACATCACCCACACTTATAACAACTAGATTGTATTTTTTAGGGTAACTTAGCAGTAATTCAATATTTAGTATTTATTTCACACCTAACGCACTACAAGAAAGGATATTTTGCTATTTTTTTAATCTGACAAAAGCATTGCATTATCACTACGCACCAAATTTTTTTTTTTTTTAAAAGAGCCCACAGAGGTGATACACCTCATGTTTAGGGGCCCTAAAGGAAGTTAACCCTGGGGACCTAAGGTCTGTTAGGGAAGACGGTAGGGTCCCCAGATGTTGGGTCCGCAGTTGGACCCGTGTCCACAAATGGGACAAACCTTTGGCTATAAAGGTAGATCCCTCAGCTGGTTCACTGCCTGTGTGGTCTGTTGTTGGAACTGAATTGATGTTTAGAACTGAACCAATCAAATGACCAGAACTTATACGACACAACACTAATGTAGATGGTTGCATAACTATGCATAATTCCTTCTTTTTGTTTATTACCATTTTGACCAAATGAGTGCATAAACCATAATAAACCCCAAGGACACATGTACTTATTCCTTGGTAAAACGAATTTTACTTTCAATTCAACCTTAAAAAAACCGTTTGCTAATTTGTACCCTTATTTTCATGCATTAGTCACAGTGGTAGAATGTTTATAATCCTCACTATGACTAATTGTAGCAGCTTCTACCATCCACTGATGTGTGATTTGTATTCAAATTTGTATTTAAAGTGGTGGGTGCATGAAAATGACAGGGATTTTAGCTGAGATAAGTTTTTTTCATTTGTTTTTTTTTCTCTGTCTGCCTCTGGGCAGCACACCACAGCTGAGTCAGCTACAATAGCTCATAGAAAAACATTTCAGGGAGTCAAAATTACCAGCAGATATGAGGGTTATGCATAAAAAGCACTGATGATTAAATGTAGATTTGATATTTTGCATCAAGACCTTTCCACTAAAAATTTCAGAGAACCATGTTTATGGCAGTAACCCTGTGATTTGGGGTTATAGACATTACAACTACAGGGCAGACTGGATGTTGTGAACAGGTTGTTGTGTTTTCACCAGCAACACTGGGGTGGGTGTTGCAAACAGTCTAATTTTCCTTCATACGCATTCATGGGGCTGAATCAACAGACTTTATTGCATTAAGAAAGATCCAGCAGTGGTTTTACATAGAGATTGAAGGCAGTGCCCCTGGAGATTCACTAACTGCCTTCACACAAGATGACAGAGCACAGCAAACTGCACCTGCGATAATATGCCACAGGTAGGAAGAAAAGGCAGCGCTTGGATCATCGTCAGGAGCTGGAAGCGGTGTTCTACAGGTGTAGCTAATTGGATTGATGAAGAGAATAGTGATTAGTGATTGGTTCCTGTGTGCGTAAGTGAAAGGAGTAGTAGCTTTAGGCATACTCGATTAGATGAAATTAATCAGGAAGGCGTGTTCCTCTTAGATTCAAGCTGATAGGATAATAAAGGGAAGCAGGGAGATAGCTGAATAGACAGGAGCCAGGAGGCCGAGAGGGTGATGAATGAAGGTTGAATCAAGTATATCAGGCTCCATATCTGGTTATTATGGATTATCTCACATTTATAACATGTTGTCAGAGCCTAATTGTTCTTCAACATGATTCCAATGCCAAGAAAGGGCAGCAAAAAGAAAAATAAGCAGCCCAGCTTCAGAGGCAGTAGCTGTGGCTGCGGCAGTTCTTGAAGGACCTAAAACCACCAACCAACAAAAAGCCTGACTAAGAATGAACTGCCAGAAAATAACTGGTTTTATTTCTGCTCCAGTGAAGTGCCAATTCTAATAGACAACAACTCACTGTGCTGTTATGGGCTTTTTTTTGTCTGTGTCCTGCTTTATCTTCTCCCATGCATGTGAGATTGCATGGCGTTGTTTGAAATAGAGGCGGAGCGGGCTAGCCCACCAGTGTACAGAACCCGCAGGTTCTTTGTCAAAGGATGCAAGTGGGCACAGGAGGGTATTTATGTCGTAATGCACAGTTAGGCGGTGACGACAAAAGCTGAAAATAACAGGTGAGGTGTTTGTCAGACTCAAAAAAGCATGTATAGGGGTGTATATTAGAGCTTCTCAATAAGTGCTCGAAGCCAATTCCCTGACGTGATGGGAATTGTTACAGAATACAGGCTGGTGGGAGGACTTGGAACATAAGGCCTGTGAAGGCGAGCGGGCACCGGTGAACATCCTGTGTGTGTGGTGGAAAATCAGAGAGGGGGGATGAGTGCAGTCTTCAGAAACACAAACTGGAAGGAAGAAGGGAACAGAAGTGTTAGACTATGTTTGTAAATGTCCAGCTATCTGTGCTGGACACCATCTACAGTGCTAATGATCACTTATTAGCGCCACTATAGCCGCAATGCTCTGGTACTGCACACGCAGGCAAGTTCAGACAGGATGTAATCTCTCTGTCGATGTGGCTTCTGCCAAAGTGTTAATGAATTTAATGGACCACAAGCAGAGTCTCAGTTTAGTTTCTCTTATCCGAGAGTTAACAGCTCTGCAGTGCACACACATATACACACAACCATAGATTGTATTTTCATGTATACACACATACACTGACAGAATGTCTGTTCAAGCCACACATTTGCTATTACTATAGTTGTGCAGCCCTTCACTTTAAACTCATTCTGTGTTTCCTCATTAACTTCTACCCTTATTGAAGTTTAATCACAATTCAAACCTAAATTTGAACTTAAATTAACCTTCGATATTTTAGAATAAGTATTAAATGACTATGTGTTATGTGAAAAGGTTTACTTGTGATGACGGACCCACAGAGAATTATCACCCAACTGCAGGTCCCCTCAGGCTTTTTAGTCTCTTTGGGGTTGTTGTTTTGATTGTTTAGCCTGTAAATTGGGCTGTCATCTGGTTCATCTCCAGCCACAGCAGGCAGATGTTTTCAGAACAAAAGCTTTCATATATCCACTGTGCGCTACCCAGCGAGCACCGAACAGCAGACAGACGGAGACAGTATTTAGCAGCTAAAGAGCCAGATAATGTATGGAGTCGAGCTGGAGACTAAACTAGAACTAGAAAACAAGTGAATATTCGATTTCCAAATTTTTTTTCATATGGCCGGAAACATGTTGCTCCATGGCTGCGAGAAGTATAAAACAATATAAATTTTTGTTTACAGCTTGTTCTGTTGCCCCTTAGTGGCCAAAAACAATTGCTGCTTTAATCTAAGCCTAAAATTAATCATAACCACAAATCCAGAGTTTTATGCTAAACTCAGATTTTCCTAATATTGTTTTGTCCAATAGGACATTTGGACCTCATAACGATAGGGATTTTAAAAAAGTGCACACACACACACACACACACACACACACACACACACACACACACACACACATAAACACTCCACAATCCACTCAAACACACTGTGGTAGACCACAGGCAAACAGCAGGGAAGTCACAGAGTAATGGGACAATCCATCACCAGCGGCTGCATGCTGCTGCATGGTCTTAGTCAAAGAGACCCACCCATGGAGACACTGAGGCAGCAGGCTGGAAGGAAGCATCCGGAAGATACTGATTTAGAGACCAGAGGTGATAACTGGTGAGTGGGAGGAGGAGGAGGAGGGGGAGGCAGGAAGTCTCTGCCAAAATTGTTGCCTGCAATCATTGTGGCCATGTGTGTGTGTCTGCTTGTACTGAATCTGGCTTGTGTACAATCAGTTGTACAGTATATGGTGCATGTCAAGAATCCAATGTTAAATTCTACATATTTAGATATGAATATCACAAATTATTACATTTTCATTCAAAAATGATTCATTATGAGTATTTCAGTTTTTATGTACACCAACACAAATGGGGCCTTTTCCTCAATATCGCTGGTTACTGAATAAAGGTTTTAATAAGTGAATGAAAGCCAGCTACAAAGGACTCAAATGAAATAATGAAACCCTTCTTGAACAATAAATGAAAAGACATGGCACAATAACTAGTCATATTTCATTCTGCTTCAACCTACCAATGGGGACTCACTTCATTTTTTGTTCTTGGTTTTTAAAACTTTAAAAACGCCCATTTTATTTAGACTGATTTCATCAAGAATTTAAAATTTATATGTGACCAATGAGTCTGATCTATTTTCCCTGAGCACCCTAAAAGACAAAGCATGAAATCTTAATAAAGTCATTCTGAGATGACTGTGTTAGTACAGCAGCTGGTTTGACACAAAAAGAGCTGAACGGAACAGTGAAATGCAATAATAAATGGATTTTGAAACTGTTGGTTCAGCTAGAGCAATTAGTCGGATGATAACACTTCCTGTTGGTTTACTTTGAGTGTGAATCCACCACAATCTTTTATTTTTTTTTTTACCATTTCTCAGCTTTTATTGTCTTTTCGGATTCCAATTCTGTTTTTGCAGCTGCTCATAAAAAGGGGCAAAATGGTGCAGTAAAAACAAAAGGTACTTCTTTTTGGACCACCCCAACACACACAAACATACAAAAGATCCTCTTACCATAATCAAATCAAACACACACACACACACACACACACATGCATACTGCCATGGGAAGGTAAGTCTGATCTGTTCAGAAGCTGATATGCCTTGATTCAATTCAATCTAAAGCTCACTGAGACCTGTGTGATGGAGACATGTGGTCAAATCACCAGGGAAAATGAAATTAAACTAGATTTAATAGAGCTGTATCAGGCAATGAAGAAACCTATCATGGAATCAACCCTCCATCCATCCGTCCAAATGGAGACAGGTGATCAGCAAAGACATGGCCCACAGATACAATTAACAAGAATCAAAAAGAAAAGACTAGACTCTGCGCATGCGCACCAGGCACACACACACACACACACACACACACACGAAAAAAACAAAGAGGAACACCGGTGCATTTCAAAAAGCAAACTGGGAAAAAGCAGAGTATTGAAATCGATGTACTGCACACAGATCAAAACTGTGCAAACAAGCACAGTATAAAGGTCATGACAAATTGGAGCAACACATTGTACTACCACATACAGTATATGCACATACATACAGACACAAGCACACACCCACACACACACACAAAAACAGTGCTCACACAACTGGTCCCACCTCCTTACACATTCATGCCACGAACGGACAGATCGATTCCTAACCCGGGGATTCAATAGTAACCACATTAATCCACCACTGGGCACAGTCGGCATGTCTACCAGACAGGCACTCAGTCAGCCACTCTGCTGCTTGGGATCAGTATTGGTTTACAGAGGGAGTCTGAGGGAGAGCGGGCGAGAGATGGGGATGAATGAATGACTGCAAGGCTCCCTAAAATGTCACTATGTTCCCTCTGCCTGCCCTTTGCAGAGATGCCTTCTAGTGTGCACCAAATCAAACAACTGTATAAGGCAAAGTTCAGGCCATTGCACACTGTGTGTTCTGTATATGTTGCCTGACAAAGAAAAACAGCATCAGCAGTTATTTTAAATGACCAAAAAAATTAGCTCTAGCACGCACAGCAATTATGACTTACAACAGAACCTTAATATAGGAGACAACGTTTTCCTGCCAACAGTCAACTTTAGCTTCTTTTAACCATGACTTCAATCGTTCCCTAACAAAGTCCGAGTTGTTTTTGTTCCTGGACCTAACCAAACATTAACTGTAGCGGTGTCAGGTCAGAAAACAGTTTCATTTTTGAAACTCTGCCTTGTTACAGCATGGAAAATTAAAGGGAAAACCAGAATAAATCTCCATACATTGTCGTAGAGGTGAATAAAATGGAGTTGCAAACACAAACGTGAAATCTTGAACTATTTTCGCTGACAAAAAAAGGGGAGATTACATTTTTCAAAGAATGATGTAATCCAAATGTTCTTCTTTCAATGACTGCACTGTACATTTCTCCTCCTGTGTGCCTGAATCATCAAAAATATAGCAGATTTCAGGTGAACACTCAGAGAAGCCAGATCCTAAATGGCTGGATGGTGGGTTTGGGTGGGGACATGGCTGAAAGCGGTGAATGCTTTGCTGTGACATCAGAAAGTTACAGAAGTTCTTACGGCTGGTTTTAAGGCTCAGTTTTTGAATACAAGCTGTGTGCATTTCTCTGTGGACTGAGCACTTTAATACTTTTCACAGTATTAATACAACACCTTGACCTGCTTCATCTCACTTTATACAGTACGGGACCTTTAACACTTCGACTGCAGGAGCTCGGGCAACTCTTGATAAGGGTAAGAGAACATTATGGCAACAGCGGGTCTTGTTCAGAAAAAATGGGTTGACATTTGGACCCATGGCAAACATAACGCTGCCAAGAGTAAAGGTGAGGGTGCGTACTGTCTGGAGAGAACCCTCACTGCTGCAAAATCGCTGTCGCAAAAAACACTGCAAGAGAACCACACAAAAACTGAGGTAATGTTAACATCCTGAATAATGTTAAGTTACTTTTAAAGCCATATTAAGCCAAATACTAAATGCAGTGGTATAACATGGATTATCATCTCACAACAACGGCACACTGCTACATTGCTTACGCATGCGCTTGCATAAAACACAGTCTAGTACAACACTACAGCTAAGTTCTACAAAGTTACAGAATAAAGTCAACACACTGCAGAGCACTGAATATTATGAGGATAGGATTCATAGATGGGCTATTGTATTAGGATCTTTTTAATTGTGTAGGTGTTTCCTTTTTTCTGGATAATGAAACAGAAATGAAACAGAAAGTAATGAAACAGAAAGTTAACATCATAGCAATGATTGACTCACATTGCAAGAGATGGATTGCATTGGATTTGCTAATGTTGCATTTATCCAGGCTTCATTGTTTTATTCTCTTTCATGTCTGGATGTATTAGTAACATCAGACCAGAGACAATCTCTGCAACGCTGCATTCTAAATTATACAACCTCTCATTTTGTGTTTGTTTGTTGGGGTTTTTTTTATTACATTTACTAAAATCAGTTGGATTAAATCTTATTTGCTGAAGTTTAACTAAATTGTTCACTTTTGGTCTGCACTAAAACAAAACTGAAATAAACTGAAAGAAAACTGAAATGTTTAAATGTCCAGAGTTTTAGTCAACTAAAAATAAAAAAGGATGGGATTGACTAAATATGACTGGAAGTAACATGGACTTTTGATCTGAGGACTAAGACTGAGACTAAACCTAAAAGTAGTTGACGTAGTTCCTGATCTATCAAAAACTTCTTCAAAAAGTTCTTGGTCCCCTGGAAGAGTTTCTTAGGTTGAAACGCCATATAATAGACTGAATTTCAGACTCTGAAAAGGTATTTCATCAAGAGTAGAATTGTTCCATATAAGTTACAAGCAATTCAACGAGGAATACGCACTTTCTTTCTCACCCATTTGAAGTGCACAACTGTCCCACACGTCTTTTTTCATGTACTTCTCCACTTTAATTCAATCACGCGGCTATTTCTTTTGCATGCCTTTTGTGTGTCTGCTTGTCTCTGCACCTGGTTGTCTTCTCAGACTCACTAAGTGTTCCCCACCTCTCTCCCCAATGAAAAGCAAATCTCTGGAACTCGCTGAAAGGAGGACAGTTTCAGCAATCGCGCTAGTGCGCAGGCTGCTGGCACACTCCTTAATGAAGCCATTACAGCCAACACTCATTGAATTCAAAGAAAGCCCACTTTCCTGGAGAGCCCAGTCCTCCCTCTCTTTCAGCACTCATTGAGATCAAGAGTATTTTCCCGGCTTGGCCTGGTGGTAGTTCATATAAACAAGGGAAGGTGTGAGGCTGATGCCCGAACCTGACGCGACCTGAAAAGACCTAGCTCTTTGGGTTAAGGGCTGTAGATTTTACTGAACTGCTTTGGCTGAGATTACACCTTTAAATATACTTTTAAAACTGTTATCCCTACTTACTATAGGATTACACACATACTGAACTGAATGGATGAAACAGGGTGTCGTTTACTACTCCGCTTCGATTTAATTGAATTAGATGAAAATGAAAATGTCTCTGATATTCACAGACATTTCCATAGATAAATGTGCTAAAGCCTGAATTTGTGAATGAAGTTCGATCCAGTCACTTGTTTTCCGCCTGCAGTATTCCCACTGCTGCCCTCCATCTCTTTATTCTCTATCTTTCCTTGTCAAGTAACCGTAGGAGATTCTGCAAGCTTTTTTTTTGTTATTGATTTGAATTAAGGAGCTTCAAAACACAGATAAATGGATTTTGATCCCAGCATAAATTTAAGAGAACCACATGCTTCTTTAAATGGGTTTGAAGACCATGCAAAGCTGCTGTTCAGGACGGATTACACTTTAAGATCATCAGCTTTACTGATATGCATGAGTGGACTTCCACTAAGTGGGCGTGTGTGTATATGATTTATATTGTGTGTGCAACAATTTGTGTTTGCGTGTGAATATCCTGCTTCTAGTGTCCTCCTTGCAGCATGGAAGATACTGTCCCTGTGCCCTATGGCTTTACAGGAAAAGTAAAGTCACCTGGAGCATGCAAAAGCGCACAAACACACACACACACACACACACACACACACTCACCTCTGTCAATAATCCCCCTTAGTGTTCAATAGCTTTTTCCTCCCACTATCCACCTGCCAGCCTTTGTCTTTCCTTGGGGATCCTCACATTCTTAATTCATGTCCTGTATGAAACATTTAGCAGCACAACTGCTCGGTGCAGTTTCCATCCTTAATCGAAGCGAGGAAGTAAAGCAAACAAAGCATGATTCATGAACCACTTCCTTAACCGATGCATATCCAGAGACAACATATCCGAAGCCACGGTCACGACAACCTCACTAATATAGAATAATGTGGAACTTCCTTGAAGCTAAGCAGCAGCTTCGCAGGTGTTTATTGAGATTAGAAATCAGCTTTCATACTTCTGATGCCTTCCAACCACTTTAAAATTGGAATGAGTAATAAGCCTGCTGTATTTCATATTTTCACGGTTTTTTAATTAGAAATAATAAGTAATAAACAAAGGCTGTCGACAGATTTTGAGCGAGTTAATTTCTTGTTTTTGGGCTTTGAAGAAGGGCTGATGAATACTGAATGTCATCAGGCCACATGGCGATGCGGATGTCAGTCTGAATGTCGTGTCGATCCACGACTGAAAGATCCAACGAGTCTTCTAATCTATACGAGCATGTCGGTCGTTTGTTCCTACCCTCAAATACCACCCAGAGGAGTGTTTCCTAATATAGCGCCCCTACCGACGGCAGGAGCAACAAGTCCTTCAACCTAAACAACCATATAGGTCGTTTTTTCAACCCTCTGATACGACCCATGGGAGTGTCTCCTGAAGTACTGGACCTCGGTTGTCATGGTTACCATAATAAACATGCGACTGTACCGAGAGCGGCGTACCAAATGTTGCCGTGGTTACTATAACAACTGCAATGGCTTGGTTAGGTTTCGGCACAAAAAGTACTTGGTTATGGTTAGGAAAAGATCATGATTTGGGTTAAAATAATTACTTAACATCAGATGAACTTTGTTGTCATGGTTACAATAATAACAACGAACGGTCATAGATAATAGAAACAAGGTCATAATAATCTGGTGCACAAACGACCTGTTTGCTCGTTTTTCACAGCAGGACAGAAATAATTGTGAAATATCTCAACCACTGTTTGGTGGATTCCCATGACATTTGGTCACGGTCCCCAGAGGATGAGACCTAACGATGTTTGTAATACCCTGACTTTTCCTTCAGCGCCACCAGCAGGTCAGAGTTTCTACTTATTTTGTGAAATATCTCAATGTCTACTTGATGGATCGAAACAAAATTTGATACATTAATGGTTCTTAGTTGATGAGTCCTAATGATAGCGATCCAGCTCTATGGCTAGCTGTCAGCATAAAGGCGGAACAACAATGACCCCCCCCCACCCCCCACACACACACACACACACACAGACACACACACACCATTCTGTATTTGTTCCTTTTCTACAGAACGCTGAAGCAAAATAAAGACACAACATTCCGGCCTTGAAAAGGGGTTAAAGGTCCGTTGAATGAGTCAGTGCAAGTTGAGGCTGAAGACAACTAGTTTTAAAATGAAGAAAAAATCCATGGGTAATGTAGTACAAAGAAGAACAACCCATAGAATAGAAGAAGACTGGTTCTGGTTCTACTGCATCAATTTTGATCAATTTTTTTTTCATTTGTCTCTTTCATGTCCAATTTAGAAATAACAAATGGAACAAACTCCTCATGCAATCACTGACTGATCATGAAACTTCACAATAAAAATTTAATTTTTCAAACAATCAAAGAAAAAATGTAAAAAAAAATGTAAAATTATACAGAGAATATAGGCATTGGCTGTGTGGATGCAGATACAATGTAAAAATGTATTTGTGATTACTCTGTATTCTGCTACAATGCGTAGCAGGTGGTGTTCTTCTGTTTGACAATTTGATGACCACTGCTATCTTAAATAGTCATATTTGGCTGATTCATGTGCATATAAAGTAAGAAAAGAGCCACATTTGAGATGGAAAAGTGAAGGAATTTAGTTGATGCTGTCCCCCAGGATTCCTATCATAGCAGGTTAGTGTGATTGGTTCCAGCCCAGTGCTGCCTGGGCCCATTTAGATAATAAAATGGCCCGCAGTCTCGGGACTCATACATACAGATGCAAATGCAGTGTATGCACACTTGCACGCACAAGCAGACACATGCAGATAGGAGGAAGGACAATATTTTCACAGACACTGAAACACAGCCCGACAGGCACAAACCTGCCTCCTCTGAACTCTAAGGGTGGATGTGATTTAGTTGCAGTGGATGAAGGCAGGCACCGGTGGCTGCTTCCATCTATTTTAAAACTGCTACACATGGTGAATACACTCTACTATAAGCTCTTTCTCAAGATCAACTCGCCAGGCAATCAGGCCACTGCTTCACCTTTGTAATAGTTTGGTGCTAGGAAAGTTTAAAAATATATATTTCCTCCTCCCCCTCCACTGCGGAAGGAAGGAAGCATCCTCTGTAGGAGGGCAAATAGCATCACCGAGGTCTCATGAATCATTTTTAATCTTGTTAGGAGCTGTATACAATGACCTTTCTCGGGGCGTCTGTGTTTACCTGCCAGCCACTGGGTCTATTGTGCAGTTTATAGGGCATGCAGCTCCTACACACTGTCATTCGAGACTAAGGTCAGACTGAGTCATTTTCTAAACCACTGGGTGCAGAACAGGCCTCATGTGAGCACACATACTGTACAGCAGCATGGAGTCATGCTCACATACACCTGGCCGGTAAAGATGCGGGGGATGACTCGGGTTGCTGCACCAGCATCTGTGCCGAGCCCCATTGACTTCCTGTCTGGAAACCCTGCGCAATGATGACAGTAGGGAAAAAATGGATGGAATACAAGTCATGGGAAGTATAGGGAACCTCTTTTGTTTTTTTATGCATAATGTTGAATAGATCAAACCAATTGTAGCTTGTATTTTTAGGGTTGGAACTTTTAGTATGCTGCTATGACAAGGGTTTGCTACTTTGCCTTCTCAAAGTAAAAAAGTCATCAGAAGTGAAATGTTACAAATACTCTGTAAACTCTCTGTAGGCGGACTATCCAAATAAAGTGTAACCATGCTTCTAGCCTTTTTCAAAATCTGTACTAGGGTCATGGGGATGACAATGTCAGTTCATCAGTGTGTAGGTTAGTCCAGACTGAAATATGTCAAAAACTGCTGGATGAATTGTCATCTTATTGTGCACAAACATTCTTGGCCTATTGACTTGACAATCCCCTGACTCTTCCTCCTTCTTCCATTTTTGTTTTTTACTAAAATGTCTTAATGAATACTGCGTGGATTGACGTGAAATTTGAACAAGCCAAAAATTTTTTGCCAAACTATGTGTTTAGTGCTAATTAGTTGATGTTAACATGGTCACACACTAAATCACAATGATGCACATGCAACTGCTTAGCATCAGCGCAGTAGCACTGTCATTGTGAGTTAGCATGCTAATGTTAGCATGTAGCTCAAAGCATAGATATTCTAAAGTACAACCTCACAGAGCTGCTAGCATGGCTGTACACTCATGATGCATAAGTTATAACAGTAGAAACCCAAAACAAATACTAAAAGCAGCTTATAAACAATTCATATCACATGTTTTTTTTTTCTTTTTGTTTTTTATTAATGAAGTATCTCAGGAATAAATTTAGTAATTGGACCTTCAGTGAAAGTTTTTTGGTAAATTCTATTCTATTCTATTCTATTCTATTCTATTCTATTCTATTCTATTCTATATAAGTCAAGAATTTTACCTTCAACTTTAACATGTCTTTTTAAGTTTTAACCACATTATGAAGCAGTTCTATAACACATCTGAGAATGACTTGTAAATGTGAATACACTGTTAATTTTTCATAACACACTGTAAAGATTTGTGTTCATGTGTAATCATATATAACTTAACATGATAAAGATGCTTCATAGGAGGACAAGCAACAACAAAAATGTCCATAAGAACGCTTATAACTAGGTTATAGTGTGTTCATTGGGTGTTTATATACTGCTTAAATGTTAAATAGGAGTATTAAAGAAAATTTTACTCAAATAACAGTTGACTACCCTAATCCAGTTTTGCATACTAAATGTGACCAGTAATATTTTTATCCCCAGGGCAGGTGTGCAGTCAACTTGAGACTGTAGAAATTCAAAGCAGCACCAGAATTGGTCCAGGTTGACATTCTACAAAAACAAAAAACCCAAGAGAGCCACAGGCTTGCAGGCAAAAACATGCAAACAGCACTTTAGATAAACACATATGTACATGCCCTCACACAAAGCACGCTGCATTTCAATTGCATAAACAAAGATCTGACATTTTAGTGATGCTTAAATTTGACCTTTTGTTAAAAGCCTTGCACTTTGTCCAAAGGAGCTCTCAGGGTAAGTATGTTGTAATCAAACCACTTTAGGACAGCTCCTGCTCTTGAAAATGTGAGTAATCACAGGAACAGACATTCTTCAAAGAAGTAAGAATAGGCAATCTTCTTGCTATGTGAAAATGGCTCTGAGGTGCGATTCTATGTATTTTAGAGGACAATTTGAGTTGAATTACCACATGTTTATTTTTCGCGATTGGCACCTCAAGTTATAATCAAACCACTCCTCCTGGGATTTTCAGCACCATATTCCACCCATTTGGCGCCAAGGGATCTCTTGTTACCATCTTGACAGGCAGTTTGAGGCATCTGCGACAACAGTGAAAGTGTATGGATGTTGTGAAAGCTGTTTAAAGCAAATGGTTTCTATCTTTATCAAGCTATAGCACCATTTTTTTAGTGGGTCTCCTGGAAATTCTTACACACACTGCACCTAATCCTGCTTAAGATGACACAGGTTTCTCCATCACACACACGCTTACAGGACAATATGCCTGCATGTACTTTACAGATGTAATAAATCCAATTACATCTACCTTAGTTGCTGTAAATGCCTGCTTTGCAATTACACTAATTGAAATGCAATGTCTTAAGATCCATGTCTTAGCCAATGGCTCCTGACCCATGCGAGAGGTCCATATCCCTCCCCCACACTTACTGTAGGCTTGAGCCTTTGCACATCTCATATCATGAGATGTCAGATGCTTATTCGCATCCTGAAAACTATTCTACTGAATGCACAATAAAACAAGCTTTGGATCAAACCAAGACATGACCCAGTTCATCCCACGGCAGCAGAGCTGTCTTGTCTGAGACTATTATACCTCCTGCTGCCAAAGATTCCCATTTGAATTTCTGTGGAAATGTTTTGTTTTCCTTTTTGAAGATTTGAGTCCACAAAGTTATACAAGCTACTGTAGGTGTAATCACATGATAGTCATCACTATCTCTAGTCTTACTAGTCATACAGTATATTATACTAGTGAATTGGTACATTTAAAGGCCTTTTTAAAGTAGCACTGTCATTACAAGAATGGGATACTGTAGATTGTATACACAGTTGGAAACTGACTTCACAGATTTATTGTTGCAAATTCCAACAATGTGTTTCAATCTCCAATTTTTAGCCAAAGTTGAAACAGCTTTGATTATTTTAAATCACAGATTTCTGTACATTTCTTTTTGTCCTTGGTTTCTTCAATGGTTTGACGTGGGCAGAGCTCAGATGTAGAAAAAATTGTGGTTTGGTGAGGCTTAGACACAAAAGCTACTTGTTTCTGTTCAGGAAAATATCACGGTTTACTTTAAAATAAGCACTTACATAAGGTTTGGAGGAGGACCCTCATTGTCATGGTTATAATAATAAACAGTTAATGTTGTGGAACTACTACGGTAAGGGTTATTGTTAGGGTCATGGGTAAAAATAATAACATCCACATACAAGAAATGAATAGCGTCTATTGTGTGACAGTTGTTTGTTTTGTTGACCCATCCTCCCCCTAACGTGGACTTGTTGCTTTTTAAACTGCATCACCTGACTTCCTCCTTAACCCACATTATTACTATGGTAACTAGAGGTCACCTAGCAATAAAACAGAACTATGGGTAGCAATAAGATGCTTACACAGATGACCAATGGGGTTGATTTTTACAAGAAGACAGACGCTTTTGAGAATTAAACTCCTATTAAAATATTTTATTCTCAACTGTAAGTTGGATCGAACTTTTTGAGGCATGAATGTTCAATTGTATTGAGAAACACTTTTTAAACGAAGTTTGAGTGGGCTTTAAATAAGGAATTGCTTTGCAGCATGGCTTTTGTTCACCCAGACATTTGTTCAGTGCTAGAGGTATAGCTGACAGAGGAGCTTAGAGCAGCCACCTGCCTGATAGTTTTTGAAGGATGAAACTGTCAATTGGTCTGGTTCAAGATTCAATACATCATACGAGAGAGCAGCCATCTGTCCCACCTTCCTGTCAAATATATATCTAGTCTACAACAAATCCACAAAACCGCACAGGCTACAGGTAGATGCTGGTAGCTGATGCAATGCTTTCTATGCCAAACGAGACTCAGCGCTACTGCTGTTTTTGTCAGATGATTCATTCATAGAAAAATTCTGCGTTTGGTCAGGAGGGGAAGACATGACAGATTCATCTTATATAACCGGAAACCAATATATCGGTCTAACGCTAATTTATACCAATATGTAAATCTAATTCATTTTCATGTTCTTCTTCAGACATCAGCAGTTCAATAAAACTGTCAGAGAAATGACAGTATGAGTGTCTGTTTTAAAGCTTTATAAATGAGCCTCAATGTTTGAAGTATATCCTAATAAAATTCTGAAACAGATGATGTGCTGAATATTGTTTTAAATTGTGATTGGTAGCGTACATGATGGAAACAAGCATTGGGTTTAATCTATAATTAACTAAAGTACATTATATTTCTTCCTATTAGTACAGTGACATAGCGAGGGTTAGTTTATTTTATGCTGTGCAATGATCAGAGAAAACTGTAGGACGGAAATAGACACATATATCATCTGTCATTTTACCAACCAACAATTACCTGTAACACTGTCCATAATTCCGAATGCTGTACAATAAATACTAAAATAAAATATTTGGATGACCTGAAGATCAACAGTGTACACACACACAAACACACACACACACACTCACACAGATAAAAGCCTATCTGAAGCCGTTGTTGTCGTTAGAAAATGGTCATTTTCTTAATGGTGGAGGCACTTAGGTCCTGCTAGTTGGAAATGTAGTTTTTCATCATCAACTAGGATGACTTGGAGACTTTCATTTAAAAGATCATCCCTCTCCCTTTCTTTCTTTCTTTCTGTTGTTCACACACACATCCAAACACACATCTGCTTTAAAGGCTGTGCAAGCTGAGTCTCGCTGTTGATGAGTGAGGTAGCAAAGGGAGCCTGATGGCCATACAAATATAGCAAAGGCACTTATTGGCTTGTGTCCCTTTACCTTCTTTGTCTGCTCTGCAAACACACCGAGTCTGCTGCTTCAGATCTGATGAATGTGGTCTGAATCAAAAGTATACTGTGTGCGTGTGTGTATGTATGTGTGTGTGTGTGTGTGTATGTGTGTGTGTGTGTGTGTGTGTGTGTGTGCTTTGAGTGGATTAATGCTTTGAGCAGGTCAAAGCCCGCCCTCACATATCTTGTTTACCATGGTCTGAAAAGGATATTTGGATGGGGCAGGTCTGTGTGCAGGTGTATGAGCGCGTGCGTGTGTGTGTATTTCTTTTCCTGGTATGGGCCCTTTCTAGACAGCCATGACGTACGGATGTGGAAGAATCATCTGTGTCAGTATGAAGTATCATGAAATAAAGATGCAAAGGGATCAGAAACACCATGACACACTCACACTTATACACACACACACACACACACTGACACACACACACACACACACACACGCGCACGCACATACACACACACACACCTGCTCACAAGCATACACCCAGAAACACGTGAAAACAAGACAGCAAAGTCTGACCTACATAGAAATTGTCCACATGGACATTTACCCTACAGACAACAAGGTGATAAGGTCTAATTATTTTTCAGCACACACATTATTGAAGTTTATATCATCTCTACAAATTAAAGTTCCAAATTGCAAATGAATCTGGTGGATAGCTGATATTTGAAGGCAGTGTCCAGTTATGTTTCAGTATTGTGCACTGCCATTCGTACCGTAAAATACATTACATATACATATATACATTTCTTCTCATTAGATTAATCCTTGAGGTCTGGACACACCAGTATTTACAATGGCAACCGAGCTAAGCTACCAAGCTAGACAGTTAGTAAACTGACCGTTAGCAAGTTTGCTAGCTCAGACAGTTTTATTTCCCTCTTAAATTTGTTTTTTTTTTTTTTTTTTTTGTGCAATGTTGAACAAAATGCTGGGGACAGAGAGAAGAGAGAAGTTCTGGGAGCTATTGTGAGTTACTAGTGCTAGCCCAGCCAGGATGGCTAGCAATTTAACAGTTAGCTTGCCAGCAACGGCTGACCATCTAGCACCACAAGTAGTCGCTGCTACACCAAGACACAGAACCCGTCTGTTTCAAGCCGACAAGAGAATGTCACTGGCCGCATCACATCAGCTCACAACAGCAAATCTTTGCACGGAAATCAATTTATTTCAACAAATCTGCCTCATATGACTAGGCTTGAAGGGATGGAGATCTCAAAATGGAGGTTTTGAAGTTTGTTTTAAAGGTGCTATATAAAAAAAGTTTACAAAGTGCTTAGGCACTCGAGCATTAGCTGTATGGCACAATATAGTTTTGTTCAACCTTACTCTGTCCGGATATAAACTGCTCCACAAAAGAGGCATGGTTTGCCGACAGTAAAGAGGAGGAGTCAATTTTAAGAATATGTCAATTGAACAAAACATATCACTGGAGCAGTTCCCATATTCAAAGATCAAATGGGTGAATAAGATCTTTGCTAAACCAAACCCAGTGTGCCAAGGAAAATCTCATTTTCAAGACACAAAACTGACAATTTCCAACAGCAAGTCCATCATCTTGTATAATTAAAATGTAAAAGACAAAACGACCGAAAAAAAACCGCAGCGATAACACTCATTTCCTGCAGGTGGCACAAATGTCATAGTCTCAGCAGCGATTACTTTCCTTACCTGTAGGTGGCAGACATGAGCGTGTCCTCATCTGCAGGTGTGATGTGTTGCTGCTGTTTCTTCTCTTGCTGACAGTTTGGACCAAGGCTTCCAAAGTCTCTTACATACAGCAGGACCTGCAGAGAAGAAGGAGAAACAATACATGCAGAACTTGTTGCATATGTGCATACATAGATGTAAGGCAGAACTTACAGTGTCAAGGACAGGCAGATGCAGAGGACAAGGATTCAAGTCAAATGAACAGGAAGATAAAAGAGAAAGAAAGACTTGAAACTGACTGGCTCAGAGCAGTTATAAACCAAGGGCACAGAAGAACAAACAAAAGGGAACATAAATGAAAGAGCTTTAGCTGTATTATATGGAGGATGGTGAAGATCAAATCACTGGAAATGTTCCCAAACTGAGCTTTGGTAACTGAGCTCTGATGAGTGAAAGCATTTCCAACATGAGCTCAAAATGAATTTATTTCAAATCACATTGCAACTGATTAAAACTGTGGATTAAATGCCTCGCTAAATGGCACTGCACTGCAATTTTGGTGAAAAATAGAAGTCTTACTTCTCTACTTTTCATGCAATTTCAAAATGTGGAATATGTGCCCATATGCAGCTGATTGCCATAAAATGGGTCAAAGATGTTGCACAGCCCAATCATAAATGAGGATATAAATATCATCCTCTCTGGCCTTTCCACTGTTTGTTGTACTGTGGTGTGTTTGTGGGTAGGTTTGAGTGTGCCTAAAGGTGATGACATGTGGTACCCATTAGGTCTTACACTAACTAACAATAGAATTCATTATCATTAGTACCATGTGTGCACTGACAATGTTTAATTAGCTGATCAAAACAACATTGTAATTTAGTTGCTACGGCATAGTGCATTGTGTACAATTGTGTGTGTGTGTGTGTGTGTTATATGTTGCTGAATTTTACATGTTCCATCAAGCCTAATGAAGACACGAGAAATGGAAATGAGCAATCACCGTGAGACACGAGCACATCATTAACAGACACATTTATGGCCTTATAGTGTTATTAAACACTGATTTGCTTTATAGCTGAATTCATCTGTTCCCTCTTCCTTTCAGTTTGTGAGACTTCAAGAGGAAACACAATTAATTTAGAGTGCGGCGCTTTTGGTAAATCAGCAATGACTTTGTTTAAATGCATTCATTATTGTGTTTTGATTCTTGGGAAAAGAATACCCCATTAATGTTTTCATTTATATGCAGTCGTCCATATTATAGTAATTATCTGATTATGTCAAACACAGTCTCCCCAAAAGGCTAACCCACATCAATCATTTCCCTGCTGTCATAAACCACATTCACATTGGTCCCTTGGCAAATCTCCTGCTGCCATTTAGCTTTCTCATGTGAAACATGTCTTCTACAGCATCTGCACATGGAAACTATGGTATGGAGTTAGGCCACTAACACTCTTGGTTGAAATTGTGATTACAGTTAAAAAGCGGGGGGAAAAAAAGGAAAAGGCAAACATTTGCAGTTGTGTGACATGAGGCAAACTTCTACACCACCTCCTGCATTGGTGATAAAACATGGCACTGGATATTGCTCAGGCGTGTCGTTTGACCGAACCCTCCTGCCGGCTGAACTAAATTTAAGGTGTCTGTTTGTTTTCCGCAGGAAACATACCAAGCAACTATCACATTTTCTGTGGCTCTCAGGTTTTAGTGCCCTTGCAGGGATTTCACAGCCATGGAGTGAAACTTTCACAGATCACACATCAAAGAAAATAAGCTTAGTTCAAGCTTAGTTTAGTGATAAAATGCCAGCCTGCTGTCGATGGAAAAGTTCATGCCCACCACTATAAACACATGGGATTCATTGCATTGTGCATTCCAGTGAACACAACTAGCCATGTACAACAGCGATGGGCTGTGAGGAGATTTTGTCATAGAAACCACGATCTGTAGGCTATTGGAGGATCACGTGACAAACACTGCCCCCAAAAAAGGGTCTACACACAATCATTACAAAATTACCAGTAAAAGGTTAAATACATTCTCCTGGCAATCACAAACATCCCCAAAATTTGATTCATGAGGTTGACTAAAGTTGGTCTCGGAGCCATATCAGTAAAATACTTTCATGCCTTTAATGTGTGCCAGGAGCCAAAATCAGCTGACTCAGCTAGTGAATCTCAACAAGTGTTCTCTATGGCCAGAGAAAGCCTGAAAAAAACCCTGTTTGGCTGGGTGAACAAATTAGACTGGAATGAATGAGAAACGGTGTTCAGTTCTCTTCATATATCCATGGTCTCTGATGTAGTCTGCTTTATTTTAGTCAGTATACTGTGGGTATACCCACTACCCCCACCCCCCCACCCCTAATAACAGAAACCCATTAGTATAATGTAACACACGCTGCATCCTCCACAGTGATCAGACTGCATAGAGCCTGACTGGAATTAATAGGTTGTTTTTTTGGTGCTGTTCTCACCTGTGAACTGATACACCTGCCAGCCTTAAGGTGCTCTTTCATTTAATAGTTTTATCATATATTATTGTTATAACCCCTCCAGTTTTATTTTACATTTTAACTGACTCACTTTGTACTTTTATCTTAAAACATTTTTACACAGTAATTTTACTTCTACTGTAGTAAAATGTCTTTTCAGTAACAGTAGTTAGTGACCGTTCGCGTGCGGCAGTCAGTGAAACACTTGTACCGTTAGCTGTTGAACTGAGCTGAAACACAATACTAACATTTAAAAGTGGCTCTCTGTCCACGCTGTTTGCTTTCATTGCCAGTGCACAATGAATCTTGGGTAGGGTCATTCTTAAGTGAAAGTCGCTTAATTGAGCAGAAAGCTGTGAGTGCCGGAGCAGAACTAGTGTAATCCATGCTATTCAGATCAGCTACTTACTTTAGCTTAGCAGTTAGCGCTGGCCTCTCTCTCTCTCTCTCCTGCTCGGTGTGTCTTGCAACAACCGTTGAACTTGTTCATCAGAGTGCGGTGTTGTTGAAACTTCAGTGTATAGGTTTGTGATGTTTATAACAACTTCACTGATGTCTGCTGTGTTACCTCCGACACAGCAGCTCCGCTTGCTAACCGGAGCTGCTGTAGTCTGTGACTGTCTGTGTACACAGCAGCCTTCAGCGTTGATAGGCTGTTACTTGTGACGTGTAACTACGTGCTGTTATCTTATTCTTGTTCCTGTACTGGCGAGTCCTACTGTGAGGGGGGTAAAGTAAACTTCCTATGCATTTCACCCTGGTGTAAACCTCATTACTTGCAGATGAAAAGATGCAGCTGGCGACAGTACTTGTAAAAAAGTACTGCCTATTTGCAGGTCTCCCCTGGCCAACAGTAGAATAAGCAGTGATAACATCTACAGGGCATTAGAAACTCGGCATTTCATACTAGTAGACAACAGACAGAAATTGGCCTCAGTCGTCAGGTGTCACCCACAGGCAGAAGAAGTAACTTCAATAGTTTTAGTATAGTGGGTCGCTGTATGGCCAACCAAGCAAGAGTTCTGCAGCATTGTGACCCCGTTTCCACTGGAACTGGTGGCTAGCTGGAACATAAATGACCAGTCCAGTCTTCCTTTTACATCCTAGCAACTCTGTTGATTGTCCAGCTAGCTGATCTGCCAGTGTCAGCTGGCTATTAGCCAGGCGGTAACGCTATCAGCTCCAGCATGAGCTGCTAAAATGTGAGGTTATTCATAATGTATCACTGGGAAGTTTTTTTTTTTTTTTTTTTTTTTTAAATTCAGATAGCAGACTGAGCTATACAGACATTGCCAGTCATGCAGAAGAAAGGAGAACATATCTCAGCCAAAATCACCCACTAACTTCGGAATACATCAGTGGACAGCAGAGGTAAAGGCTTTCAGAAAGGCAAAGAAAGCATGGGCGAGTATTATACATTGCAATCATCAAAAGTAATCTTGAGTATTGAAAACTGGCAACATGCTCATCATCATCTTAATGCCAGCTTTATTGCTTTTTCCTTGTGTATCGACAAACTTAAATCAGATTTTTTTTCTTTGTGGAAGAGCAATGTTTATATCTTGTGTTATCAATTTTTAACTTCGAATAAACTTTTAGAAAACATAGCACTTGAATAAAATAATGTACTAATTTTACACGTTATGGATCTATCTATGCACAAGTTAAACTTTCCAAACAAGACTAAAATATTTGCTGTAGAATGTATCCTTAAAGCTGAAAGTCTCTATAATCAAAGCTATTTTTCATGTGTTATTTAGATAGAAAGTAGTGATGGGTTCCTTCTTTTCATGCTGCTGCAACATCCTCCATCCTTTCCTGTGAAACTGTCACTGTGTCCACATGCATAATGATTAGTTTCAACCATGCATGAAACTACATTGAGGGGGATTGGGACAGTGGTCACGCTTGTCAGTGGTAGACAAAGGATGGGTCCCATTAAAGAGATGAGCTTTTGCACACACACACACACACACACACACACACACACACACACACACACACACACACACACACACAGAGACGCGCACATGCACATGCACATGCACATGCACATGCTCACTAAGTCAAGTAGTTACACAATAATAAAAAAAAAAGCAGATACAAGTCAGCTTCACTGGGTAGAGGGTGATACAGGAAACCAGAGAGAATATTTTGAGTCTCTGTAACTTTGTATATGATGAAAATCTCCTGTTCGGCCTGATGTGATTTGGCCCTTTGAGGACTGAAGGGTCAGGGCAATGTTTGTGTGGAGTTGTGCTTTGAGGTGCAAGGTGAGAAGAAAAGCTGTGGGAGTCAGGGCCCATCCCCATCTGTTGATTTAAATGAAGCATCTGAGCCCATATGTTGCCACCGAAGGCCTTGCACTAAACATATTGCAACAAGGGAAGTGCAAGGGAAAACAGAACATACAATTTTTTTTCTTTTCCAAGCTGGAAAGATGGCACAAATCAATATCTACTGGAATTTGTTTTTTTAAATTGCATTCAAATTAGAATGATGATAAGGTTAAAGATCATATTTTGAATTAAATGAATGTTTTAATTTGACAAGGTTAAAGATTTTTAAAAAAACTTATATAGTCACTTCATATAGTTATTTTTTTGAAGGATATAATAGCCTGTGCATTTTGACCTTGATACAGGATAGAACTTTTCCATAGCATACCTTTTAAAATGTCTTGGCAAGAAAAGAAATGCTGTATATGAAATGAATTATTATGAATTATCAATTTGGAATAGTTTGACATTTTTTGGAAATATGCATATTCACTTTCTTGCTGAGATAGATGAGAAAATCAATATTACTCTCATATCTGTGTATTAACTATGGAGCTATAGCCAGGAGTTAGCTTTAGCATAACAACTTAGAGCAGGCTCGGGGCTCTGGCCAAAATTCAAATATAGTCTAATCCTTGAAAACCACACTTTTCATGTCCATGTTTCTGCTTGTGAATGGACAAAAAAAAACAAGATATAACTTTTTAATTAGGGATTTTTAAAGTTAAGTATTTTCTAACTTTGGAAAGAGCTAGACTCGCTGCTTTCAGTGGTATCAGTCTTTTCATCTAATTCTTGTCAAGAAAGCAAATAAGCATATTTTCAAAATGTCAAACCTTCCTTAAATGGCCGCTAAATCTGATTTAGGTGAAATAGCTGTAGGGTCCTCCTGGTGTTATGCAAGCTGTCTGAGAGGACTAGCTTACTAACTGAGCTAACAGCTAATGTACCTGAGCCTGTGCTTCAGTCAAAATGTCTGCTGAGCACCCATAATATGCTTCAAAAACTGCAAAAATAAGGGGCAGTTAAGACATGCTTCACCATATGTCGGACTTACATCATCAACAGGCTAACAGGGCATGTGAGGCTGCAGTTGTAACGATAAGTGCTACTTCTCATTATCTTTACCACAGATTTTCCTGTGTACTGTGTCCTTGCTACTTCTTAGAAAGCTCTTTAACTGTATTATTTCTGCAAGTTTCATCCGTTTGTTGGGAGTTTCTGCAAACAAACCAAAAAAAACAAACCTTTTGTGCTGGGTGTACGAATGATATTTAGTACTTAGTATTTACACCGAGGTGTTGTCCTTATAATTATTATTTGTCAGAAATGTCAAAATTTAATGATGCAGACAATTCATTGAAAAATATATAAATACTACTAATAGGCTTACTCACTATCACAAATATAGACTTTGTTGATGGCGGGCATTTTGACTTGTCACAGTAAGAAATGCACAGGTGTAACTAATAACATTACTGGTGGCTCTTCTCCAGTGTGTCATGCCAGTGAGCCAGCATGATCAGTGCCAGCGGGCCCTGAAACTGGACCAACTAAATGGAACAGAGCCATGTTTTATATTAATTACACCTGTGTTTTTCATGCCATAAGAAGCCAGAGTGCCCGCCATGAAAATAACCTGTTATCAGGCTTAAATAAACCTTCTTTAAATTAATATAATCCTATCATGTAACAGGTTATTGACCTAATTTCTTTCCATAAAGCTGCAGGCAGGCCCAAGGCCACAGCAGTGCCACTCGTGCCAAATAAAATGGCACGACCAAATCTTAGGCACAGTTTTTGACTTCACAGTGCAGTGGCTCATACTGTTAAAACAAGACTCCCACAACAGCTCCACTCAGCTTTCCCTCCCCCGCCTACTCATGGCTGTTAAACATCACCAAACCCACCACACACTGTGTACACTGTGATTGCAGCGGAAGCACCGAAACCTCAAATTCCGTGTCGACAAACTGAGTTGCTGTGTCAAAGTATAGCTTGCTTTTAGCAGTGTGGGAAGAAACACATGTTTTCAGCTGGGTTCTCGCTGTGAATATGGATTAAAAGCACATCCGACAAACTCTATGTGGCTGGTGTCAAGGATCATGATGCAGCAGGTGCAGCAGGAATGAAGTCACTTTTTACATACAAACTCACACCAGCCTACGGTGTACTGAAGTTTTTTCTGCACTATAGAATACAGAGAATTTTTTTCTCAACATATCATTTTATGCAACGTTTCTTTTGCTTGCTGATGCTTTTTGTTGCAGAATGTGCTTCAGTAATTAATTTGCCAGTGCCCACGCTCACTTTCACAAATCACAATCTATTAGATGACTGCAGGCTTGCTTAAGTGATCGTGGGCAGGATGACAAAAAGAAACTCTTCTGCGTTTGTGCACTTTATGGTTGATGTGAATGACAAATAAATTTGTGAGAGTAAAACAACAACCACTTGAGAAGTTCTGTAATATAAAAAGGAGAATATTTAATGATGAGTAATATGAAAGAACACACACTAAAAGCTACAGGTGCCAGGCAACTCCCATAGCGAGTGGGTGTGAGGGTAAATTGTGTAATGTTTTCTGATCCAATAAACAATCTACCCAACATATTATTCCCAGGGGTGTGTTTTGTTCCCACATACCCCCTCCTGCTACAAGCCTATTTCTCATTTACATTAGAAAACATATCTTGTAAATTAATGAGCAGAAGGTTGCAATTAAAGACGTTATGCAGCATCTGTCCCTTAAGCTCCTAAAGCAGAAATGATTGGAAGTCGGGCCAGTGTGCCAAGTGTTTTTCTACCAGACTGCCTCCCATTTTAAATTTTAAATTTGTAAATGGTGACAGGTGTTGTGTTGATACTCTTTTTTTTATACTGTGAACTTGTTTTAAATGGCAGCTGGTGAATTGTGGTGGGAATATGCTGTTTTTCGGCAAAGAAAGCAACTGGATTAGTTTCATGTAGGGAGGGTTTGGTAATACTTGAGGAGTTCACCAAAAGAAATAGCATAACAGTATCGTGTGTGTGTGTGTGTGTGTGTGTGTGTGTATGTGCATGAGTGAAGAAGCAATGTAGATTTAGATGACAAGAGTGTCAGAGAGCTGGTAGTTAGACATATCTGTTGCTTCGAGCTTCCTGCACATTGATTACTCCCGTGTTGTGATTCCAACAGCGTTGCTAAGTAAAATTTTCTCACTAGATTTAAATGACGTTTATGATGGGCCTTTAACACCCTGTTTTTCAAAAAAAATATATTATATAAAAAGAGCCTAGCAATTTATTTTTAGGGAAGAATCTTAAAAGTCTTTTAACAAATGTGCTCTATTGCTCCTGAAGACTGACTGTGTTCAGTTTGGAGAGGGCGGAAAGAAGCAGCAACGCTCAGTCGACCAATCATCAGTAAGACAGAAAATGGGAACAACTTGTTAAATGTGCGTACCTAATGACCAATCACTGATCCCGCCATTGTTTGTCCAGGGAACTCCTCTTTGTTTTTGCAGTAAATGGTTTAACTTTAATTCATGGACGGCTCAGTCCAAAGTCTGTCATCATCATTAAGGTTTTTGGAATTATGAGGTCAATTAGATTTCCTCCATCCATGGTTTTCTCACCCAAGAGGTTGGGACCATCCTTGGTGAGGGTTTTCCAAGAGCAGTTTGGCGGTTGCCATGGTCCTGGATCAGACCTTCCGATAGCTGAAACCTGGTGGCTGTGGCAGTGAGCTGCCGGGACTAATGGTGCCACCTCAGGCCTTCTTATCTGCGAAAACAGCTTGGGGTTTTAAGGCATCCAGACGTATTTCCAGATTCGAGAACAGCATCCAGTGGTCGGGCAGCAATACAGGAGGAACAGATGGGACCAGGCTGTTGTAAACAGCCTCAGGTTTGGTACAAAAGGCTCAGCTGTCTGTCCCCTCCAACACTGGCTGAGACTTGCTGAGGTGTACCGAGCATGAATCAGTCCTGTGTCCGACATTTTGTGTGCGGCTGGTATTGTCCAGTGTAAGCAGTGTATGAGTGCTCACATTTACTTCTCTCAGCTGCTACTGCTGGCTGCTGGCAAAGCCCGAACACAAATCCAGGGCCAAAGTTGGAAAGCCGAGCATCTAAGTGACTCCCTGCCAGTATGTAGCCTCTACCAACACCCCTGCCAAGTGCCTTCTCTTAGCAACAAAAGGGCAGTCAGTCACCTGCAGGGGTGTTACTACAGGGCATCTGACCAGTAGTGGCATAGAGGCTTAGTGTCTGGCCCACTGCTTCCAAGCCAACCACCGAGCTATGGGGTCAAAATGCCTCGCAGTGAGACTCCCCTCCAGCATGTAAACAAACTGAGGTGGGGTTGTGTGTCAGGCCAGCAATCCTTCACGTAAAACCCTTTGCTGGAATGCAAACCTCGCTAAGCTCGATCGATGGATGATGAACGATCTGAACGGACCCGACTTGATTTACAAGCAAAGAAAACACAAACTAACCGCGGCGCACCCTTCGCCAAACTGCTAGCTGGAATCTCTGGCAGTGTGTCTTGAACAGTGGAGGTTTTAAGTGAGGAGGACTGAGTCAGGTGAGACTTGTTTGGACTGGTCAGGACGACACGACAAGCTCAAAAAGATCCTCATCTCCTGCCAACCACCTGAATGAGCAACCTGCCTGTAAGCACAGAAAGACACAGAGATGGATGTCCTTTTCATCTATGTCCAACCATGGTATTTAATGTAAATAGTTACATTATGAGTCATACATTACACATTGTCATGTGTATAAAAATGTGCACAGTAGTTGAGCGAGAATTCACTGTTCAGTGTTTTGATTATTTATTTTCTTCCTGTACATGATTCTTCATTTTGCATCTTGTTCTGACTCTCAACCTGAGTTGTGCATGTGTATTTAGACAGAGCAATTGGCCCCTCACACAGATTTGTAGGCTGAAAATACACAGATAAAAACTGATTCAGGCTGGTTTTTTAGAGGTGCAAGACTTTGAGGGTTTTAACGTGTACAGCGCTGGGTTATCTGTGACAGATATTTCCTTTCAAAGTTGCCCCAGTCAAACAGGTAATACCCTTCCCACAAGTTATCTTCCTTAAAAATAAAAAAGTCCCAAACCAACCTTGGTGATGAAATGTATTTTCAACATTTTCAAAATATGAATATTTACACGTTTCCCCAATAATTGTGGTTTAAAAACTTCCAATTGATGACCTTTTTTTCACTGTTGACAGCTTGCCTGGGTTAATGGTACAATGCAGTCACACCTCCGTCTGTTAAACCGAGAAGTGGGAAAAACAATGACTCACTATCTTTTATCACCTCATTTATTTCTGTTCAGGATCACAGCGGGGGCTGGTGCTGAACCCATCATTCAATTGTACAGAAGAACAGGGTAAACACCCTGGATAGAGCTTTAACTATTTCAATAATCAACCAATACAGAGTGATTGTTAACTTATCACATCCACCTTTATAATAAAATTTACTTTGCAAAAAGTATACTTTAATATATCTTTATTCACTAGTTACTGCTGTGCGTTTTTACCCTTACTCTTTGCGTGGTAATGTATGTGAACTTTGGTCCCATTTATTTTACTATACAACACATCTGTCCACATTTGAACAGCCCAGTGGCAGTTTTCTGAACGGCTGTGCCTTTTTCTGTGACCCTGTGGTTTTTTTTGTCCTGTCCCTTCTATCACCTGACTTGGCTATTTTAAACCTCTGACAAATAATTTCTCTTGTCCTGCCTCTCGCGCATGTGAATCTGCACATATTTCTTGATCTTTGCCATAAATTCCAGTTTTTCTGTTCACTTGACGTCTGTTTCTTTCTTTCTTTCTTTCTTCCATTCCCTTAATCAATTCTTTTTGTGTCTAATACCGGTTATGAATGTGAACATATGGAATACAGGCAGTGAGGAAATAAATGTATCACCCCCCTACTTCCTCATTGCTAGATCACGATATGAACATTTGGAATGAGACCTCCCCAAAGGATTGGGGGTTTCTGGCAGCAGACACTTATAAGGATAAAAGGACAAAACGTTGTACGTTACGTATCAAGGTGCTATCTCTTCCTCACTTCGGGGCAAAGCCAACGTTTACCATGTCGTGTAATAGATTATTATTCATCTTGTGAGGGTCAATCCTTATGATATAGTACTGGTAGACCAACAGTAAAGTAAATGATCTTGGGTTTGCTATAAAGATGGTGTGTACGACAGTGGAGACGTCAAGACAGCATGAGTGTGTGCAGAGGAACAGACTATGACTTCATGTGCCTGCTCTCAAGACCACTCAGGGCCTCATCGACTTTCGGGTCACAGTTTAGATACAGCTGAGTAAGTTCTCACAAAATCAAACATGTCCGCGTCGGAATAATAGGTGGCTTTTGAAGCTGGAAAAGGCTCAAACGAAAATCTCGGCACTGTATTCAAAGAGATAGATAGACGAGATATATATTGTTTGTACGCAGCTAGATATGTAATTTATCTTACCTGTCTATTATTATTTATTTTTTTTTTTGTTTTTGTTTTTTTGTCCAAGGTTCTGTCAAAATAATAAGAACTAACGCATACTAGAGAGTGTGTCTTCGTATGAAAATATTTGTGGCATATATAAGATTGGGCCTATCTTCTTCTTGCGGTACCATCAACAATCTCCTGCCTAAGAAACCCCACATCCTTTGGAAGGTTCAATTCCTCAAATGTCATTGTATCTAGTAGCAGTGCCTAGCATAGGAGTTAGGGGATAGCAGAGATTACTTCCAGTTCAGAGTGCCTGTTCCAAGTATTATATCGACATCTGATACCGGCTTAGCAACAAAAAGAATTGGATTAAGGGATGCGAACAAGAAAGAATGAACAAAGACGTCAAAGTGACGATTAAACACCTGGAATTATTGGGCAAGATAAGAATGTGTGCAGATTCACAATGGCCTGAGAGGGAGAGAAGGAGAATGTATATGATCAGATGTAAAATAGCCAGTCAAGCGTAGATAGACAGGGACAAGGACAAAAACACAGGTCACAGAAAGGACAGCCGTTCAGAAATGCCATGGGCTGTCAAATGCTGACAGATGTGGTGATTTACCGTATGTATAATTAATCGGACAAAGTCACATACATTACACGCAGGAGTAAGGGTAAAACCCAGAGATAATAGTGATTGAACAAGCTATCAGTGGTAAGAAGGTATACTGTTGTGCAAAGCTAAATTTTATTAAAGTGGATGTTGATAAGTACAATCGACTCTGTATTGGTGATTAGTTGACCTAGTTTAAAGCCTCGTTATCCAGGGTGTTCCCTGTCTTCGTACAATGAATGATGGGTTTCAGCACCAGCCCCGCTTGTGATCCTGAAACAGAAATAAAATGGGTGATTAATAAGAATGTGAGTCATTTTTTTTTTCCCACTCTGGTTTAACAGAGCGTAGGTGATGGACTGCATTGTACCAATTAACCCAGGCAAGGCTGTCAACAGTTGAAAAAAAGGTCATCAATTGAGTTTTAAACCACAATTATTGGGAAAACGTGTAAATATTCTATAATTTTTGGAAAATGTGGAAATACATTTCATTCAAGGTTGGTTTTGTGACTTTTTATTTTTTAAGGAAGATACTTGTGGGAAGGGTATTACCTGTTATTGACTGGGGGCTTTTAAGAATATCTGTCACAGATACCAGCGCTGTACACGTAAACCCTCAAAGATCTGCACTCTAAAAACCAGCCTGAAATCAGTTTTTATCTGTGTATTTTCAGTAACAAAGTCTGTCGTGAAGGGCCAATGCTCTGTCTAATACACATTGCACAATCTCAGGTGGAGTCAGAACAAGAGATGGGCAGAAAGAAAATATGTACAGGAGAAATAAATAATCACACTGAAAGTGAATTCTCCTCAAACTATTGTGCACTTTTTTATACCATGACTGGTGTTATGTTATGACATCATAATGTAACTATTTACATAAATACATGGAACATAGATGAAAAGCATCCATCATCTGTCGTCTTCTGTGTTACAGCAGGGTGCTCATTCAGTGGTTGGCAGGAGATGAGAGATCTTTTAGCTTGTCGTTGGTCGTCCTGACCAGTCCAAAACAAGTCGTCACCTGACTCAGTCCTCCTCACTTAAACCTGCCACTGTTTTCCAGAACACACGCAGAAGGATTCCAGCTAGCAGTTTTGGCGACGTGTTGTGTTTCTTTGCTTGTAAATGTCAAGTTCGGTCGGTTCAGAATCCGTCATATCCATCCGATCGAGCTTTAGCGAGTTGCATCCAAGCAAAGGGTTTTACGTGAAGGATTGCTGGCCTGCACACAACCCCCACCTCAAGTTTTGTTTTAGCATGCTGGGAGGGAGTCTCACTTGCGAGCATTTGCCCATAGCTGGGGCCGGTGGTTGGCTTGGAAGCAGTGGGCCAGACACTAAGCCTCTATGGCCGCACTGCTGGTCAGATGCCCTGTAAGTACCACCCTGAGTTTGAATGACCCTTTTGTTGCTAAGAGAAGGCACTGCCAGGAGTGTTGGTAGAAGGCTTACATACTGGCAGGAGTCACTTAGATGCTGGCTTCAACTTTGGCTGGATTGTGAATTCGGGCGCTGCCAGCACCACAGTAGCAGCTGGGAGAGAAGTAAATGCTGAGACTCTACACTGCTACACTGGACCAATACGCCAAGCCGCCACACATGTGCGATCACAGGACTGATCATGCTGGTACCAACCTCAGCAAGTTCTCAGCCCATGTGTGGAGGACAGACACGAGCCTTTGGTACCAAACTGAGGCTGTACAAACAGCCTGGTCCCATCTGTCCTCCCTGTATGCTGCGACACTTGGATTGCTGTTCTCGAATCTGGAAAGACGGTCTGGATGCCTTAAAAACCCCAGCTGTTTTGCCAGGATAGGAAGGCCTGAGGTGGCACCATAGTCCGGGCAGCTCACTGCACAGCCACCAGTTTCAGCTTATCGGAAGGTCTGATCCAGACATGGGCAACCGCCCAACTGCTTCTTGGAGACCCTCAACCAGGTATGCGTCCCCACCTCTGGGTGAGAAAACATGGATGAGAAAAGATAATTGACTCTAATTAAATTATGTGAGTGAGAGGTCTATAATGGACCAGAGCCGTCGATATGAGAGAATTAGCATGACTAAAGTAACCATTTACTGAAAACAAAAGGAGAGTTCGCCTGGACAAACAATGGGGATCAGTGATTGGTCATAGGTACGCACATTTACAAGTTGTTTCCCATTTCTGTCTGACTGATGATTGTCGACTGAGCGTGCTGCTTCTTTCGCCCTCTCAACTAGTAGACACAGAGTCTATGAGAGGACGCACATTTGTTAAGATTTTAAGATTCTGCCTAAAATAAATTGCTAGGCTCTTTTTATATATATCATTATTTTTTTTTGAAAAACAGGTGTTAAAGGCATCATAAACGTCATTAAATTAGTGAGAAAATGTTACGTTAGCAACGCTTGTTGGAATCACAACACGGAGTAATCAATGTGTAGAAGCTCGAAGCAACAGATATGTCTAACTACCAGCTCTCTGACACTCTTGTCATCTAAATTACATTGCTTCTTCAACTCATGCACACACACACACACACACACACACACACACACCCACACACACACACACACACACACAACAACACACACCACGATACTGTTATGCTATTTCTTTTGGGTGAACTCCTTCAAGTATTACCAAACCCTCCCTACATGTGAAACTAATCCAGTTGCTTTCTTTGCCGAAAAACAGCATATTCCCACCACAATTCACCAGCTGCCATTTTAAAACAAGTTCCCAGTATAAAAAAAAGAGTATCAACACAACACCTGTCACCATTTACAAATTTAAAATTTAAAAATGGGAGGCAGTCTGGTAGAAAAAAACTTGGCACACTGGCCCGACTTCTCAATCATTTCTGCTTTAGGAGCTTAAGGGACAGATGCTGCATAACGTCTTTAATTGCAACCTTCTGCTCATTAATTTACAAGAATTGTTTTCTAATGTAAATGGAAAATAGGCTTGTAGCAGGAGGGTATGTGGGAACAAAACACACCCCTGGGAATAATATGTTGGGTAGATTGTTTATTGGATCAGAAAACATTACACAATTACCCTCACACCCACTCGCTATGGGAGTTGCTGGCACCTGTAGCTTTTAGTGTGTGTTTTTCATATTACTCATCATTAAATATTCCCTTTATTATATTACAGAAACTTCTAAGTGGTTGTTGTTTTACTCTCACTAATTTATTTGTCATTCACATCAACCATAAAGTGCACAAACGCAGAAGAGTTTCTTTTTGTCATCCTGCCCACGATCACTTAAGCAAGCCTGCAGTCATCTAATAGATTGTGATTTGTGAAAGTAGCGTGGGCACTGGCAAATTAAATTACTGAAGCACATTCTGCAACAAAAAGCAATCAGCAAGCAAAAGAAACGTTGCATAAAATGATATGTTGAGAAAAATTCTCTGTATTCTATAGTGGCAGAAAAAACTTCAGTACACCGTAGGCTGGTGTGAGTTTTATGTAAAAAGTGACTTCATTCCTGCTGCACCTGCTGCATTCATGATCCTTGCAACCAGCCACAATAGAGTTTGTCGGATGTGCTTTTAATCCATATTCACAGCGAGAACCCAGCTGAAAACATGTGTTTCTTCCCACACTGCTAACAAGCAAGCTATACTTTGAACACAGCAACTCAGTTTGTCGACACGGAATTTGAGGTTTCGGGCTTCCGCTGCAATCACAGTGTATACACAGTGTGTGGTGGGGTTTGGTGATGTTTAACAGCCATAGAGTAGGCGGGAAGGAGGGAAAGCTGAGTGGAGCTGTTTGGGAGTCTTGTTTAACCAGTATGAGCCACCTGCACTGTGAAGTCAAAAACTGTGCCCTAAGATTTGGTCGTGCCATTTTTAATTT